>NC_058085.1:372613245-372986769 GCF_014858855.1 Bufo gargarizans | reverse complement strand
TCATTAAAGTCAATGGGGAGATTTTGATTGGTTCTGTGGCCCCGCCCACTTTTTGGGGTCCCCGAAATGTGCCCAAAATTTTCGGGTTGACTCCATGACTAAGTGACCCAAGTTTGGTGACTTTAGCGTCAAAGCCTGGCGAGTGGGAGCGATTTGAAAATTTACCCTGTCAAAGTCTATGGGAAAAAAGGGGGCTTCCGGGGCCCGCCACGGGGGCCCCGGGGGTGGGATCGCTCCACAAAGTAATAGCAATCCGATCGGGTACAATCTGCACGTTTTGGTAAATTTTTGTCTATGTAGTGTAAAAACTGTGGGAGGAGTTAGGGTGGCAAATTTGGCTATAATAATAATAACTAGAAAAGGTACAATTTCTGGGGAAATTGTGTGATGTGTTCTTGCCTCCACCAGTAGCTTACAACTGGAGTGGGCGGAGTAACTGGGTGGAGTGTAGACTCCGCCCACTTTTATAAATTTTGACCTTTGTCTCACACTGACCCACCCTGCCGAGTTTGGGTGCTGTGAGAATGACAGCTGTTTAAAGGTTTCTTATTGAAGTCACTAGGGAAATCTGATTGGTTTGTTTGTGGCTCCGCCCAGCTTTTAGCGGTCCCCCCAAAATGAGATATAACATTGGCACAGTCCCTCAGTGACCAACTGTGCCAAGTTCAGAACCCTGCCATGTAACAGTCTAAGAGCAGGGCATTTTTAAATTTTCCATTTTCACATTTATAAAAAAAAAAAAAACACATATAGCTGAAATTTGATTGGCCGCTGTAGACTCCGCCCAATTTAAAACATTATGAATTCTAGTCACCTATAACCGAAATATATAGTTTTAACCCCTGCCATTAACCAATGTTGACATGGCAGCAATTTTAAATGTTCTCATCGAGACAATAGGAAATCTGATTGGTTGTTTGTAGCTCCGCCCACTTTTTAATGTCCCCAAAATGTGACAGAAATTTTCAGGTTGACCCCATGACTAAGTGACCCAAGTTTGGTGACTTTAGTTTCAAATCTGTGCGACTGTGAGCGATTTGAAAATTTTCCCTGTCAAAGTCAATGGGAAAAACGTGGATTTTGGGGGCCCTGTCCCAGGGGCCCGGAGGGTGGGATCGGGTAACAAAGCACAAGCAAGGTACTCGGGTGGGTGCCGACCAAGTCTGCAAAGTTTGTAGTTTGTACTCCTAAAAATGTGGGAGGAGTAGCAATTTGAAAGTCTCATTATAGTCAATGGGGAAATTTTGATTGGTTCTGTGTGGCCCCGCCCACTTTTTGGGGTCCCCGAAATGTGCCCAAAATTTTCGGGTTGACTCCATGACTAAGTGACCCAAGTTTGGTGACTTTAGCATCAAAGCCTGGCGAGTGGGAGCGATTTGAAAATTTACCCTGTCAAAGTCTATGGGAAAAAAGGGGGCTTCCGGGGCCCGCCACGGGGGCCCCGGGGGTGGGATCGCTCCACAAAGTAATAGCAATCCGATCGGGAACAATCTGCACGTTTTGGTAAATTTTTGTCTATGTAGTGTAAAAACTGTGGGAGGAGTTAGGGTGGCAAATTTGGCTATAATAAGAATAAGAAGAATAATAAGAACTAGAAAAGGTACAATTTCTGGGGAAATTGTGTGATGTGTTCTTGCCTCCACCAGTAGCTTACAACTGGAGTGGGCGGAGTAACTGGGTGGAGTGTAGACTCCGCCCACTTTTATAAATTTTGACCTTTGTCTCACACTGACCCACCCTGCCGAGTTTGGGTGCTGTGAGAATGACAGCTGTTTAAAGGTTTCTTATTGAAGTCAATAGGGAAAATCTGATTGGTTGTTTGTGGCTCCGCCCACTTTTTAGCATCCCCAAAATGAGATATACATTGGCACAGTCCTCCAGTGACCAACTGTGCCAAGTTTCAGAACCCTGCCATTAACAGTCTAAGAGCAGCGGCAGTTTGAATTTTTCCCATTTAAACAAATGGCTGAAATTTGATTGGCCGTTGTAGACCCCGCCCCCTTTTTAAATTTTTTTTGACCCCAGTCACCCAATGACCTACGGTGCCTAGTTTGGGTATTCTGGCTTAAATACTGTGAGAATGACAGCAATTTAAAAGTTTCTCATTGAAGTCAATAGGGAAAATCTGATTGGTGGTTTGTAGCTCCGCCCACTTTTTAATGTCCCCCAAAATGTGACAGAAATTTTCAGGTTGACCCCATGACTAAGTGACCCAAGTTTGGTGACTTTAGTTTAAAATCTGTGCGACTGGGAGAGATTTGAAAATTGTCCCTGTCAAAGTCAATGGGAAAAACGTGGATTTTAGGGGCCCTGTCCCAGGGGCCCGGAGGGTGGGATCGGTTAACAAAGCACAAGCAAGATACTCGGGTATGTGCCGACCAAGAGTGCAAAGTTCGGTATTTATACTCCTAAATCTGTGGGAGGAGTAGCAATTTGAACGTCTCATTGTAGTCAATGGGGAGAATTTGATTGGTTCTGTGTGGCCCCGCCCACATTTTCGGGTCTCCGAAATGTGCTAACAAATTGCGCGTTGACCCCATGACTAAGTGACCCAAGTTTGGTGACTTTAGTTTAAAATCTGTGCGACTGGGAGCGATTTGAAAATTGTCCCTTTCAAAGTCAATGGGAAAAACATGGATTTTGGGGGCCCTGTCCCAGGGGCCCGGAGGGTGGGATCGGGTAACAAAGCAAAAGCAAGGTACTCGGGTGGGTGCCGACCAAGTCTGCAAAGTCTGGAATTTGTACTCCTAAAAATGTGGGAGGAGTAGCAATTTGAAGTTCTCATTAAAGTCAATGGGGAGATTTTGATTGGTTCTGTATGGCCCCGCCCACTTTTTGGGGTCCCCGAAATGTGCCCAAAGTTTTCGGGTTGACTCCATGACTAAGTGACCCAAGTTTGGTGACTTTAGCGTCAAAGCCTGGCGAGTGGGAGCGATTTGAAAATTTACCCTGTCAAAGTCTATGGGAAAAAAGGGGGCTTCCGGGGCCCGCCACGGGGGCCCCGGGGGTGGGATCGCTCCACAAAGTAATAGCAATCCGATCGGGTACAATCTGCACGTTTTGGTAAATTTTTGTCTATGTAGTGTAAAAACTGTAGGAGGAGTTAGGGTGGCAAATTTGGCTATAATAATAATAATAATAACTAGAAAAGGTACAATTTCTGGGGAAATTGTGTGATGTGTTCTTGCCTCCACCAGTAGCTTACAACTGGAGTGGGCGGAGTAACTGGGTGGAGTGTAGACTCCGCCCACTTTTATAAATTTTGACCTTTGTCTCACACTGACCCACCCTGCCGAGTTTGGGTGCTGTGAGAATGACAGCTGTTTAAAGGTTTCTTATAGAAGTCAATAGGGAAAATCTGATTGGTTGTTTGTGGCTCCGCCCACTTTTTAGCATCCCCAAAATGAGATATACATTGGCACAGTCCTCCAGTGACCAACTGTGCCAAGTTTCGGGAACCCTGCCATTAACAGTCTAAGAGCAGCGGCAGTTTGAATTTTTCCCATTTAAACAAATGGCTGAAATTTGATTGGCCGTTGTAGACCCCGCCCACTTTTTAATTTTTTTTGACCCCAGTCACCCAATGACCTACGGTGCCTAGTTTGGGTATTCTGGCTTAAATACTGTGAGAATGACAGCAATTTAAAAGTTTCTCATTGAAGTCAATAGGGAAAATCTGATTGGTGGTTTGTAGCTCCGCCCACTTTTTAATGTCCCCCAAAATGTGACAGAAATTTTCAGGTTGACCCCATGACTAAGTGACCCAAGTTTGGTGACTTTAGTTTAAAATCTGTGCGACTGGGAGAGATTTGAAAATTGTCCCTGTCAAAGTCAATGGGAAAAACGTGGATTTTGGGGGCCCTGTCCCAGGGGCCCGGAGGGTGGGATCGGGTAACAAAGCAAAAGCAAGGTACTTGGGTGGGTGCCGACCAAGTCTGCAAAGTTTGGAATTTGTACTCCTAAAAATGTGGGAGAAGTAGCAATTTGAAGGTCTCATTAAAGTCAATGGGGAGATTTTGATTGGTTCTGTGTGGCCCCGCCCACTTTTTGGGGTCCCCGAAATGTGCCCAAAGTTTTCGGGTTGACTCCATGACTAAGTGACCCAAGTTTGGTGACTTTAGTTTAAAATCTGTGCGACTGGGAGCGATTTGAAAATTTACCCTGTCAAAGTCTATGGGAAAAAAGGGGGCTTCCGGGGCCCGCCACGGGGGCCCCGGGGGTGGGATCGCTCCACAAAGTAATAGCAATCCGATCGGGTACAATCTGCACGTTTTGGTAAATTTTTGTCTATGTAGTGTAAAAACTGTGGGAGGAGTTAGGGTGGCAAATTTGGCTATAATAATAAGAATAAGAATAAGAATATATATGTGAGATAATAGTATGTGGTCTTGCTATGCAAGAACACATAATAATAATATATATGTGAGATAATAGTATGTGGTCTTGCTATGCAAGAACACATAATAATATATATGTGAGATAACATTATGTGGTCTTGCTATGCAAGAACACATAATAACTAGAAAAGGTACAATTTCTGGGGAAATTGTGTGATGTGTTCTTGCCTCCACCAGTAGCTTACAACTGGAGTGGGCGGAGTAACTGGGTGGAGTGTAGACTCCGCCCACTTTTATAAATTTTGACCTTTGTCTCACACTGACCCACCCTGCCGAGTTTGGGTGCTGTGAGAATGACAGCTGTTTAAAGGTTTCTTATTGAAGTCAATAGGGAAAATCTGATCGGTTGTTTGTGGCTCCGCCCACTTTTTAGCATCCCCAAAATGAGATATACATTGGCACAGTCCTCCAGTGACCAACTGTGCCAAGTTTCGGAACCCTGCCATTAACAGTCTAAGAGCAGCGGCAGTTTGAATTTTTCCCATTTAAACAAATGGCTGAAATTTGATTGGCCGTTGTAGACCCCGCCCACTTTTTAATTTTTTTTTGACCCCAGTCACCCAATGACCTACGGTGCCAAGTTTGGGTATTCTGACTTAAATATTGTGAGAATGACAGCAATTTAAAGGTTTCTCATTGAAGTCAATAGGGAAAATCTGATTTGTTGTTGTTGGCTCCGCCCACTTTTTAAATTTTTGAATCCAAATTAATCTATCACCTGATTTCAGAGATTTGAAGCCCCTGACATCAAACATGGAAGCATTTTTCAATTTTCTGCATTTTTTTTTTTCCACATTGAAATCAATGAAAGAAATCTGATTGGTTGTTTTTGGCCCCGCCCACTTTTCAAAATTTTAATCCTAATCCTAAATTGTCCAACTGTACCACGTTTGGGAAACCTGCCATTAACAGTCTAAGAGCAGCGGCAGTTTGAATTTTTCCCATTTAAACAAATGGCTGAAATTTGATTGGCCGTTGTAGACTCCGCCCACTTTTTCATTATTTTTTGACCCCAGTCACCCAATGACCTACGGTGCCTAGTTTGGGTATTCTGGCTTAAATACTGTGAGAATGACAGCAATTTAAAAGTTTCTCATTGAAGTCAATAGGGAAAATCTGATTGGTGGTTTGTAGCTCCGCCCACTTTTTAATGTCCCCCAAAATGTGACAGAAATTTTCAGGTTGACCCCATGACTAAGTGACCCAAGTTTGGTGACTTTAGTTTAAAATCTGTGCGACTGGGAGAGATTTGAAAATTGTCCCTGTCAAAGTCAATGGGAAAAACGTGGATTTTGGGGGCCCTGTCCCAGGGGCCCGGAGGGTGGGATCGGGTAACAAAGCAAAAGCAAGGTACTTGGGTGGGTGCCGACCAAGTCTGCAAAGTTTGGAAATTGTACTCCTAAAAATGTGGGAGAAGTAGCAATTTGAAGGTCTCATTAAAGTCAATGGGGAGATTTTGATTGGTTCTGTGTGGCCCCGCCCACTTTTTGGGGTCCCCGAAATGTGCCCAAAGTTTTCGGGTTGACTCCATGACTAAGTGACCCAAGTTTGGTGACTTTAGTTTCAAATCTGTGCGACTGGGAGCGATTTGAAAATTTTCCCTGTCAAAGTCAATGGGAAAAACGTGGATTTTGGGGGCCCTGTCCCAGGGGCCCGGAGGGTGGGATCGGGTAACAAAGCACAAGCAAGGTACTCGGGTGGGTGCCGACCAAGTCTGCAAAGTTTGTAGTTTTGTACTCCTAAAAATGTGGGAGGAGTAGCAATTTGAAAGTCTCATTATAGTCAATGGGGAAATTTTGATTGGTTCTGTGTGGCCCCGCCCACTTTTTGGGGTCCCCGAAATGTGCCCAAAATTTTCGGGTTGACTCTATGACTAAGTGACCCAAGTTTGGTGACTTTAGCGTCAAAGCCTGGCGAGTGGGAGCGATTTGAAAATTTACCCTGTCAAAGTCTATGGGAAAAAAGGGGGCTTCCGGGGCCCGCCACGGGGGCCCCGGGGGTGGGATCGCTCCACAAAGTAATAGCAATCCGATCGGGTACAATCTGCACGTTTTGGTAAATTTTTGTCTATGTAGTGTAAAAACTGTGGGAGGAGTTAGGGTGGCAAATTTGGCTATAATAAGAATAAGAAGAATAATAATATATATGTGAGATAACAGTATGTGGTCTTGCTATGCAAGAACACATAACTAGAAAAGGTACAATTTCTGGGGAAATTGTGTGATGTGTTCTTGCCTCCACCAGTAGCTTACAACTGGAGTGGGCGGAGTAACTGGGTGGAGTGTAGACTCCGCCCACTTTTATAAATTTTGACCTTTGTCTCACACTGACCCACCCTGCCGAGTTTGGGTGCTGTGAGAATGACAGCTGTTTAAAGGTTTCTTATAGAAGTCAATAGGGAAAATCTGATTGGTTGTTTGTGGCTCCGCCCACTTTTTAGCATCCCCAAAATGAGATATACATTGGCACAGTCCTCCAGTGACCAACTGTGCCAAGTTTCGGGAACCCTGCCATTAACAGTCTAAGAGCAGCGGCAGTTTGAATTTTTCCCATTTAAACAAATGGCTGAAATTTGATTGGCCGTTGTAGACCCCGCCCACTTTTTAATTTTTTTTGACCCCAGTCACCCAATGACCTACGGTGCCTAGTTTGGGTATTCTGGCTTAAATACTGTGAGAATGACAGCAATTTAAAAGTTTCTCATTGAAGTCAATAGGGAAAATCTGATTGGTGGTTTGTAGCTCCGCCCACTTTTTAATGTCCCCCAAAATGTGACAGAAATTTTCAGGTTGACCCCATGACTAAGTGACCCAAGTTTGGTGACTTTAGTTTAAAATCTGTGCGACTGGGAGAGATTTGAAAATTGTCCCTGTCAAAGTCAATGGGAAAAACGTGGATTTTGGGGGCCCTGTCCCAGGGGCCCGGAGGGTGGGATCGGGTAACAAAGCAAAAGCAAGGTACTTGGGTGGGTGCCGACCAAGTCTGCAAAGTTTGGAATTTGTACTCCTAAAAATGTGGGAGAAGTAGCAATTTGAAGGTCTCATTAAAGTCAATGGGGAGATTTTGATTGGTTCTGTGTGGCCCCGCCCACTTTTTGGGGTCCCCGAAATGTGCCCAAAGTTTTCGGGTTGACTCCATGACTAAGTGACCCAAGTTTGGTGACTTTAGTTTAAAATCTGTGCGAGTGGGAGCGATTTGAAAATTTACCCTGTCAAAGTCTATGGGAAAAAAGGGGGCTTCCGGGGCCCGCCACGGGGGCCCCGGGGGTGGGATCGCTCCACAAAGTAATAGCAATCCGATCGGGTACAATCTGCATGTTTTGGTAAATTTTTGTCTATGTAGTGTAAAAACTGTGGGAGGAGTTAGGGTGGCAAATTTGGCTATAATAAGAATAAGAAGAATAATAATAATATACTTGTGAGATAATAGTATGTGGTCTTGCTATGCAAGAACACATAATAAGAATATATATGTGAGATAATAGTATGTGGTCTTGCTATGCAAGAACACATAATAATAATAATAATATATATGTGAGATAATAGTATGTGGTCTTGCTATGCAAGAACACATAATTAGGCTGTTAATTCTGTGGGTGACCTAAAGCCATTTTGGGGGTTTAAAATAAACAGTCTGTTAATTGTGTCAGTGACATAAAGCCTTTTTTTTTGGGGGGGGGGGAGGGGCATACACCTCATCTGCATCCGTGAAAACGGAAATACAATAGTTAATCTTTCTGTTAATGTTGGTGTATAGCCATTTTTTAGGGTGCAAAACACTTTATTTGCAACCGTGACAGACAAATACAATTTTTCGTCTGTCAGCCAATTTGGTGTGTAACCGTAAAAAAATGAGGAGAACATCAAATAGGGGACGTGGCCATGGTTATGGTGCTGCTGGCGTTGGTGTTCATAGAGCTCCTGTTGCAGGGAGAGGACGTGGTCGATCTGTGCCAGCTACACACCCAAATAAAACACCCTCCTCTGGTGCGTGTAGGCGACAGGACGTTCAGAGTCATTTTGTAGGTCCAAGCACCGGTCTACGAATGGTGAGGCCAGAACCAGTAGAGGCGGTAGTAGATTGGGTAACTGACAGTGCCTCCAGTTCCTTCACATTGTCTCCCACTCGGTTCCCTACTGAAACCGCAGAGTTGCGCCTACAGCCCATGGACATCAGTCTCTCACCTCACCCCCTTGCAAATCAGCCAAGCAGTCTGAGCCCCAAGTCATGCAGCAGTCTCTTCTGCTTTTTGATGACTCTGTTAGCAGGGTTTCCCAAGGCCATCCACATAGCCCTGCCACAGAAGTGGAAGATGCCCAACCACTTATGTTTGAGGATGAGGATGTGGGAGGACCATCGCAGCACGTCTCTGATGATGATGACTAAAGATTAGTGAATTTATAAAAAATTCGATTTAGCCGGTTCGCCAAATTTTTTGAAAAAATTAGCTTCGTTCTGAATTTATTTTTGGCGAATTGCGATAAAAATTCCTATTTCCGGGCTGCAGAGAGCCTTTATAGGGGTTGTGGGGATTCGCTCTGGTAGACCGGATTAGCAGATGCAGTATAGAGGCAACAACAAGTTCTTTTGATCAAACAGTTCAGTGTTTTATTCACTCTTTAGGCAAGTGACAAAACAAACAGTCATATTCAAACAAAAAGTCACCTTGCGGTGTTGGTGGTAATTCACACCATGTGGCAATTCTGCCTCAAAGAGTCCTTGCTAATAGCAGCACCAACCTGTTTTTATGCCAAACAGGTAGCAAGCCTTCATCCAGACACAAGGCTCCCAGATCCCAACACAGAGACATGGCTTCTGAGCCCAGCTGCCTACTTAAGTACAGCCAGGTGCTGTCAAAACCCAGACCGGCATTTAAAAACCGGTCCAGTATTTGACCTCGCCTGACTATAAATCAGCCCAGCAGCACATGCTGGGAGGAAAATACCTGTTTTTCCAGACAAAACCTCTCACTGTGTCACAGGGTGTAGAACACTGTGCCTTGCAGTAACACGCATAGGGAGTCTGCTGTGGTAGTGAAATAATACTGTGAGTCCGTATGACATGCAGATGACAGGCATCGCTATTAGAATCACTGCACACTTCACTTATTTGGGCAGTCACCGGGCCAAAACTGACCAAAAAACTCAAGTGTGAACTCAGCCTTACAGGTCGATGTTAGTGCCAAGAAGAAGCGCACTTCTTTTACACCGTCGTCAGCTGATTCCACATAGATGTCTACAGAACCTGGTCTATTAAATCCGTATACAAGTAGAGCCCCCGATAGAGCGGAGAGGGTGTCAGCAGTAAGTTTGTTTCGATGTCACTGATTAATTTTAACCATTCTCTAAACCGTCAAAACAATAACCCACAAAAATGGATCCTGTCTGTGGAACATCCACCTTCACTCGGTCAGCATTTGGTCAGTAATCCATCAGTATTGCTAATGCCCAAAAAAAACTAAAAAAACAGGAGTGGATCCAAAACAGAGATGACACGTGAATGGAATATTTGCATGTCTTGTGTGTTTAGCTCCCACTCCTGCTTTTGGCTACCAAATCAAAAAACAATTCTGATGGGACCATACAGGCCTTACAGCTGCTACACAGACAGGATCCGCTGTGCGGCTCATTATTCCTTCCTTCTGACAGATCAGAAGAAAGGCCAAATAAATGATGATGATGTCAGCCAGGCCGAAAGCCAAAATAGTAGATCAGTCATGAAGTCGGGAGGGTGGGAACAGCATGAGAAGTCCACAGAGTGGGCTTATGACATTGTGGTCTCCTCATGCTGCTTCCACCTCACTACTGAGAGTCTGGGGATGGCAGCAGCATCAGGAGAAGGTGACCGAATTTCACAATGACAGAGTCTGGAGGTGGCAGCAGTATGAAAAGGCTACCGAGTGGCACAATGACAAAGTCTGAAGGTGGCAGCAGTATGAGAAGGCCACCGAGTGGCACAATGACAGTGTCTGGAGGTGGCGGCAGCAGCATCAGGAGAAGGCCATCGAGTGGCACAATGACAGAGTCTAGAGGTAGCAGCAGTATGAGAAGGCCACGAGTGGCACAATGACAGAGTCTGGAGGTGGCAGCAGTATGAGAAGGCCACCGAGTGGCACAATGACAGAGTCTGGAGGTGGCGGTGGCAGCATCAGCAGCATCAGGATAAGGCCAGCGAGTGGCATAATTACAGAGTCTTCAGGTGGCAGCAGTATAGCAGTGACAGACCAAACTCTGAGACCAAACTCCCCGTTTAACGCACCTCAAACAACCGCAAACAGTCCATTTGCACACCGCAAACTCCCCATTTGCACAAGGTTGGATACCAAGCTAGCCATGTCCCGTTCCTTGTCCTCACTGACGTCATTGAAGGTCTCTTCCTCCACCCAGCCACGTACAACACCAAGGGTCCCCAAAAGCTGACAACAAGCCCCCTGGGACGCCTGCTGTGGTTGGTCTTCCACCTCCTCAAAGCCACCTTCCTCCTCTGACTCCTCTTCTTCAGACTCCTCTCTCTGCGCTGCCGCAGGTCCAGCAATCGACGACGACAAGGCTGCATCTGGTGGTGATGGTGACCACAACTCTTCCTCTTCATGCTCATATACTGCCTGATCCAGCACTCTTCGCAGGGCATGCTCCGGAAAAAATGCATATGGGAAGAGGTCGATGATGTTGCCTTGGGTTTGACTGACCAGGTTTGTCACCTCCGCAAAAGGACACATGAGCCTACAGCCATTGTGCATGAGCGTTCAGTATCGCGGCCAAAAAATACCCAGCTCCGCAGAGGCTGTCCTCTTTTTTTTTTAATTAAAAAAATATGTTCTTACCAGTTTAATCTCTGTTTTGTCCCCTATCAGGGGCCGGTGTATGGAATAGATTTTAGGAACCGGGAGATGGAAAAAGATGGTTGGTCGGTCCTCTTACTTCCAATTTGGGGCACTGCGCGTGCGCCGTGCAATGTACTGTGCCACCCTATATGAGTGGTGTGTTAAGTAGTACTATTCCTATCAGTTTAATCCCTGTTACGTCCCCTATCAGGGGCCGGTCTATGGAATAGATTTTGGGAACCGGGAAATGGAAAAATATTTTTGGTCGTCTCTCTTACTTCCAATTTGGGGCACTGCGCGTGCGCCATGCAAAGTACTATGCCACCAGATATGAGTGGTATGTTAAGTAGTACTATTCTTATCAGTTTAATCCCTGTTACGTCCCCTATCAGGGGACGTGTATCGAATAGATTTTAGACAACTGGAAAGAGTCGTCAATAGTTGACACACTCATGACATACATTTTATTCCTCAATGCGTCAATCTTGGTGTAGTGATGACTGTGCTCGTGCGCACGTTTGGGAGATTGCAGGCGATGGCGGTTTTTCAAAGCCTATGGTCGTGCTGAGGTAGTTCAGTGACAGTTAAGTGACCCAGAAAACAATGATTCTGCAGTGTGGGCCCATTGTTGGCCTAGTAGGCTTTAATGATCACCTTAGATGATCACAAAGAAAATTAATGTTTTTTCTATGAAAAATTATCCAGCCGATCGCTTTTGGTCTGTTCACAATGAAGCAACGACCTTATCATCTGGGGTGTGCCAACATTGCCAACACACTCATAGAGGTGATCGCTTCATTATGATACGCAAGCCCCTTCACCACAACAAGGTAACGATTACGAAGGGGAATTGACACATGTATGTGCCTTTTTTTTGTTTTGTTTTTGCAGCCACAGTGCAGCACCAGAGGCCAGAAAAACTAGGCATGTACACATGCCTGAAAAATTAGGTATTGTTGCAGCCGCTGTTACGGCCAGAAAAATTTATGTTTTCCAGGCAGAAAGTGCACTAAAACATTGCGGCTTGAACCCTAGTTGGTGGCGGAGAAGTCACGCAAGTCATCCGGCATACAGAGATTAAATACAGCAGCGTGGGGACTATTTAGCCCAAGGCATCTCATCAGGCCTTTTTTAGTCAAATGCATCCCCCACTGTCAGTCCCTTCGGGATCCATCCCTCATTCATCTTAATAAAGGTGAGGTAATCTAGACTTTTTGTCCTTTCTGACAGGACACTTGAAGCAGGGCAGGCCAGAAGTTCTATCACAAATTGGGATAGCTCAGGCCACAGGTCAAGCCTGCACACCCAGTAGTCAAGGGGTTCATCGCTCCTCAGAGTGTCGATATCTGCAGTTAAGGCGAGGTAGTCTGCTTCCTGTCGGTCGAGTCGTTCTCTGAGGGTGGACCCCGAATGGGCTGTGGCGATGCGTAGGACTTAAAAAGCTCTGCATGTCCTCCATCAACAACACATCTGTAAAGCGTCCTGTCCTTGCCGCCGTGGTCGTGGTAGGAGGAGGATTACTTTCACCTCTTCCCCTGTTAGATTCCCGTTGTGCTGTGACATCACCCTTATACGCTGTGTAAAGCATACTTTTTAACTTGTTTTGGAACTGCTGCATCCTTTCCGACATCCGGTAATTTGGTAACATTTCAGCCACTTTCTGCTTATACCGGGGGTCTAGTAGCGTGGCCACCCAGTACAGGTCGTTCTCCTTCAGCCTTTTTATACGAGGGTCCTTCAACAGGCACGACAGCATGAGAGACCCCATTTGCACAAGGTTGGATGCCGAGCTACTCATGTCCCGTTCCTCGTCCTCACTGATCTCATTGAAGGTCTGTTCTTCCCCCCAGCCACGTACAACACCACGGGTACCAGATAGGTGACAAACTGACAACGAGCACCCTGGGATACCTGATGTGGTTGGTCTTCCTCCTCCTCAAAGCCACATTCCTCCTCTGACTCCTCTTCCAGCGTTGCCACAGGTCCAGCAAGCGATGATGATAAGGCTGTTTCTGGTGGTGATGGTGACCACAACTCTTCCTCGTCCTCTTCATGCTCATCTACGGCCTGATCCAGCACTCTTCGCAGGGCACGCTCCAGGAAGAAAATAAATGGGATGATGTCGCTGATGGTGCCTTCGGTGCGACTGACTAGGTTTGTCACCTCCTCAAAAGGACGCATGAGCCTACAGGCATTGAGCATGAGCGTCCAGTAACGTGGCAAAAAAATTCCCAGCTCCGCAGAGGCTGTCCTAGCACCCCGGTCATACAAATACTCGTTGATGGCTTTTTCTTGAATTCCAACGTGTCGGGCTGTCGCAAATCAAGCGCCTCACTGGCATGTTGTTTCGCCGCTGAATATCGAAAAAGTGCGCTATGGCCCTGTAGGAACACCTGAAATGGCCACACACCTTCCTAGACTGCTTTAGGACGTCCTGTAAGCCTGGGTACTTATGCACAAAGCGTTGTACGATCAGATTCAACACATGTGCCATGCACGGCAGATGTGTGAACTTGCCCAAATTCAATGCCGCCATAAAAAATTGCTTCCGTTGTCACACACCACTTTGCCGATCTCCAGTTGGTGCCGGGTCAGCCACTGATCTACCTGTGCGTTCAGGGTGGACAGGAGTGCTGGTCCAGTGTGACTCTCTGCTTTCAGGCAAGTCAACCCCAAGACGGTGTGTCGTATCCGGGATGTGGAATAGCCCCTGGGGAGCTGGGGGGGGGGTGCCGTTGATGTGGAGCAAGATGCAGCAGCAGAAGAGGACTCAGCCGAGGAGGTTAGCGAAGAGGATGGAGTAGGAGGAGTAGAGGAGGTGGCAGCAGGCCTGCCTGCAAGTCGTGGCGGTGTCACCAACTCCTCTGCAGAGCCACGCATTCCATGCTTGGCAGCCGTCAGCTGGTTTACCCAATGCGCAGTGTACGTGGTATACCTGCCCTGACCGTGCTTTGCAGACCAGGTATCAGTGGTCAGATGGACCCTTGCCCCAACACTGTGTGCCAGACATGCCATGACTTCCTTTTCCACAACAGAGTACAGGTTGGGGATTGCCTTTTGTGAAAAAAAATAATTGTCCGGGTACCTTCCTCTGTGGTGTCCCAATAGCTACACATTTTTTGAAGGCCTCAGACTCCACCAGCTTGTATGGTAAAAGCTGGCGGGCTAAGAGTTCCGACAAGCCAGCTGTCAGACGCCGGGCAAGGGGGTGACTCTGTGACATTGGCTTCTTATGCTCAAACATTTCCTTGACAGACACCTGACTGTGGGCAGATAAGCAGGAACTGCTGAAGGTGAGAGGCGGAGTGGCGGGTGGTTGAGAGGGGGCAAGGAGGACAGCAGTGGTTGACGTGGCTGAAGATGCTGGACCAGGAGGAGGAATATGGCTTTGAGTTTGTGTTCTGCTTGTACTCATCATGTGTTGATCCCATAGGCATTTGTGATGTTAGATCGTGTGCCTTCGCAAAGCAGTTGTACCTAGGTGGGTGTTGGACTTCCCACGACTCAGTTTCTTTTGGCACAGGTTGCAAGGTACTATGCGTGCAAGGTACTGTGCCACCCTAAATGAGTGGTGGGCAGTGGGCACAGTACAGTCTGTGGGCCTGACACACACTGGCAGGCAACTGCAAGTATATTACAGAGAAAAAATCAAATGACTTTTTTATCTGCAAGGTGCTGTGCCACTCTATATGAGTGGTGGGCAGTGGGCACAGTACAGACTGTGGGCCTGACACTCACTGGCAGGCAACTGCAATTTTATTACAGAGGAAAAATTAAATGCATTTTTTTATCTGCAAGGTGCTGTGCCACCCTATATAAGTGGTGGGCAGTGGGCACAGTACAGTCTGTGGGCCTGACACTCACTGGCAGGCAACTGCAATTATATTAGAGAGGAAAAAAATGTATGACTTTTTATCTGCAAGGTACTGTGCCACCCGATATGAGTGGTGGGCACTGGCAGTGGGCACAGTACAGTTTGTGGGCCTGACACACACTGGCAGGCAACTGCGATTATATTAAAGGGTAAAAATTAAATGACTTTTTTATCTGCAAGGTACTGTGCCACCTGATATGAGTGGTGTGCACACAGTACAGTCTGTGGGCCTGCAGCCTCTCACACACAGGCAGGCAACTGCAATATATATATAGAAAAAAGCAAAAAAAAGCAAACTGATGTACCAGCCCTAAAAAGGGCTTTTTGGGGTGCTGTCAGGACGCTGTCCTTACAGCAGATGAGTCTTTGAGGACTGGAGTGGACACAGAACACTGGCCTAGCTAACGCTTTCCCTATTAATTCAGCAGCAGCAGTACTCTCCCTGCTCTAACTAACACTGCAGCTTCAGAATGAATCTAAGATGGATTCTGTCCTTGCTTTTTGATAGGAGGTGGGAGGGTCTGGGAGGGAGGGTCTGCTGCTGATTGGCTGGTATGTGTCTGCTGACTGTGAGGTACAGAGTCAAAGTTTGCTCAATGATGACGTATAGGGGGCGGACCGAACATCTCATATGTTCGCCCGCTGCGGCGAACGCGAACAAGCGATGTTCGCCGGGAACTGTTCGCCGGCGAATAGTTCGGGACATCTCTAGCGAAGAATAATTAGATTTACTTTAAGTCCACTTTCCATAGGACTCAGGTACTAATTATACTGTTTTCTACTTATCTTGAGTTATCCAATAAGGGCGTTTCTCCCTTGTGACAGGCAAACTCTCTGCAACATTATTTGCATGATGCTCTACTGAAGTATTCAGGTTCACTATATCCCGGAAGGCTTCTAGTGAATAAGGACAACTTGGCGCCTTGGTCATCCGGCTGTGTCCAGGAACTTGGAAAGTTACTCTTGGTCACTTGTCCTTGTGAAGTCCATAGGCCAGACTCAGCTCTAACCTTCACTAGGCTCGCTTCATATTTAGACGTAGACTTACCGTCCAGTGTTAAGCTGCTGTAACTACTCTTAGTTTGTCCTGTCCATGATTGATCAGGTCCCGGAGGAAAGAAATTGGCCTGTTTCTATCCTCCATGCACTTGCTTTCCTCTCTCACTACAATACACTACACTGGAATGCCCTGAGCTAGACACACCCCAAGCTATATAAATGAGTGGCACCAGCACCACCTAGGGGCGAATGGATGTAATGACATTGCCAGCCTGATAATAGGAAATATCATACATTGCAAATACACAGATTTTTAAATTGTCCCTTTTACACACATATGTGGGATACTGCATGCAGAGTCCACCACTTGGAAAGGGAGGGACTGCAGCACCAGCAACTTGGACAGGAGCACATTCAGCTTCTGCGCCATTGGATGCATGCACACATACTGGTGTCTCGTGGCAATCGCTTCGGTGATTGCTTGCTGACAGAATGACTGACGAGGAGTAGGAGGAGCAGGAGCATCAGGACCAGCAGACGATGGGTACGACAGACAGCTCCCTTCAGCTGAGGTGGTGGAGCCTTCACTGCCTGAAATCGGGTGCGGCGTGCCACTGGGTGATGCAGCGGTTGCTGCGGCAGGCTGGACCTCCACATCGGAGCCACGGTTCTCCCATGCCACTTTATGGTGACGCTGCATTTGTTGACGCAGGGCCGTGGTGCCAACATTGGCACCCTGGCCACGCTTCAACTTCTGCCCACAGATTCTACATATGGTCATGTTGACCTCCTCCAGCAGCTTTACAAAAAACTGCCACACCGCTGAGTAGCTGATTTTACCCCCAACACTACGCACTGACTGACTACTACCGCTGCTGCTACGTGAACCCGTGCACCACTACTTCCCGGGCCGGTAGGCTGCTGCAAAGCGAGTGGTCTACCCCGTGCCCGTTTGGCAGACCTCCCACTGCTGCCACCCTGCTGACTCCCGGCCACGGTAGTGACTTGCTGGCTCCTCCGCTGCCTCAAACGCAAGCTGCCACCCTCTTCTCCCAATGCGATTGGCTACGTCATCATCGAGTACTGTCTGCACGTCACTGATGTCCTCCTCAACGATCTCTGAGCCAGGAGCCTGACTGCTCGCAACACCAGCCCCCACGGCACTCTTCTCGTCACTACTTGCCCGCCTATCGGAGAAAGAGGCGGATGTTTCCTCCACATCTTAATCTACTTTCACACTCGTGTTTTGGCTTACCGTTTGTGAGATCCATTCAGGGCTCTCACAAGCGGCCCAAAACAGGTCAGTTTGCATTCTAATGCATTCTGAATGGAAAAGAATCCGCTCAGAATGCATCAGTTTGCATCATTTCAGTCTCCATTCCGCTTTGGAGACGGACACAAAAACGTTGCTTGCGGCATTTTGGTGTCCGTCTGATAAAACTGAGCCAAACGGATTCACCCTGGCACACAATGTAAGTCAATGGGGACAGATCTGTTTTCAATCTGGCAAATAGAAAACAGATCTGTCCTCTATTGACTTTCAATGGTGTTCATGACGGATCCGATTTGAACAGATGCAGATGGTTGTATTATCTGAACAGATCCGGCCATGACGAACAAAACGCGAGTGCGAAAGTAGCCTTAGCTGGCCAGTAGCTGCTGACTGTCCTCTAGTAGCTCGTCCTCACTGTATAGTGGAGCTGAGCCCACAGCATATAATACTTCTCTGGCTGAGGGAACAGAAATGGACAGAGGCAGGTTGAGGACAGGTGAGGGCACAGGGCATGCTCCCGGGCCATTGCTAACTAAGGGTTGTGTCTGAGGAACCCACCGACTCTTGGCTGGGGGTGTCTGATGTCACTTGGGGTGAAGTGGATGAACGAGTCAACCATTCAAGAACCGCTGGGTTGCTGGTCAAGATATGACCGCTAGATGACACCAAGAGCTCAGGCCTCTCGCTGCGACTCCTCCTTGCCACAGCCCCTTACACATTGCTGCGACCTCTGCCTGCGACAAAAACATTTAGGCCTCTGCCACTCCTCTGTGCAGGGCCTGGCACTTCTCTGTCTGACATAGGAAATTAAAACACCCCTAAAACGCTAAATAATTTGTTTGTTTTGTACTGAAAAACGTCAATAAAGGTTTTACCACATTTACAGTGGATATAAAAAGTCTACACACCCCTGTTAAAATGTCAGGTTTCTGTGCTGTAAAAAATGAGACAAAGATAAATCATTTAAGAACTTTTTCCACCTTTAATGTGACCTATAAACTGTACAAGTCAATGGAAAAAACAACTGAAATCTTTTAGGTAGAGGGAAGACAAAAATAAAAAGAATATAGTTGTATAAGTGTGCACACCCTAAACTAATACTTTGTTCAAGCACCTTTTGATTTTATTCTAGCACTCAGTCTTTTTGGGTAGGAGTCTATCAGCATGGCACATTTTGACTGTCAGATTGCGAGGGCATTTCCTGGGCACAGCCCTCTTCAGATCACCCCACAGATTGCGAGGGCATCTCCTGGGCACAGCCCTCTTCAGATCACCCCACAGATTGCGAGGGCATCTCCTGGGCACAGCCCTCTTCAGATCACCCCACAGATTGTCAATCTGATTCAGGTCTGGGCTCTGGCTGGGCAATTCCAAAACTTTAATCTTCTTCTGGTAAAGCCATTCCTTTGTTGATTTGGATGTATGCTTTGGGTCATTGTCATGCTGAAAGATGAAGTTCCTCTTCATGTTCAGCTTTCTAGCAGAAGCCTGAAGGTTTTGGGCCAATATTGACTGGTATTTGGAACTGTTCAGAATTCCCTCTAGCTTAACTAAGGCCCCAGTGCCAGCTGAAGAAGAACAGCCCCTTGGCATGATGCTGCCCCCACCAGGCTTCACTGTGGGGATGGGGTACTTTTGGTGAGGTTTGCGCCAAACATATCTTTTGGAATTATGGGAAAAAAGTTCAACCTTGGTTTCATCAGACCATAACACCTTTTCCCACATGCTTTTGGGAGACTTCAGATGTGTTTTTGCAGAATGTAGCCTGGCTTGGATGTTTTTCTTGGTAAGAAAAGGCTTTCATCTTGCCCCTCTACCTCATAGCCCAGACATATGAAGAATACGGGAGATTGTTGTCACATGGACCACACAGCCAGGACTTGCCAGATATTCCTGCAGCTCCTTTAATGTTGCTGTAGGCCTCTTGGTCGCCTCCCAGACCAGTTTTCCTCTCGTCTTTTCATCAGTTTTGGAGGGACGTCCAGTTCTCGGTAATGTCACTGTTGTGCCATATTTTCTTCACTGTGTTCCATGGTAGATCTAATGCCTTGGAAATTCTTTTGTCCCCTTCTCCTGACTGATACCTTCTAACAATGAGATCCCTCTGATGCCTTGGGAGCTCTCTGTGGACCATGGCTTCTGCTGTGGGATGCGACTAAGAACATTTCAGGAAAGACCAAGTAGGGCAGCTGCACTTTTTTTTGGGGTTAATCAGAGGCACTTTACATGATGTCCGGTGTATGCTGACTCCTATCTAACAGGATTGTGAATGTAATTGCTTAATTCTGAACACAGCTACATCCCCAGTTATAAGGTGTGCACACTTATGCAACCACATTATTATTATTTTTTTGTTTTCTTCCCTCCAACTGAAAGATTTCAGTTTGTTTTTCCATTGAGTTGTACAGTTTATAGGTCACATTAAAGGTGGAAAAAGTTCTGAAATGATTTATCTTTGTCTCATTTTTTTACATCACAGAAACCTGACATTTTAACAGGGGCGTGTAGACTTTTTATATCCACTGTAAGTGCTGCAGCAGCAAATGAGAATGTATTTTTCTTTTTCTACTGATATACGACAATAAAGGTTTTTCTCATGATAAACGACACTAAAGGCTTTTGAACAGATAACTGCAGCGCTGAACGAAGAATAATGTTTCCCTGCACTTGTAAATCGCCTTTTTTCACAATGGGATTTTTCCTATCACTGTCCCTAGCGCCTTCTGACGTCTCTCCCTGCACTAAGATGCTGTGGAATGATTCCTCCCTATCCTTTCCCTGCACCTTAAATAATGTTTCCCTGCACTTGTAAATCACTTTTTTCACAAACAGGTTTTTCCTATCACTCTCCCTAGTGTCTTCTGATGTCTCTCCCAAAAAATGCGATTCACAACCATGAAGCGTGAGGAAATTCGCATTCGGTGAAAATCGAATTTTTCCTGAAATTCGGATCAAATTCCACTTCGTCAGCTTCGATTCGCTCATCTCTAATGATGACGAAACACAGGTGCTACTGCCAACTGCTGGGGCTTTCTGCAGAATGCAGACCGGCCAGGAGGGCAGGGGTGAGGAGTGGGTGGAAGATGATGTGGAGGATGACGAGGTCCCAGACCCCTCATGGAATCAAGGTCATCAGAGTGACGTGTGCAGTACGGAAGAAGAGGTGGGGTCACACAGCACCTGGACAGTACGCCTGCTACTCCCCAACGTGCCGAGGGACTGAGCACACCAAAGCCAGCTCCAAGGAGTTCCCTGGCGTGGCAGTTCTTCAGACAATGTGCTGACGACAAGACACGAGTGGTTTGCACGCTGTGCAATCAGAGCCTGAAGCGAGGCATAAATGTTCTAAATCTGAGCACAACCTGCATGACCAGGCATCTACATGCGAGACACGGGCTGCAGTGGAGTAGACACCTGAAAAACCACGAAAGATCTGAGGCTCCTCCTGCTTCCTCTTCTGCTGCAGTCTCAGACTCTTTCTCACCCTCTGGAGTGACAGTGGCACCTGCCACCCCGCAAACAGAGGATGTAGCAGCAACACCACCACCTCCACCACTGTCACCGAGTATCTCCAGACTGTCCCATGGAAGCATTCAGCTGTCCATCCCACAAACACTGGAGAGAAAGAAGAAGGACCCCCCCCCCCCACTTATAAGCCCTGGCCCTGAATGCCAGCATTTCAAAATTCCTTGCTGCACAGGAGGAGGAGGAAGAGGGATCATATCCACAGTTATCAGGCCAGTCATTCACAAGAGGGGAGGAGGATATATTAGTGAAGGGGCAAATTACTGCATCCGGGGAAAACTACTACAGTCATGTGAAAAAATTAGGACACCCTTTGAAAGCATGTGGTTTTTTGTAACATTTTTAATAAAAGGTTATTTCATCTCCGTTTCAACAATACAGAGAGATTAAATTAATCCAACTAAACAAAGAAAACTGAAGAAAAGTCTTTTCAAGATCTTCTGTAAATGTCATTCTACAAAAATGCCTATTCTAACTGAGGAAAAAGATAGGACACCCTCACATGTATTCCCTCTTAAATTGGCTCAGATCTCACACAGGTATATCACACCAGGTGCACATAATTAGTAGATCGTTACTCTGCATGTTGAATGAGGCTTGCCCTATTTAAACCTCAGACATTTAGTTTGGTGTGCTCCTGACTGTTGAAGTGAGAGTGAGCACCATGGTGAGAGCAAAAGAGCTGTCAGAGGACTTCAGAAAAAAGATTGTAGCAGCCTATGAGTCTGGGAAGGGATTTAAAAAGATCTCAAAAGATTTTGAAATCAGCCATTCCACTGTCCGGAAGATAGTCTACAAGTGGAGGGCTTTCAAAACAACTGCCAACATGCCCAGGACTGGTCGCCCCAGCAAGTTCACCCCAAGAGCAGACCGCAAGATGCTAAAAGAGGTCTCCAAAAACCCTAAAGTGTCATCTCGAGAACTACAGCAGGCTCTGGCTACTGTTGATGTAGAAGTACATGCCTCTACAATCAGAAAGAGACTGTACAAGTTTAACTTGCATGGGAGGTGTGCAAGGAGGAAACCTTTGCTTTCCAAGAGAAACATCGAGGCCAGACTGACATTTGCCAGAGATAAAGTTGACAAAGACCAGGACTTCTGGAATAATGTTCTTTGGACAGATGAGTCCAAAATTGAATTATTTGGACACAACAGCAGAGGACATGTTTGGCGTAAACCAAACACAGCATTCCAAGAAAAGAACCTCATACCAACTGTGAAGCATGGAGGTGGAAGTGTCATGGTTTGGGGCTGCTTTGCTGCAGCAGGACCTGGTCAGCTCACCATCATAGAATCCACGATGAATTCTACTGTGTATCAGAAGGTGCTTGAAGAACATGTGAGACCATCAGTTAGAAAATTAAAGCTGAAGCGGAACTGGACCATGCAACATGACAATGACCCAAAACATACTAGTAAATCAACCAAAGATTGGCTGAAAAAGAAGAAATGGAGAGTCCTGGAATGGCCAAGTCAAAGTCCAGATTTGAATCCCATTGAGATGCTGTGGGGTGACTTGAAAAGGGCTGTACGTGCAAGAAACCCCTCAAACATCTCACAGCTGAAAAAGTTCTGCATTGAGGAGTGGGTAAAATTTCCTCAGACCGATGTCGAAGACTGGTAGATGGCTACAAGAACCGTCTCACTGCAGTTATTTCAGCCAAAGGAGGTAACACTCGCTATTAGGGGCAAGGGTGTCCTATCTTTTTCCTCAGTTAGAATAGGCATTTTTGTAGAATGACATTTACAGAAGATCTTGAAAAGACTTTTCTTTAGTTTTCTTTGTTTAGTCGGATTACTTTAATCTCTCTGTATTGTTGAAACGGAGATGAAATAACCTTTTATTAAAAATGTTACAAAAAACCACATGCTTTCAAAGGGTGTCCTAATTTTTTCACATGACTGTATATTGGGGATGGCTGATAAATGACCACAATTATTACTACTGGGGTCACTATATTTTCAGCAGTATAGTACCTGGGGCATTGGGGAGCACAATGGGCACAGTATTGGGAGTCGAGGGCAAATTACTATATGGCGGCTGTGTGGGGGAAAACTGCTGTGTGGGAGAAAATTACTATGAAAGGGCGGTGTGATGGGAAATTACTATGTTGGGGCAATGTGGGGGCAAATTATAATGGGGGATTACTATGTGGGGGGAAATTATTATGTGAGGGGGCAGTGTGGTGAAAATTACTATGGGGGTGGTATGGGGGAAATTACTATATAGGGTCAGTGTGGGGGAAATTACTGTGTGGGGGCAGTGTGGGGGAAATTACTCTGTGGGGGCAGTGTGGGGGGAAATTACTATATGGGGGAAGTGTGGGGAAATTACTGTATGGGGGCTGTGTGGGGGAAATTTCTATGTGGGGGGAAATTTCTATATGGGGCAGCGGGGGGAAATTACTATTTGGGGGCAGTGTGGAGGAAATTTCTATGTGGGGGAAAATTACTATATGGGGCAGTGGGGGGAAAATTACTATGTGGGGGAAGTGTGGGGTAAATTACTATATGGGGCAGTGTGGGGGAAATTTATATGTGGGGGAAATTACTATATGGGGCAGTGGGGGGAAAATTACTATGTGGGGGCAGTGTGGTGGAAATTACTGTGTGGGGGCATATTACTATATGGAGGCAGTGTGGGGGAAATTACTGTGTGTTGGCAAATTATGGGGCAGTGTGTGGGGCGTTGCTTTTGGGGAGGCACTGTAGATGCATTTCTATTACGGGGACATATTAGGGGACATTATTTTTGGGGACACTATACTGGGATCATTGCCTGGAGCACAATATAGGGTGTTATTATTACTGGGGGAACTCTAGGGGACATTATAGCTGCTGTGGACACTATAAGGACATTTGGGGTAATTTATCAAACTGGTATAAAGTAGAACTGGCTTAGTTGCCCATAGAAACCAATCAGATTCCACCTTTCATTTTTGACAGCTCCTTGGAAATCCAGTTCTACTTTACACATGTTTGATAAATGACCCCAATTATGTCTACTGTGGTTACCATTTTTTTTTTGCAGTACAGTACTTGGGGCATTGGGGAGCACAACAGGCACAGTATTGGGGGTGGCAGGAGGATGACACTGTGGGGACACCAGGAT
The DNA here is from genome assembly GCF_014858855.1 of Bufo gargarizans. Lineage (NCBI taxonomy): Eukaryota > Metazoa > Chordata > Amphibia > Anura > Bufonidae > Bufo > Bufo gargarizans. The sequence continues at coordinate 372,962,766 of NC_058085.1, read as the reverse complement.
TGGAAGGTTGATGGAAAAATTTAGAAATCTAACGTGTCCGTGTAACAAACTCTGTAGAGATGAGATGCAGCTGAAAGAATTGGACATGGTGGTCTGGGTCAAACGGAGGAGAAGAGGAAAGAGAAGGTCTACATGACAGGAGATGTTACTGGATGTAAAAGGTATGTGCTGCTGTATTCTCCTCCAAGTACTTTTTATTATAATTCTATGTATTTTAAATTTGGCGACCAACGTTTTAATTTGGCTCCTAAATTTTTCAGTTTAGTGTGGGGGAAATTTCTATGTGGGGGCAAATTACTATATGGGGCAGTGGGGGGGAAATTACTATGTGGGAGCAGTGTGGGGGAAATTACTGTGTCGGGGCAGTGTGGGGGCAAATTACTGTGTCGGGGCAGTGTGGGGGAAATTACTGTGTGTTGGCAAATTACTATGGGGGGACAACTATGTTGGGACAGTGTGATGAAATTACTGTGTGGGGGCAAATTACTATATGGGGCAGTGTGTGGGGCGTAATCTGGGGTATTTGTTTTAGACTGGAGCACTGTGTGCTGCTGTGTCCTACATGAATGTGATGTCATATGGCCTAGGAAGAGACTGTGGCGCTCACAAAGCACTGCAGCCTCTTTATACAACAAAAACTAAACTAAAATAGAAGCAGGGGCCCAAGTTGGGTAGACAGACCCGGGCCTATCATGCACTTATTCCGCCCCTAATAGTGAGGTACGTAGATATAGTGCGGTAAGTAGAAGTTTTTACAGTGTTCCCTATGTGGTAAAAAATTAACTGTTATCTTCATTCTCTGGGTCAGTACAATTACAGCGATACCACATTATTTAGTTTTTCTAGTGTTTTAATACAGACTATGGAAAAAAAATATTTTTTCTTTTCATCACCCTGTTCTGACCCCCATAACTTTTTAATAGTTATGTTTGGGAGAGCTCATTTTTGTGGGACTGTAGTTTCTGTAGTTTTTATTGATACCGTTTAGGACTTTTTGTTTTTTGTGGAGGTAAAGTGACCAAAAATGGCAAATTGGTCATTTAGATTTTTTTCTGTTGGGATAAATATTTTTATACTTTTTTTATTGTTTATGTGTTTTTATTATTGTAGGGGAAGGAGTGATTAAAATTTTTATATATTTTATATTTTTTAAACTCATTTTTTTCTTTATTTAACTCACCCTAGGTGAATATAACATGCAATCATTGGGTTGCATCTTGTATTCTGTAGTGCAGAATTCCAATGTAGTGCAGTATTCCAATGCAGTAATCAGCCTGTAAGCCTTATACAGGCTTAGGTCTATTACTAATACATGCCACCTTCCCTGATCTCATCCAGGGAAAAGCGGCCCGGGCAGGGAAGTTTTTAGTGCTCCCAGATACCATGGTTAGATTTGACCATGACATCTGAGGGTTTAATTGTCTGTGATCAGCATTACTGCCAATCGCAGACATTACACTGGGCCTCTGTTGTGTAAAACAGCAGTAACGGGCAGTTTTGATGGGAGCTGCACTAATGAGTTGGCAACTTCTTTAACCCCTTAGGGACCGATGACGTACCGGTACGGCATGGTTCCCGAGTCCTTAAGGACCCATGACGTATCTATAGTTCCGATCACCGCCACCCGGCGGGCGGTGTTTGGAATACGGTGCCTGCTCAAATCATTGAGCAGGCACCACGGCTAAATGCAGGGGGGGGGGGGTCCCGTGACCTAGATGAATGTGAAAAAAAAAGTTGAAAAATAAAGTTTTCCCCCCCAAAATTAAAAGTTTCAAGTAAAAATAAATAAAAACTTCATTTTCCCCAAATAAAGTTAAAAAAAAAATGATTAAAAATAGGGGGGGGGGGAAGTATACATATTAGGTATCGCCGCGTCCGTATCGACCGGCTCTATAAAAATATCACATGACCTAACCCCTCAGATGAACACCGTAAAAAATAAAAAATAAAAACTGTGCTAAATAAACCATTTTTTGTCACCTTACATCACAAAAAGTGTAATAGCAAGCGATCAAAAAGTCACACGCACCCCAAAATAGTGCCAATAAAACCATCATCTCATCCCGCAAAAATCGCACCCTACCCAAGGTAATCGCACCCTACCCAAGGAAACACTTAAACATGATTTGTTTTGCTTCAAAAAAGAAATAATTGTGTAAAACTTACATAAATAAAAAAAAGTATACATATTAGGTATCGCCGCATCTGTGACAACCTGGTTTATAAAAATATCACATGATCTAACCTGTCAGATGAATGTTGTAAATAACAAAAAATAAAAACTGTGCCAAAATAGCTATTTCTTGATATCTTGCCTTACAAAAAGTGTAATATAGAGCAACAAAAAATCATATGTACCCTAAACTAGTACCAACAATACTGCCACCCTATCCCGTAGTTTCTAAAATGGGGCCACTTTTTTGGAGTTTCTACTCTAGGGGTGCATCAGGGGGGCTTCAAATGGGACATGGTGTCAATAAAACCAGTCCAGCTAAATCTGCCTTCCAAAAACCATATGGCATTCCTTTCCTTCTGCGCCCTGCCGTGTGCCCATACAGCTGTTTACGACCACATATGGGGTGTTTCTGTAAACTACAGAATAAGGGCCATAAATATTGAGTTTTGTTTGGCTGTTAACCCTTGCTTTGTTACTGGGAAAAATGGATTAAAATGGAAAATTTGCCCAAATATTTAAATGCTGAAATTTCATCTCCATTTGCCAATAACTTTTGTGGAACACCTAAAGGGTTAACGACGTTTGTAAAATCAGTTTTGAATACCTGGAGGGGTGAAGTTTCCTAGATGGGGTCACTTTTATGGAGTTTCTACTCTAGGGGTGCATCAGGGGGGCTTCAAATGGGACATGGTCTAAAAAAAAAAACAGTCCTGCAAAATCTGCCTTCCAAAAACCGTATGGCATTCCTTTCCTTCTGCGCCCTGCCGTGTGCCTGTACAGTAGTTTACGACCACATATGGGGTGTTTCTGTAAACTACAGAATCAGGGCCATAAATATTGAGTTTGGTTTGGCTGTTAACCCTTGTTTTGTAACTGGAAAAAAAATATAAGAAAAATCTGCCAAAAAAGTGAAATTTTAAAATTGTATCTCTATATTCCATTAATTCTTGTGGAACACCTAAAGGGTTAACAAAGTTTGTAAAATCAGTTTTGAATACCTTGAGGGGTGTCGTTTATAGAATGGGGTCATTTTTGGGTGGTTTCTATTATGTAAGCCTCGCAAAGTGACTTCAGACCTGAACTGGTCCCTAAAAACTGGGTTTTTGAAAATTTCTGAAAAATTTCAAGATTTGCTTCTAAACTTCTAAGCCTTGTAACATCCCCAAAAAATAAAATATCATTCCCAAAATGATCCAAACATGAAGTAGACATATGGGGAATGTAAAGTAATAACTATTTTTGGAGGTATTACTATGTATTATAGAAGTAGAGAAATTGAAACTTGGAAATTTGCTATTTTTTACAAATTTTTGGTAAATTTGGTATTTTTTTATAAATAAAAATATTTTTTTTTTACTGAATTTTACCAGTGTCATGAAGTATAATATGTGACGAAAAAACTATCGTAGAATGGCCTGGATAAGTCAAAGCGTTTAAAGTTATCAGCACTTAAAGTGACACTGGTCAGATTTGAAAAACATGGCCAAGTCCGTAAGGTGAAATAGGGCCGAGTCCTTAAGGGGTTAAAGACCGGACTTCACATATACGGCAGAGGTGTGGAAAGGGTTAAACAAGGCATGGACTTGGGGGGCAGGGATGTAAAATTACCACTTTACAAAGCTTTCGTGCAGCCTCATCTGGAATTTTCAGTTCAGCTCTGGGCACCAGGTCATAGAAAGGATGCCCTGGAACTGGAAAAAAATAAATAAATAAAACTAGACTGATAAGGGGCATGGAGGGTCTTAGTTATGAGGAAAGATTTAAAAAATGTAATTTATTTAGCTATGAGAAGAGACATCTAAGGAGTGACATGATTAACCTATAGAAATATATAAATGGGCCTTACAAAATATATAGTGAAAAGCTGTTCCATATAAAATCCCCTCAAAAGACATGGGGGACTGCCTCTGTCTAGTGAAGAAAAAGTTCAGACTCCAAAGGCATTAAGGCTTCTTTACTGTAAAAGCTTTGAATCTGTGGAATAGTCACCTCAGGACGTGGTCACAGCAGGAACAGTGAACGGTTATAAAAAAAAAAGTCTAGATTAATTCTTAAAATTAAATAACATTAACACTTATGGAAAAGTGTAGCAGGTGTAGGTGTTTTTTTCAATCGTTCTATGAAAAATTTGTGAAAAAGTGTGTGAAACCAGCCTAATCATAAAAGCCCAGAACTATAACACAGTGACATCCACTCAACTGCACTTCCAAAGAAGTGATCAAATCAAAAAGGGCAGATAAAAAGTTGTGGGATTTTTAAATTACTATGTAATAGGAGCATAAAGATTTTCAATAAGAACTTTCTTACCTATGACTATTCCGGCAATGCATAATGGTATCCAATATATTGCAGAATATTTAATAAACTCTAGAAAACACAATATGAGATTTTTTTTAATTGAAAAAATGAACAATCTTGCCAAAAAGAGAACCTTTAATGTTAATGTTTTAATTTTCTTGAATTGCCTAAAACAGCACATTACACTGTAAACAGTAATTGTTGTATTGAGAGTTCTTTATTACATAAAAAAATGACAAAATAAATTATAGAAAGCCTGCATACATGCACACTCACACATATATGTACATAATACACACGCATACAGTACAGACCAAAAGTTTGGACACACCTTCTCATTCAAAGAGTTTTCTTTATTTTCATGACTATGAAAATTATAGATTCACACTGAAGGCATCAAAACTATGAATTAACACATGTGGAATTATATACATAACAAAAAAGTGTGAAACAACTGAAAATATGTCATATTCTAGGTTCTTCAAAGTAGCCACCTTTTGCTTTGATTACTGCTTTGCACACTCTTGGCATTCTCTTGATGAGCTTTAAGAGGTAGTCACCTGAAATGGTTTTCACTTCACAGGTGTGCCCTGTCAGGTTTAATAAGTGGGATTTCTTGCCTTATAAATGGGGTTGGGACCATCAGTTGCATTGTGGAGAAGTCAGGTGGATACACAGCTGATAGTCCTACTGAATAGACTGTTAGAATTTGTATTATGACAAGAAAAAAACAGCTAAGTAAAGAAAAACGAGTGGCCATCATTGCTTTAAGAAATGAAGGTCAGTCAGTCTGAAAAATTGGGAAAACTTTGAAAGTGTCCCCAAGTGCAGTCACAAAAACCATCAAGCACTACAAAGAAACTGGCTCGCATGCAGACCGCCCCAGGAAAGGAAGACCAAGAGTCACCTCTGCTGCGGAGGATAAGTTCATCCGAGTCACCAGCCTCAGAAATCACAGGTTAACAGCAGCTCAGATTAGAGACCAGGTCAATGCCACACAGAGTTCTAGCAGCAGACACATCTCTAGAACAACTGTTAAGAGGAGACTGTGTGAATCAGGCCTTCATGGTAGAATATCTGCTAGGAAACCACTGCTAAGGACAGGCAACAAGCAGAAGAGGCTTGTTTGGGCTAAAGAACACAAGGAATGGACATTAGACCAGTGGAAATCTGTGCTTTGGTCTGATGAGTCCAAATTTGAGATCTTTGGTTCCAACCACCGTGTCTTTGTGCAACGCAGAAAAGGTGAATGGATGGACTCTACATGCCTGGTTCCCACCGTGAAGCATGGAGGAGGAGGTGTGATGGTGTGGGGGTGCGTTGCTGGTGACACTTTTGGGGATTTATTCAAAATTGAAGGCATACTGAACCAGCATGGCTACCACAGCATCTTGCAGCGGCATGCTATTCCATCCGGTTTGCGTTTAGTTGGACCATCATTTATTTTTCAACAGGACAATGACCCCAAACACACTTCCAGGCTGTGTAAGGGCTATTTGACCATGAAGAGTGATGGGGTTCTGCGCCAGATGACCTGGCCTCCACAGTCACCGGACCTGAACCCAATCGAGATGGTTTGGGGTGAGCTGGACCGCAGAGTGAAGGCAAAAGGGCCAACAAGTGCTAAGCATCTCTGGGAACTCCTTCAAGACTGTTGGAAGACCATTTCAGGTGACTACCTCTTGAATCAAGAGAATGCCAAGAGTGTGCAAAGCAGTAATCAAAGCAAAAGGTGGCTACTTTGAAGAACCTAGAATATGACATATTTTCAGTTGTTTCACACTTTTTTGTTATGTATATAATTCCACATGTGATAATTCATAGTTTTGATGCGTTCAGTGTGAATCTATAATTTTCATAGTCATGAAAATAAAGAAAACTCTTTGAATGAGAAGGTGTGTCCAAACTTTTGGTCTGTACTGTACACATTGCACTCCTGTTTATATATACAGTTATGAGAAAAACAAAGTCCAATTCTATGGCTTTACGTCAGGACATATAAAAATATCCAGTCCTTAGAACATCCTAAAATGAGGCAAATATAACCTAAGATTAACACCACATGACAAAGTTCACAGTGCCATTGTTTATTTATTAAAAGCTCAGCCAAAATGCAGAAGCTGTGTGTGAAAAATTTAGTCCACCCTTGTTTCTTTCATGGAAATTAAGAGGGTAATTACCAGATAAGTTATTATTGATCATCAGCAAGTGTGTCTATAAAAGGAGACGTTTTGGCAGTTTGCTGATATAGAGCATTCAGGTGTGTGCAATACTGTTAGGAGGAAAGATATCAGCAATGATCTTTGAGAAGCAATTATTACTGCCCATCAATCTGAGAAGGGTTAGAGGTCAGTTCCAAACAACCTGAAGCCCATCACTCTACAGTGAGAAAGATTATACTTAAGTGGAAAACAATAAAGACGGCTAACCGGTAACGAGGGTCTATCATGGTGGAGAGACAGTAGTCATCCCTCTGGCTGTCACAATTTGCTGTCACTATGCAAGGAACCAAGTATGCATCGGGCCATTTGCGCAAGGGACTCGGAGGGACTCCCTCCCTGCCTCCATCTCCACTGCATACTGCCACTGTGTCTCAGGGCCATCTGCCTGGCCTTCTTCATCACCCTCTACCTCCTCCTGCTCCTCCTCTCCTGTCACTTATGCAGAAAAAACAACCATTTCTGTATACAAAAATGGCAGATGTGACCCAAGAGCTGTCATTGGCTAACATCAAAGTTACACAGGGGAGTGCTCCTGTCCGTCTGCATCATCAATAAATTGTTAATGGCCTTCCTCTGCTCATATAGTCGGTCCAACATATGGGGGGTGGAGTTCCTATGGGTGGAAACGTCGCATATGAGGCGATGTTGGGGAACGCTATTCTGTTTTTGCAGCTCAAGAAGGGTGTGCTTTGCAGTGTAATAGTGGCTGAAGTGCATGCACAGTTTCGTGGCCATTTTGAGGATGTCTTGCAGATAGGTGGAACACATCAGGAATTGCTTTACAACCAGATTAACCACATGCGCCATGCAGGGCCCATGGCTCAGCCCTCCTTGACGCAGCACCGACACGATGTTCTTCCCATTTTCAGATCTGCTTCCCATTGTTAGGGAAGAATTGTGCCTGCATTGGAGTCTCAGGACAAGATGGAGGATGAGGAGACAGCGGAGGACATTGGCACAGGACCCACAGCTTGAGACAGTGGAGGCGGCAGTGCCGTCACCTGGCCAAGTTGCTGGTGTGGCTGGGCAGGAAACACATTTACCCAGTGGGCCATAAAGGACATATATTTAGGGATGAGCGAACCCGAACTGTATAGTTCGGGTTCGTAAAGAATTTTGGGGTGTCCGTGACACGGACACGAACCCGAACATTTTCGTAAAAGTCAGAGTTTGGGTTCGGTGTTCGTCGCTTTCTTGGCGCTTTTTGAAAGGCTGCGAAGCAGCCAATCAACAAGCGTCATACTACTTGCCCCAAGAGGCCGTCACAGCCATGCCTACTATTGGCATGGCTGTGATTGGCCAGTGCAGCATGTGACCCAGCCTCTATTTAAGCTGGAGTCACGTAGCGCCGCACGTCACTCTGATCAGTGTAGGGAGAGGTTGCAGCTGCGACGTTAGGGCGAGATTAGGCAGTGATTAACTCCTCCAAAAGACTCACTGTTTTTAGGCTGCCTAGAGCGTTTTTCAGTCACTTTTTTCTGGGGAGATCGGCGGCCATTTTGTGTCTTGTGGTGCGCCAGCACAAGCTGCCACCAAGTACATTTAACCATCAATAGTGTGGTTATTTTTTGCTATATCCTACATCAGGGGCTTGGCTGTGCTTGCTATTTTATTGAGGGGTGAAATACAATTGCCAAAAAAACAGTACCCTAAATCTGGTGTTTCAGCTGTGGCCAGCCAATTGTAATACTGTCTGCTGTCTGGCAAAGGATATATTTTTGTTCAGGGTTGAAATACAATTCCCAACTTAGCAATTTCCTAAATTAGTGGTTTCTGCTGTATCAGGCCTACTTTAAATCTATTCATTAAAAGGGTATATTAGATTCACGGTGCAGATAGGGTCATTCTCAATAACTTCACACACACGCTACTGTGCAATTCCAAGTCTAATTCTGTGTGTAAACCTATACCTGTCACCCAGCGCCTAAATACTAGGCCTCAAATTTATATTCAGCTAAATCTGTCGTTACTGCTGTGCCTGTATTAGTGTAATACGGTACCTAAATAGATAGCCAGATAGTGTTAGGTGTCTGTAAAAAAAGGCCTGAATTTGAATTCAATACATTGGGCCAAATAATATCTTTCTTATTGTGGTGAACGGTAACAATGAGGAAAACATCTAGTAAGGGACGCGGACCCGGACATGGTCGTGGTGGTGTTAGTGGACCCTCTGGTGCTGGAAGAGGACGTGGCCGTTCTGCCACAGCCACACGTCCTAGTGTACCAACTACCTCAGGTCCCAGTAGCCGCCATAATTTACAGCGATATTTGGTGGGGTCCAATGCCGTTCTAAGGATGGTAAGGCCTGAGCAGGTACAGGCATTAGTCAATTGGGTGGCCGACAGTGGATCCAGCACGTTCACATTATCTCCCACCCAGTCTTCTGCAGAAAGCGCACAGATGGCGCCTGAAAACCAAGCCCATCAGTCTGTCACATCACCCCCATGCATACCAGGGAAACTGTCTCAGCCTCAAGTTATGCAGCAGTCTCTTGTGCTGTTTGAAGACTCCGCTGGCAGGGTTTCCCAAGGGCATCCACCTAGCCCTTCCCCAGCGGTGGAAGACATAGAATGCACTGACGCACAACCACTTATGTTTCCTGATGATGAGGACATGGGAATACCACCTCAGCACGTCTCTGATGATGACGAAACACAGGTGCCAACTGCTGCGTCTTTCTGCAGTGTGCAGACTGAACAGGAGGTCAGGGATCAAGACTGGGTGGAAGACGATGCAGGGGACGATGAGGTCCTAGACCCGACATGGAATGAAGGTAGTGCCACTGACTTTCACAGTTCCGAGGAAGAGGCAGTGGTGAGACCGAGCCAACAGCGTAGCAAAAGAGTGAGCAGTGGGCAAAAGCAGAACACCCGCCGCCAAGAGACTTCACTTGCTACTGACCGCCGCCATCTGGGACTGAGCACCCCAAAGGCAGCTTCAAGGAGTTCCCTGGCATGGCACTTCTTCAAAAAATGTGCTGACGACAAGACCCGAGTGGTTTGCACGCTGTGCCATCAGAGCCTGAAGCGAGGCATTAACATTCTGAACCTTAGCACAACCTGCATGACCAGGCACCTGCATGCAAAGCATGAACTGCAGTGGAGTAAACACCTTAAAAACAAGGAAGTCACTCAGGCTCCCCCTGCTACCTCTACTGCTGCTGCCGCCTCGGCCTCTTCTGCTGCTGCCGCCTCTACCTCCTCCTTTGGAGGAACGTTGGCACCTGCCAAGAGAGCCGTGCCTTCCCTGCACAACCAAGTAACCGATAAAATCAAGTGTGCACTGTGCAACGCCATCTGTGGCAAGGTCCACCTAACCACAGATACGTGGACCAGTAAGCACGGCCAGGGACGCTATATCTCCCTAACTGCACACTGGGTAAATGTAGTGGCGCCTGGGCCCCAGGCGGAGAGCTGTTTGGCGCACGTACTTCCGCCGCCAAGGATCACAGGGCAACATTCTTTGCCTCCTGTTGCCTCCTCCTCCTACTCGGCTTCCTCCTCCTCTTCTTCCACCTGCTCATCCAGTCAGCCACACACCTTCACCACCAACTTCAGCACAGCCCGGGGTAAACGTCAGCAGGCCATTCTGAAACTCATATGTTTGGGGGACAGGCCCCACACCGCACAGGAGTTGTGGCGGGGTATAGAACAACAGACCGACGAGTGGTTGCTGCCGGTGAGCCTCAAGCCCGGCCCGGTGGTGTGCGATAATGGGCGAAATCTCGTTGCAGCTCTGGGACTAGCCGGTTTGACGCACATCCCTTGCCTGGCACATGTGCTGTATTTGTTGGTGCAGAAGTTCATTCACAACTACCCCGACATGTCAGAGCTGCTGCATAAAGTGCGGGCCGTCTGTTCGCGCTTCCGGCGTTCGCATCCTGCCGCTGCTCGCCTGTCTGCGCTACAGAGTAACTTCGGCCTTCCCACTCACCGCCTCATATGCGACGTGCCCACCAGGTGGAACTCCACCTTGCACATGCTGGACAGACTGTGCGGCAGCAGCAGGCCATAGTGGAGTTTCAGCTGAAGCACGCACGGGTCAGTCGCACTGCGGAACAGCACCACTTCACCACCAATGACTGGGCCTCCATGCGAGACCTGTGTGCCCTGTTGCGCTGTTTCGAGTACTCCACCAACATGGCCAGTGGCGATGACGCCGTTATCAGCGTTACAATACCACTTCTATGTCTCCTTGAGAAAACACTTAGGGCGATGATGGAAGAGGAGGTGGCCCAGGAGGAGGAGGAAGAGGGGTCATTTTTAGCACTTTCAGGCCAGTCTCTTCGAAGTGACTCAGAGGGAGGTTTTTTGAAACAGCAGAGGCCAGGTACAAATGTGGCCAGCCAGGGCCCACTACTGGAGGACGAGGAGGACGAGGAGGAGGTGGAGGAGGATGAGGATGAAGCATGGTCACAGCGGGATGGCACCCAACGCAGCTCGGGCCCATCACTGGTGCGTGGCTGGGGGGAAACGCAGGACGATGACGATACGCCTCCCACAGAGGACAGCTTGTCCTTACCTCTGGGCAGCCTGGCACACATGAGCGACTACATGCTGCAGTGCCTGCGCAACGACAGCAGAGTTGCCCACATTTTAACGTGTGCGGACTACTGGGTTGCCACCCTGCTGGATCCACGGTACAAAGACAATGTGCCCACCTTACTTCCTGCACTGGAGCGTGATAGGAAGATGCGCGAGTACAAGCGCACGTTGGTAGACGCGCTACTGAGAGAATTCCCAAATGTCACAGGGGAACAAGTGGAAGCCCAAGGCCAAGGCAGAGGAGGAGCAAGAGGTCACCAAGGCAGCTGTGTCACGGCCAGCTCCTCTGAGGGCAGGGTTAGCATGGCAGAGATGTGGAAAAGTTTTGTCAACACGCCACAGCTAACTGCACCACCACCTGATACGGAACGTGTTAGCAGGAGGCAACATTTCACTAACATGGTGGAACAGAACGTGTGCACACCCCTCCACGTACTGACTGATGGTTCGGCCCCATTCAACTTCTGGGTCTCTAAATTGTCCACGTGGCCAGAGCTAGCCTTTTATGCCTTGGAGGTGCTGGCCTGCCCGGCGGCCAGCATTTTGTCTGAACGTGTATTCAGCACGGCAGGGGGCGTCATTACAGACAAACGCAGCCGCCTGTCTACAGCCAATGTGGACAAGCTGACGTTCATAAAAATGAACCAGGCATGGATCCCACAGGACCTGTCCATCCCTTGTGCAGATTAGACATTAACTACCTCCCCTTAACCATATATTATTGTACTCCAGGGCACTTCCTCATTCAATCCTATTTTTATTTTCATTTTACCATTATAGTGCGGGGCAACCCAAAGTTGAATGAACCTCTCCTCTGTCTTGGTGCCGGGGCCTAAATATATGACAATGGACTGTTCCAATGTTTGGTGACGTGAAGCCTGATTCTCTGCTATGACATGAAGACTGATTCTCTGCTGACATGAAGCCAGAATCTCTGTTACGGGACCTCTCTCCTCTGCCTGGGTGCCTGGGCCTAAATATCTGAAATTGGACTGTTCCAGTGTTGGGTGACGTAAAGCATGATTCTCTGCTATGACATGAAGACTGATTCTCTGCTGAAATGAAGCCAGATTCTCTGTTAAGGGACCTCTCTCCTCTGCCTGGGTGCCTGGGCCTAAATATCTGACAATGGACTGTTCCAGTGTTGGGTGACATAAAGCATGATTCTCTGCTATGACATGAAGACTGATTCTCTGCTGACATGAAGCCAGATTCTCTGTTACGGGACCTCTCTACTCTGCCTGGGTGCCGGGGAATAAATATATGACAATGGACTGTTCCAGTTTTGGCTGACGTGAAGCCTGATTCTCTGCTATGACATGAAGACTGATTCTCTGCTGACATGAAGCCAGATTCTCTGTTACGGGACCTCTCTCTTCTGCCTGGACCTAAATATCTGACAATGGACTGTTCCAGTGTTGGGTGACGTGAAGCATGATTCTCTGCTATGACATGAAGACTGATTCTCTGCTGACATAAAGCCAGATTCTCTGCTATGGGACCTCTCTCCTCTGCCTGGGTGCCGGGGCCTAAATATCTGACAATGGACTGTTCCAGTGTTGGGTGACGTAAAGCATGATTCTCTGCTATGACATTAAGACTTATTCTCTGCTGACATGAAGCCAGATTCTCTGTTAAGGGACCTCTCTCCTCTGCCTGGGTTCCAGGGCCTAAATATATGACAATGGACTGTTCCAGTTTTGGCTGACGTGAAGCCTGATTCTCTGCTATGACATGAAGACTGATTCTCTGCTGACATGCAGCCAGATTCTCTGTTACGGGACCTCTCTCCTCTGCCTGGGTGCCGGGGCCTAAATATCTGACAATGGACTGTTCCAGTGTTGGGTGAAGTAAAGCATGATTCTATGCTATGACATTAAGACTTATTCTCTGCTGACATGAAGCCAGATTCTCTGTTATGGGACCTCTCTCCTCTGTCTGGGTGCCGGGGCCTAAATTATATGACAATGGACTGTTCCAATGTTGGTTCACGTGAAGCATGATTCTCTGCTATGACATGAAGACTGATTCTCTGCTGACATAAAGCCAGATTCTCTGTTACGGGACCTCTCTCCTCTGCCTGGGTGCCTGGGCCTAAATATATGACAATGGACTGTTCCAGTGTTGGGTGACGTAAAGCATGATTCTCTGCTATGACATGAAGACTGATTCTCTGCTGGCATGAAGCCTGAATCTCTGTTATGGGACCTCTCTCCTCTGCCTGGGTGCCGGGGCCTAAATATCTGACAATGGACTGTTCCAGTGTTGGGTGACGTGAAGCTTGATTCTCTGCTATGACATGAAGACTGATTCTCTGCTGACATGAAGCCTGAATCTCTGTTATGGGACCTCTCTCCTCTGCCTGGGTGCCTGGGCCTAAATATCTGACAATGGACTGTTCCAGTGTTGGATGACATAAAGCATGATTCTCTGCTATGACATGAAGACTGATTCTCTGCTGACATGAAGCCAGATTCTCTGTTACGGGACCTCTCTCCTCTGCCTGTGTGCCAGGGCCTAAATATATGACAATGGACTGTTACAGTGGTGGGTGACGTGAAGCCAGATTCTCTGCTATGGGACCTCTCTCCAATTGATATTGGTTAATTTTTATTTATTTTATTTTTATTTTTATTAATTTCCCTATCCACATTTGTTTGCAGGGGATTTACCTACATGTTGCTGCCTTTTGCAGCCCTCTAGTCCTTTCCTGGGCTGTTTTACAGCCTTTTTAGTGCCGAAAAGTTTGGGTCCCCATTGACTTCAATGGGGTTCGGGTTCGGGACGAAGTTCGGGTCAGGTTCGGATCCCGAACCCGAACATTTCCGGGAAGTTCGGCCGAACTTCTCGAACCCGAACATCCAGGTGTTCGCTCAACTCTACATATATTGCTCTTGACCGTAAATTACAGCTCCACACGTTGGCACTGCTGTATTACAGCTCCAGGCTCAAGGACTGGCCCACCTTCTGTTCGACAAACTGTCACGGAAGGTTTACAGGAAACAAGACAACACAAAATGAATATACGACTCACTGGATCCAAAACTAAGGAACAAAAAGGGAGACCCCTGCATCAGACCTGGCACTCTCCCTGACTGCTCAGCCTATGCGAAAATCCCAATGGTAGATGATCGCATATCCTCGTACCTCGACTGTATAACACCTGAACACCCTATAATAGTGAGGGGACACGACCCCTGTCTCCCTACACTAGATACGGAGGGAGTCAGGGTCACCTGGGATCCAGCAAACAGAAAAACACAAATGAATGCACAACACTTATCTTGTAGAAGACTTGGAAGTAGGATCAGCATGCACACACACTCCAGGAAGTAATATAAACCGCAAACTGATGCACTATGGGGAGGAATTTAAAGGGATGCAATCAGTACAACTACATGACAGCTGAGAGAGGCTAACGAGATGAGGAACTGAAAGCAAAACAAAGGAAGCTCAAGGAGGAGGTTCTGAAAAGCATCTGTCTTCTCAGATGTCTGGTGGTGACACAAACATGTGCAGGGCTGGTACTGCCTTTTGGAGAAGTAATGACTAGTGATGATCGAGCATACTTAGCCGAACACTAGTTCGGCTTGAGCATCTCGATGCTCGGCACATGGTGGTATTCGGCCGAATCCCACATGTGCTCGAGCACAATGCTCGAGTCTATGCCCTGCATGTTTATTGGCTTCTACGCAGCCAATAAACGTGCAGGTAAGTACTGCCCTCACTGTAATGCCGTAGCTGGCATTACAGTGATTGGCTGGCCAGAACGCATCATCGGGTGCTATATAGCACCCGATGACGCATGTTCGGCTCATTCTTAGGGTTCGTTCACACGAACGTTGGTGTCCCGATCCCGTATTGCGGACCGCATTTGCGGCAATACACGGGCACCGTTCCGTTGGCACTATGGAGTGCTTTCTTGGATTCCGTTCCGTGCCTCCGCACCGCAAAAAGATAGAACATGCTCTATCTTTTTGCAGAACGGAGGGATCGTGGACCTGTTCAAGTGAATGGGTCTGCGATCCCCATGCGCCTGCCCCACAGAAGGTGCCCGTGCATTCCGGACCACAATTTGCGGTTCACAGCACTGGCACAGGCTTCACACAGTCGTGTGAACGAGCCCTTAGTCAGGAAGAGCTGTGCTGAGGAAGGAACAGACAGTGTAGGGAGTGATTTAAGAATATTTTTACCACCAAAACTTTTCAGAGATCCAAAGTCCTTTTAAGGCCTATTGTGTGTGGCAGCAATATATATTTTTAGCGCATCCTGCGCTAAATAGCGTACAATAGTTAGGCTGCTGCAGACAGCGACATTAGCTGCGCCACATCTCCAGTGTAACGTGTGCGCATCAAAAATAAATCTGACATACAGTGTACTTTTTACATAAACGGTGTCCACTGCAGACAGTGACATTAGCTGCGCCACATCTTCAGTGTAAAGTGTGTGCATCCAAAAGATATCTGTGACATCCAGTGTACACATTAGCTGCGCCACATCTCCAGTGTAAAGTGTGTGCATCCCAAAAATATCTGTGACATCCAGTGTACTTTTTCAATAGACGGTGTCCGCTTCTGACAGTGACATTACCAATATCTGTGACATACAGATACGTTTCCTCATCTCAAATACCTGTGACATTCCCTGTAATTTTTTATTAGCCACTGGTGACATCCTTGACATTATCTGCTGTATTTCTCCTGTGTGACGTTTCCACATCCCAAATACCTTTCAAAAAAAATTTACGTGTGACATACTTTCAAGCATATATCACATTCAAAATAAAGAAGGCGAGCAGTAAGGGATGGGGAAGTGGCCGTGATGCTGATGGTGCACGCAGAGCACAAGAAAAACAATCATCCACGAAACCTAGATTAATGTCCCAGTTTGCAGGGCAGCGCAGGACACCACTCTTCAAGTTAGACCAGTGTGACCAGGTGGCTAGTTGGATTGCAGCAGATAATGCTTCCAGTCGCTTAAGCACCACCCTGTCTTCCACCAAGTCCAGTCTCGGTAGCCAAGAGTCTGCTTAACACAATCCTCTCCCTGATCCTTCTTCCTCCCACCATGGAAAGTTTGGGCAAACAAGTGATCCCACACTCTGATATTCCGAGGAGCTATTTTCTGCAACATTCCTTTATTTGGCCCTCTCGCCAAGCACGTTTGAAGAGGGACAGATCTTATGCCCTGATTCCCAAACTCTTGAGCATCCCAAACTCTTGAGCATCTTGAGGTGGATGATAATGAAACACAGTTGCCAATAAGTCAATGGCAATTATTGTCTCAAGAGGTTGATAAAGAGGATGAGACACTGTTGTCAATCACTGAGGTTGTGGTTAGGTCAAGTCAGGAGGATGACCAGAGTGAGGAAGTGGAAAAGGAGGTGGTGGACGATGAAGTCACTGACCCAACCTGGGAAGGTGGAAAGCCGAGCAAGGACAGTAGTACAGAGGGGGAGGGTTCTGCTGCACTGCAACAGGCTGGAAGAGGCAGTAGGGTGGCAAAAGGGAGAAGGCGGGCCACACCAAACAGGCCCACAACTGTTCCACGGAGCACACCTTTGTGGAAATCTCCCTTGCCAAGGGGTAGGTGTTCTGCAGTATGGCGCTTTTTTGAGGAAAGTGCGGAGGACAAAAGAATAGTAGTTTGCAACCTGTGCCGTACCAAAATGAGCCAGAACGTGAACACTAGCAACCTCACCACCACCAGCATGATCCGCCACATGGCATCCAAGCACCTTAATAAGTGGGAAAAACGCCTGGGTCCACAGTCTGTGTCTGCGAGTGTTACATGCTGGCCAATCCCCTGTCAAAGGCGAAGGCCCGGATGCCTCCCGCCCTACACCTGGAACTTCGCAATCACCATTAGTGACCACATCCAGTTCCGTGTCCCAGCGCAGCGTACAAATCTCCTTACCCCAGACATTTGAAAGCTAGCGCAAATACTCTGCCACCCACCCACAGGCCATAGCACTAAATGCGCAACTTTCCAAATTACTGGCCCTGGAAATGTTGCCATTTAGGCTTGTGGACACTCAGGCCTTCCACTGTCTGATGTCGGCAGCCATCCCTCATTACGCAGTGCCCAGCCGCCACTATTTTTCAAGGTGTGCTGTGCCCACCTTACACCAACATGTGTACCAAAACATCACACATGCCCTGACCAACGCAGTTACTGGGAAGGTCCACTTAACATGGACAAGTGCTTTCGGCAAGGGACGCTACATTTCCCTAACCGCACACTGGGTGAATGTTGTGGAGGGCGGGAGCGAGTCGTACCCTGGGATGGCACAGGTGCTACCGACCCCAAGGATTGCAAGCCCTAATTCCATCAGGGTTTCCGCTAGCACCTACATGTCATGGTCTTACCTTCTTGCTGTTCTCCTTCGTTTGACATGTGCTGGCGGCCATCTTAGTTTCTGGGTTTCTTGTAGCCTCCCACCCTGCGGCTTCTCCTTCCCACTGGGAGGAGCTGGATTCCTAGCTCATATATATAGGAGGTCTGTGGCTTCAGTTCCTTGCTTGGTCCTCCTGTGTTCACATGCTTCTAAGACTGCTGCTGCTTCTGGTTCCTGATCCTGGCTTCGTCTGACTACCCTGCTGGTTCCTGATCCAGGCTTCGTCTGACTACCCTGCTGGTTCCTGATCCAGGCTTCGTCTGACTACCCTTCTGGTTCCTGACCTCTGGCTTCGCAAGACCCTGCTTCGGTTTAGCCATCCGTTTGGACTTTTGCCTTACAGCTTGATTTTCAATAAAGCCTTCTTATTTCCACTTATCTCTTGTTGTACGTCTGGTTCATGGTTCCATGACACTACATTAGTGGCTCCAACCCCCACTTTTACTCCTCCACTTCCACCTCCGAATTATCCGCTTGCAGCACCAGTCAGCCATCAGTCGGTAGCTGGAAGCAGTGTAGCACTGCAGTGGGGAAGAGGCAACAGGCCGTGCTGAAGCTGATCTGCTTAGGTAAAAAACAGCACACCGCCGCAGAGGCAGGAGATAAGAGACTGTGGCAGGGGATAAGAGACCAGACTGAGCTGTGACTCTCGCCACTCAACTTACAACCAGGTTGTGTCTGATAATGGCTGTAACTTGGTGGCGGCTTTGGAGCTCGGCAAGCTCTCACACATCCCATGCCTAGCCCACGTCTTAAACTTAGTGGTTCAGCGGTTTCTCAAAACCTACCCCAATTTGCCTGAGCTACTGGTGAAGGTGCACCACGTGTGTGTACATTTCCGCAAGTCATCGACAGCTTCAGCCGGTCTGTCAACGCTGCAGCAATGCTGGAAAATGCCAGCTCACCGACTGTTGTGCGACGTCAGCACGAGCTGGAACTCCACGTTCCACATGTTGGCCAGGCTTTGTGAGCAGCAGAGGGCAGTAGTGGAATACCAGCTGCAACATGGTCGTTGCCTTTCCAGTCAGCTTCTGCTAATCATAAGCGAGGAGTGGGCATGGATGTCTGACCACTGTGAGGTTTTAAGAAACTTTGAGGAATCAACACAGATGGTGAGCGACGATAACGCTATTATCAGCGTAACCATACCACTTCTGTGTCTACTCAAACGCTCGCTGCTCACAATTAAGGACGATGCTTTGGATGTGGAAGAGGTGGAAATGGGGGAAGACATTACACAGGGTGATAGCCAGACCACCCTCAGTTCGTCTTCTCAGCGCAAATTGGACGATGAAGAGAAGGAGCAGGAGACTCTTGCCTCCGCTACAGAGGGTAGTACCCATGGAAGTTTAATTTCATCTGTTCAGCGTGGGTGGGCAGAAGAGGAGTAAGAGCAGGAGAAGATTGAGAGTCATGCTCCTGATGACGACAGCAAAGTCTTGCCTGTTGGTACTCTGGAACACATGGCTGACTTCATGTTAGGCTGTCTTTCCAGCGACCCGTGATTTATACTCATTTTAGACAACACGGTTTACTGGTTGTACATCCTTCTCAACCCCCGCTACAAAGAGAACTTCTCATCTCTTATTCCTCCGGTGGAGAGAATGAGCAAAACGGTGCAATAGCAGACGGTCCTTGTGGAAAAATTGCTCCAAAAATATTCATCTTACAACGCTGACGGCAGAGTCCGTACTTCCTTGGTCAACCGAGAAGGGAAGACGAGGGGAACACACAGCAGTTTAAACAGAGGCAAAGCAACACTCTCCAAAGCCTGGGAGAGTTTCATGACACCCCGCCAGCACCCTCACCCTTATGCGTGGCCTAGTGTGACAAGGAGGGAAAATTTTGGAAGATGGTGAAGGATTACGTAGCAGACCGTGTCAGTCTGGACACGTGGCACGAACTGGCGCTCTACGCCTTGAAGGTTCTGGCCTGCCCTGCACCAGAGTTTTGACTGAGTGGGTAGTTAGTGCTGCTGGTGGCATTATAACAGATAAGCGTATCCGTCTGTCAACTGAAAACGCTGACAGGTTGACTCTTATTAAAATGAACAAGGCCTGGATTGACCCTGACTTCTCGACTCCACAAGAGGAAAGCGGCTGAAAGGCACTTTAAATGTGTTGTTAATAATGTACTGAATACTAGTGATGGATAAACATTGGGCGGGACGATTCGCGAACGCGATCAAATGTTCGCGAACTGCAAGGACCCATCACTTTAATGGCAGGCAAGCCTGAAAAACCTTCAGGTCATATTTGCAGCCACCAGATACTTACAAGAACTGCATAAATCATCCCACAACATGGACAGTGACATACCAGAGGGGGATCAAAGGCAAAAATTCCCCCCAAAAATATGTATTTTAATCAGGGGCCATTTTTATGCGTCTTAAAGGGAAATTCTCAGAAATGTGCCCTGTTGGAGCCTAGAAAAATTTAACTTTAGGCCATGGGAGTACGGTCCTTAAAAATTAGGCATTCACCTGATAGAAAATAAATTGTGATTATGCGGCTCAAGGTACATTATGCGGTCAATGGATAAATTTTTTTATGTAGGCCACGGGAGTACAGGCCCCAAACATTAGGCATTCACCAAACAGAAAAGAACAAGTGATTATGTGGCTGGAGGTATATTAGACGGTCATTGGATATCAATTTTACTGCAGGCCAGGGCACTACAGGCCCCAAAAATTATTCTTTCACTATACAGAAAAGAACAATTGATAATGTGGCTGGAGGTACATTAGGCGCAGTGGCGGATCCAGGGGGGGGGGGGCAACGGGGCAATTGCCCCCCCAGCTGGCGGCAGCGGCTGGGCACAGGGAGATGAGCGCTTCCATTGTGGAAGCGCTCATCTCTAGTCATCTGTATCGCCGTCCTCAGTACAGCGATACAGATGCCTGTGCTGCGGCAGGGGAGGGAGAGGCGTGTCCCTTTCCCTTCCTCTGATAGGCTGCAGGCACTAGGCCGGCAGCCTATCAGAGGCCGGCGCAGGCGGCGCGATGACGTCATCGCGCCGCCTGAGCCATACAGCGTGGGACACAGGCCAGAAGAGGCCTGCATCGCATCGCTTACATGGAGGTAAGTATGTTTTTTTAAATTATATACAATACTGGCGGGGGCTGTTATTACTGGCACCTGGGGGCTGGTATTACTGGCAAAGGGGGGCTGTTATTACTGGCACAGAGGGGCTGTTATTACTGGGGGCTGGTATTACTGGCACAGAGGGGCTGTTATTAATGGGGGCTGGTATTACTGGAGGGCTGTTATTACTGGCAAAGGGGGGCTGTTATTACTGGGGGCTGTTATTACTGGCACAGAGGGGCTCTTATTACTGGGGGCTGTTTTTACTGGCACAGAGGGGCTGTTATTGCTGGCACAGAGGGGCTGTTATCACTAGGGGCTGTTATTACTGGCACAGAGGGGCTGTTATTACTTGGGGCTGTTATTACTGGCACAGAGGGGCTGTTATTACTGGAGGCTGCTATTACTGGCACAGGGGGGCTATTACTGGCACAGGGGGGGCTGTTAATACTGGCACATGATTGGGGGCACTATAGGGGCATCTACTGAGGCCACAAAGAAGGGGTATTTTATATGGGCTCTCTGTACAGTACAATTTTATACTGGTACACATTATGGTGGGTACCAAGGGGAAGAGGAGGAGGAGTACTATGGGGTCATCTACGGGGGGCACTAAGAAGGGGTATTTTATACTTGCAAATTATGGGGGACACTGAGGGCATCTACTGGAGCATTTTATACTGGTACATTATGGGGGGCACTAGGAGGAAGGAGGGTGTGGAGCACTATAGGGTCATTTACTAGGGGCACTATATAGGGGTATTTTATACTGGCACATTATGGGGGCACTATGGGGACTTTAGCTCAACTGGGGGCATTACAAGGGGGTATTTTTTGAACTGTCACATTATAAGGAGAATTATTTCTACTGGGGGGGGGCATTATGGTGGGCTTTATTTCATCCCCCGTGGTATGACCCCCTAGTAGCAGCACCAGCCTCTCCCTGCTCTGCTATGCCTCTGCCCCTTCTCCAAATCCTTATTATGACATCTTTCTCATTAGGATAAAACACATCAGCTCCGCCGAGCCCCCGGCCAAAGTGTGGAAGTGGTGTCTGAGACCGCCAAGGGCCAAGTCAAGTAATTGTAAGTTTTCATGTGCAATATGTTTGTTATACACATATAGTCTACACTGTGCCACACAATGTACAGTATACCGCTACACCGTGTAGTCTGTTCTATAAGCACCATTGTTTTGTGGTGGCGGACAGAAAATAATCTGAAAGTGCCCCTCCTGAGACCAGGCTCTGGATCCGTCACTGATTAGGTGGTCACCGTATAACAATTTTACTGTTGGCCAGTTAGATTACAGGCCCCAAAAAGTATGCATTCAATGTACATAAATGATCATGATTATGTGGCTGGAGGTATATTAGACGGCCATTCAATTTTACTCCAGATCCCAAACATTATGCATTCACCAGACACAAAAGAACAAGCCATTATGTGGCTGGAGGTATATTAGACGGTTATTGGATATCAATTTTACTGCAGGCCAGTACAAATAGATGTCAAATACATATGTTTAAAAGAACAAAAAATATAAAATTGGATTAAAAACATGGCTAACGAAATCCCCCCTCTTAAAAAAAAACAAATTATAATAGTTGAAATTTGATAACACATGGTCGTCACAGGTGTTAAATTCCTCCGAGGTCCCAAACATTAGGCATTCACCGAACAGAAAAGGCCTTTTATGCCTTTACCTGTATTTACCTGAGACAGGGACCATTATTTGTTGTGGGTGGTGGCAGATATTTGTGGGCTGTCATGAGGAAATTCAATTAAACATGGTCGTCACAGGTGTGGAATGCCTCATTAATTTTTTGAAATGTGAGGTAGTCCACACTGTCGTGAGCTAGGCGAGTGCGCTTATCGGTCATGATCCCCCCTGCTGCACTGAACGTCCTTTAGGACAGAACAATGAGCAACCCAAGAGTTCCATGGCAAATTGTGCCATCTCTGGCCACAGGTCAAGCCTACACAACCAGTAGTCAAGGGGTTCCTCGCTTCTCATAACGTCCACATCGGCCGTTAACCCGATGTAGTCAGACACCTGTCGGTCTAGGTGTTCCCTGAGGCTGGATCCAGAGGGCGGCTCTAGATGGGTTGGCTGCAAGAATGATCTCATATCCGAAGTGACCAACACATCTTCAAACCGCCCTCTTCTTGCAGGCGCTGTAAGATTGGTACTCGCAACTGTTTTTCTGTGGGTGGAAATTCCTCTGCCAGCGCCCGCAACAGCAGAATGCAGCATCTCTCGCAGCAAGGCCTGGAAATTCTGCACTCTGACAGCCCTCTGTGATGCTGGTAAGTCGTCTGCCATTATGTGTTTGTACCGGGGGTCTAAGTACTTTGCCACCCAGTACTGGTCCTTGCCCTTTAAGCTTTTTATACGGGGGACCCTCTTCAAACACTAGAGTATGAAGGCCCCCATTTGCACTAAATTGGAAGTGGTGGAGCGCCCTGGCTCCTGCTTATCGCCCAGGATAATGTCGTCCTCGGTCTCCTCCCACCATCCATGGACAACACCAGGGATTCCAGAAAAGTTTAAAGCCTGATCTTCTTGCTCCTCCTTCTCCCCCTGACACCATCCTTCTTTGACTCCTCCTCAGACTCCTGCTGACTTGTCTCATATGGAGTAGCCCCCCCTGGGAATTCATTCAGCATTGCGACTTCCCCATCTTCCTGCTCCTCGACGGCTTGATCAATGACACGACGCAATGCATGCTCCAGAAAGAAGGCGTAAGGTACGATGTCACTGATGGCGCCCTGGCTGCGACTGACCAGTTTGGTGATCTCATCAAATGGCCGCAGAAGTCTGCATGCGTCGCACATGAGCAGCCACTGGCGCGGTGAAAAAATACCAAGCTCCCAGAACCTGTCCTGCCGCAAAGTTTGTACAGGTAGTCGTTAACGGCACGTTTATGCTGGAGCAGCCTATCAACCATATACAAGGTGGAGTTCCAGGGCGTCGGGCAGTCACAAATCAGACATCTGACAGGCATGTGGTGTCGCTACTGAACGTCAGCAAGGCGAGCCATGGCCGTGAAAGAGCTTATAAAATGGCCAGAGATTTTCATGGTCTGCCGCAAGACGTCCTGGACGCCGGGGTATTTGGCAACGAATCACTGCACGACTACGTTCAGGACGTGTGCCATGCACGGCACGTGTGTCATTTTGCCATGTTTTAGCAGATTGGCACCGCTGTCGCACGATCATTATTTCAGAAGACTTAAAGGTAGGCAGACAATGTCATAGAGCAGCAGGAGATGCTAGCAGAATGCTGGGGTGTATAGGGAGAGGCATTACCAGTAGACAGAGGGAGGCGCTCATGCCGCTCTACAGAGCACTAGTGAGACCTCATCTGGAGTATTGTGCGCAGTACTGGAGGCCATATCTTCAGAAGGATATAGATACTCTGGAGAGAGTTCAGAGAAGAGCTACTAAACTGGTCCATGGATTGCAGGATAAAACTTACCAGGAAAGGTTAAAGGACCTTAATATGTATAGCTTGGAAGAAAGACGAGACGGAGGGGAGATGAGAGAAACTGCTAAATACATAAAGGGAATCAACAAGGTAAAAGAGGAGAGAAGATTTACAAGAAGGAAAACTGCTACAAGAGGACATAGTTTTAAATTAAAGGGGCAAAGTTTTAAAAGTAATATCAGGAAGTATTACTTTACTGAGAGAGTAGTGGATGCATGGAATAGCCTTCCTGCAGAAGTGGTAGCTGCAAATACAGTGAAGGAGTTTAAGCATGCATGGGATAGGCATAAGGCCATCCTTCATATAAGATAGGGCCAGGGGCTATCCATAGTATTTAGTATATTGGGCAGACTAGATGGGCCAAATGGTTCTTATCTGCCGACACATTCTATGTTTCTATGTTTCTATCACTTTATCAACTGTCAAATTGAGCGGGGTTAGCCACTGATCGGCCTGTGACCGCAGAGCTGAAAGCAGTGCAGGATCGGTGTGGCTCTTGGCTTTCAGGCACAACAGCCACAGCACAGCATGGCAACATCTCACCTGGCACATCGAATAGGTTCTGGGGAGCTTGGGCGGTGCGGGAAAGAGGCGGTAGTGGAAAAGGAGAAGTCAGCCAAAGATGAGACAATGGATGGAGTAGGAGGAGGAGAAGAAGAGGCAGGCCTGCATGAAATCCGTGGCGGAAACACCAAATCTACACGGGTGCCATGGGTTACATGCTTGATGTACCTTCCCTGCCCGTGTTTTCTAGACCACGTGTCTGTGGTCAGATGTATCTTGGCACCGACACTGTGTGCCAGAGGAGAAGCAGGCAGAACTCGCAGTGCACAGGGGGCAAAAAGCAGACTGCAAATGTATCTGGAGCGAGCCATCCGCCATGCACGGTCACTAGAGATGTCGCGAACATAAAATTTTCCGTTCGCGAAAGCGAATTTCTGCAAATGTTCGCGAACGGGCGAACCGGGCAAACCGCCATTGACTTCATTAGGCAGGCGAATTTTAAAACCCACAGGGACTTTTTCTAGCCACAGTGGTGATGAAAAAGTTGTTTCAATGGGACTAACACCTGGACTGTGGCATGCCGGAGGGGGATCCATGGCAAAACTCCCATGGAAAATTACATAGTTGACGCAGAGTTGGATTTTAATCCATAAAGGGCATAAATCACCTAACAATCCAAATTTTTTTTGAACAACGTGGTTTAAAACATCCAGTGTGTGTATACGATCAGGTATGATGTTGTATCGATCAGGTAGTGTAAGGGTTACAACCGCTTCACAGACATTGACAGACCAAACTCCCCTTTTAATGCACCGCAAACAACCGCAAACAGTCCATTTGCCCAACAGCAAACTTCCCATTTGCACAAGGTTGGATACCAAGCTAGCCATGTCCCGTGGATGTCATTGAAGGTTTCTTCCTCCACCCAGCCACGTACAACACCAAGGGTCCCCGAAAGGTGAATTGAATTGATTTTTCGAACGGGGAGATGGTTAAAAAAAACGCTGGCTCCCTCCCCTTTGTTTGAATCCACGGTCACTGCGTCTGCGCCGTGCAATTTACTGTCACACCCGATATGAGTGGTATTTTCTGTAGTACTATTCTCATCAGTTTAATCCCTGTTACGTCCCATATCAGGGTGGGATTGCCTTTTGTGAAAACATTTTTAGGCCGGGTACCTTTGACTGCCTTCACAGTGACAGACCAAACTCTGATACACCAAACTGAATTGATTTTAGGAACCGGGAGATGGAAAAAGCAGCTTGGTCGGTCCTCTTACTCCCAAGTTGGGGCACTGCGCGTGCACGGAGCAATGTGCTGTGACACCCTATATGAGTGGTGTCTTAACTAGTACTATTCCTATCAGTTTAATCCCTGTTACGTCCCCTATCCGGGGACGTGTGTAGAATTGATTAATCATTGTCGAATTAACGACATCCTGAAATAATTTTGTTCTGAGCTTTGTACTTGCTTGTATTGGAATTGATGGGGACTTTTTTTTAAATTGTCTGCATTATTTCTAATTAAAAAATCATAATAAAGTCTCTTAATAGTTTATTTTATGTATTAAAAACCCATACAACTTAAAAAAATATAATAAAAAATAAAATAAAAAGTTTTTTCTATGAAAAATTATCCAGCCGATCGCTTTTGGTCTGATCATAATGAAGCAACGGTCTTATCTGGGGTGTGGCAACATTGCCAACACACTCATAGAGGTGATGATCGCTTCATTGTGATACGCAAGCCCCTTCACCACAACAAGGTACCGATCACGAAGGGGAATTGACACTTGTATGTGCCTTTTTTTTGTTTTGTTTTTGCAGCCACAGTGCAGCACTAGAGGCCAGAACAATTAGGCATGTACACATGCCTGAAAAATAATGTTATTGTTGCAGCCGCTGTTTTAGCAGCAGCCGGAAAAAATTATGTTTTCCAGGCAGAAAGGTGACTATAACATTGCGGCTTGAACCCTAGTTGGTGGCGGAGAATTCACGAAAGTCATCTGGTATGCAGACATTAAATACAGCAGCGTGGGGACCATTTTGAGGCCAAGGCATGTCATCAGGCCTATTGTTAGTCAAACGTATCCCCCACTGTCAGTCCCTTTGGGATCCATGCCTCATTCATCTTAATGAAGGTGAGGTAATCAACACTTTTTTGACCTAGGCGACTTCTCTTCTCAGTGACAATACCTCCTGCTGCACTGAAGGTCCTTTCTGACAGGACACTTGAAGCGGGGCAGGCCAGATGTTCTATCGCAAACTGGGATAGTTCAGGCCACAGGTCAAGCCTGCACACCCAGTAGTCAAGGGGTTCATCGCTCCTCAGAGTGTCGATATCTGCAGTTAAGGCGAGGTAGTCTGCCACCTGTCGGTCGAGTCGTTCTCTAAGGCTGGATCCCGAAGGGCTGTGGCGATGTGTAGGACTGAAAAAGCTCTGCATGTCCTCCATCAACAACACATCTGTAAAGCGTCCTGTCCTTGCCGCCGTGGTTGTGGTAGGAGGAGGATTACTTTCACCTCTTCCCCAGTTAGATTCCCGTTGTGCTGTGACATTCCCCTTATAAGCTGTGTAAAGCATATTTTTTAGTTTGGTTTTGAACTGCTGCATCGTTTCTGACTTCCGGTAATTTGGTAACATTTCCGCCACTTTCTGCTTATACCGGGGGTCTAGTAGCGTGGCCACCCAGTACAGGTCGTTCTCCTTCATCCTTTTTATACGAGGGTCCCTCAACAGACATGACAGCATGAAAGACCCCATTTGCACAAGGTTGGATGCCGAGCTACTCATTTCCCGTTCCTCCTCCTCACTGATGTCATTGACAGTCTGTTCTCCCCCCAGCCACGTACAACACCACGGGTCCCAGATAGGTGACAGCAACGAGCACCCTGGGATGCCTGCTGTGGTTGGTCTTCCTCCTCCTCAAAGCCACATTCCTCCTCTGACTCCTCTTCCTCATACTCTTCTTGCAGCCTTGCCGCAGGTCCGGCAAGCGATGATGACTAGTGTTGAGCGCGAATATTCGAATTGCAATTTTTTTCTTCGAATATCGTAACTTCGAGATTTTGCAAATATTTAGAATATAGTTCTATATATTCGCGAAATCGAATGTTCGTTTTTTTTATTGTTTTTTTTTAATTGTTATATTTTTTACTTTCCCACTTCCCTAAAGTTGTTCTTACCTGTTCTTTGGATTCCTGGCTTCCTGGCTGCTCCAGTCGGGGCCCGTTGCCGCTTCTGCCAACTTCCGTGCTCATGGAACCATGGGAACGTCTCCATATACTAGAATGTACTGTCGGATTTGAGAATTACGTTGAAATCGCAATTCGATTAATTCAAGTTATAATAATCGAATTGCGATTTCAACTTTTTACGTATATTCTTAATATTGCTCTAACTTCGTCTTTTAGAATATTCAGAATATTCTAAAAGACGCAGTTAGAGCAATTAAACGAATATTCTAAAAGACGAAGTTAGAGCAATATTCCGAATATTCGTAAAATACACATATAGATTGTAATTTAGCTAATATACTGCTATAGTAATTTTTTTAATAGTGTACATATTTTACAAAACTTAAGTTCATAAGAGGCAAAAAAAAGTGAGAAAAAAAAATGGATTATAGCACTATATTAGCTAAATTGCAGTCTATATGTGTATTTTACGAAAAATCGTAATATTGCTCTGACTTCGTCTTTTAGAATATTACGAATATTCTAAAAGACGAAGTTAGAGCAATATTAAGAATATTCGTAAAATACACATATTAGCCTAGCCATAGTCAATTAGTCATAGGAATGTTGCCTTATACTATCAAAAGAAAAAAAAAGAAAAAAATCGCAATACGCGATTAATTAAATCGCATAATATTTGCGATAATTGGAATAATTGCGAATATTCGATTTCGACGAATATAACACGAATATTCAATCGAATAATCGCGAAATATCGCAAAATCGAATATGGCACCTCCCGCTCATCACTAATGATGACAAGGCTGTTTCTAGTGGTGATGGTGACCATACCTCTTCCTCTTCCTCTTCACGCTCATCTACAGCCTGATCCAGCACTCTTCGCAGGGCACGCTCCAGGAAGAAAACAAATGGGATGAGGTCGCTGATGATGCCTTCGGTGCGACTGACTAGGTTTGTCACCTCCTCAAAAGGACGCATGAGCCTACAGGCATTGCGCATGAGCATCCAGTAACGTGGCAAAAAAATTCCCAGCTCCGCAGAGGCTGTCCTAGCACCCCGGTCATACAAATACTCGTTGATGGCTTTTTCTTGTTGGAGCAGGTGGTCAAACATTAGGAGTGTTGAATTCCAACGTGTCGGGCTGTCGCTAATCAAGCACCTCACTGGCATGTTGTTTCGGCGCTGAATGTCTGAAAAGTGCGCCATGGCCGTGTAGGAACGCCTGAAATGGCCACACACCTTCCTGGCCTGCTTGAGGACGTCCTGTAAGCCTGGGTACTTAGACACAAAGCGTTGCACGATGAGATTCAACACATGTGCCATGCACGGCACATGTGACAACTAGTGATGAGCGGGAGGTGCCATATTCGATTTCGCGAAATTTTGCAAATATTCAATTGAATATTCGTGTTATATTCGTCGAAATCTAATATTCGTAATTATTCCAATTATGCCGAATAATATGCGATTTATTTATTTTTCTTTTGATAGTATAAGGCAACGTTCCTATGACTAATTGACTATGGCTAGGCTAATTTGTGTATTTTACGAATAGTCTTAATATTGCTCTAACTTCGTCTTTTCGAATATATGTAATATTCTAAAAGACGAAGTTAGAGCAATATTACGAATTTTCGTAAAATACACATATAGATTGTAATTTAGCTAATATAGTGCTATAATCCTTTTTTTTTCTCAAATTTTGTTTTTGCCTCTTATGAACTTAAGTTTTGTAAAATATGTACACTATTCAAAAAATTACTATAGCAGCATATTAGCTAAATTACAATCTATATGTGAATTTTACGAATATTCTTAATATTGCTCTAATTTCGTCTTTTAGACTATTCGCAATATTGCTCTAACTTCGTCTTTTAGAATATTCGTTATATTGCTCTAACTTCGTCTTTTAGAATATTACGAATATTCTAAAAGACGAAGTTAGAGCATTAAGAATATATACGTAAAAAGTTGAAATCGCAATTCGATTATTATAACTTGAATTAATCGAATTGCGATTTCAACTTAACACTGCTATATTCCATATTCGTTAATTCTAGCCTAATATGGAATATAGCAGTGTTAAGTTGAAATCACAATTCGATTATTATAACTTGAATTAATCGAATTGCGATTTCAACGTAATTCTCAAATCCGACAGTACATTCTAGTATATGGAGACGTTCCCATGGTGATGGGGACGCTCCATGAGCATGGAAGTCGGCAGAAGCGGCAACGGGCACTGACTGGAGCAGCTAGGAAGCCAGGAATCCAAAGAACAGGTAAGAACTACTTTAGGGAAGTGGGAAAGTAAAAAATATAACAATTAAAAAAAAAATATATATATATGTATTCTAAATATTCGCAAAATCTCGAAGTTACGATATTCGAGAACAAAAATTGCAATTCGAATATTCGCGCTCAATACTAGTGACAACGTGCCCAAATTCAATGCCGCCAACAAATTGCTTCCATTGTCACACACCACTTTGCCGATCTCCAGTTGGTGCGGGGTCAGCCACTGATCCACCTGTGCGTTCAGGGCGGACAGGAGTGCTGTTCTGGTGTGGCTCTCTGCTTTCAGGGAAGTCAACCCCAAGACAGCGTGACACTGTCGTATCCGGGATGTGGCAGCCAGACGCCGCAGCAGAAGAGGACTCAGCTGAGGAGGTTATGGAAGAGGATGGAGTAGGAGTAGTAGAGGAGGTGGCAGTAGGCCTGCCTGCAAGCATCTCCACCATGTCACACGGAAGCGTTCAGCTCACCATCTCACAAACTTTGGAGAGAAAGCGTAAATTCCCACCTAGCCACCCTTGATCCCTGAATGCCAGCATTTCTAAACTACTGGCCTATGAAATGCTGTCATTCAGGCTGGTGGAAATGGACAGCTTCAAACAGCTCATGTCGCTTGCTGTCCCACAGTATGTTGTTCCCAGCCGCCACTACTTCTCCAGGAGAGACATGCCCTCCCTGCACAACCAAGTATTGGATAAAATCAAGTGTGCACTGCGCAACCCATCTGTGGCAAGGTCCACCTAACCACAGATACGTGGACCAGTAAGCACGGCCAGGGATGCTATATCTCTCTAACTGCACACTGGGTAAATGTAGTGGCGGCTGGGGCCCAGGCGGAGAGCTGTTTGGCGCACGTCCATCCGTCGCCAGGGATCGCAGGGCAACATTCTTTGCCTCCTGTTGCCTCCTCTTCCTACTCAACTTCCTCCTCCTCTTCTTCCACCTCCTCATCCGGTCAGTGACAGACCTTCACCACGAACTTCAGCACAGCCCGGGGTAAACGTCAGCAGGCCATTCTGAAACTCATATGTTTGGGGGACAGGCCCCACACCGCGCAGGAGTTGTGGCGGGGTATAGAACAACAGACCGACGAGTGGTTGCTGCCAGTGGGCCTCAAGCCCGGCCTGGTGGTGTGCGATAATGGGCGAAATCTCGTTGCAGCTCTGGGACTAGCCGGTTTGACGCACATCCCTTGCTTGGCGCATGTGCTGAATTTACTGGTGCAGAAATTCATTCACAACTACCCCGACATGTCTGAGCTGCTGCATAAAGTGCGGGCCGTCTGTGCGCGCTTCCGACGTTCTCATCCTGCCGCCGCTCGGCTGTCTGCTTTACAGCGTAACTTCGGCCTTCCCGCTCACCGCCTCATATGCGACGTGCCCACCAGGTGGAACTCCACCTTGCACATGCTGGACAGACTGTGCGAGCAGCAGCAGGCCATAGTGGAGTTTCAGCTGCAGCACGCACGGGTCAGTCGCACTACAGAACAGCACCACTTCACCACCAATGACTGGGCCTCCATGCGAGACCTGTGTGCCCTGTTTCAAGTACTCCACCAACATGGCCAGTGGCGATGACGCCGTTATCAGCGTTACAATACCACTTCTATGTCTCCTTGAGAAAACAGTGAGGGCGATGATGGAAGAGGACGTGGCCCAGGACGAGGAGGAGGAAGAGGGGTCATCTCTAACACTTTCTGGCCAGTCTTTTAGAAGTGGCTAAGAAAGAGGATTTTTGCAACAGCAGAGGCCAGGTACAAATTTGACCAGCCAGGGCCCACTACTGGAGGATGAGGAGGATGAAGCATGTTCACAGCAGGGTTGCACCCAATGCAACTCGTGCCCATCAGTGTTGGGGGGATACGGAGGACGCAGACGATACGCACACATGAGTGACTACATGCTGCAGTGCCTGCGCAACGACTGCAGAGTTGCCCAAATTTTAACGTGTGCTGACTACTGGGTGGCCACCCTGCTGGATCCCCGTTACAAAGACAATGTGCCGTCCTTAATTCCCTCACTGGAGCGTGATCAGAAGATGCGCGACTATAGGTGCACGCTGGTAGACGCGCTCCTGAGAGCATTCCCGACTGACGCCGGGGGCCAAGTGGAAGAACAAGGCAAAGGCAGGGGAGGAGGAAGAGGTCGCCAACGCAGCTGTGTCACCACAAGCACCTCAGAAGGCAGGGTTAGCATGGCCGACATGTGGAAAAGCTTTGTCACCTCGCCGCAACAACCGGCCCCAACTGCTGATATGGAGCGTGTTAGCAGGAGGCAGCATTTGAACAACATGGTGGAGCAGTACCTGTGCACACGCCTACACGTACTGACTGATGGTTCTGCCCCATTCAACTTCTGGGTCTCCAAATTGTCCACATGGCCAGAGCTTGCCCTGTATTTAGCACGGCAGGAGGCGTCATTACAGACAGACGCAGCCGCCTGTCTACAGCCAAAGCGGACAAGCTCACGTCCATTAAAATGAACCAGGCTTGGATCCCTCAGGACTTGTCTGTACCTTGTGCAGAATAGACAGTTCTAACAGCCTCAACCACCCATCCTTGTACTCAAGTGCACTTATTCCTTTTTTTTTTTTTTATATGTCCCAATATTTTGGGGGATACCCCTATGTAAAAATGCTAAATAACACACATCTGTGTTGGCTACCTATTCCTCCTTCGCTGCTGCTTCCACCTAGACCGCCACGTGAGCCTACACGGCCACATCCACCCATTCGCCTCCTCCTCAACCTCTTCCTTCTACATCATTCCTAATTTTTTTTTTTTAAGGTCTTTTATGTTTTTTAAATTTATTTCCCTATCCACATTTGTTTGCAGAGCATTTGCCATGCTCTTAAGCACATTTTGCTGCCCTTTGCAGCCCTCTAGCTCTTTCTATGACATTTTTACAGCCATTTGCTCAAAAGTTCGGGTCCCCATTGACGTAAATGGGGTTCGGGGTCAAGTTCGGGTCCCGAACCCGAATTTTTTTTTCAAGTTCGGCCGAACTCGAACATACAGGTGTCCGCTCAACTTTAGTTACTAATAAAGGGACAGCCACTGTGGAGGTCACTGTTAAGGGATGATGGGACTGTGGAGGCCACTATTAAAGGGGCAGCGGTGTACTGTGAGGTCACAGTTAAGGCGACTGTAACCTATGGTCAGTGTTACGGGGCGACTGCTGTGAAGGTCAAAGTTAAGGGAGTGGGCTGCTGTGGAGGTCCCATTTTAAGGAGGCGGGGCACTGTGGGGGTTAGTGTTAAGGGGTGGAGTGCTGTAGATGTTACTGTTATGGGGATACTGTCGATATCTTTTAACAACACACACAGACATTAAATGAAATAGATGAAATATACCTGTGCAAAGCCGTGTCCTATTGTTAGTTTAAAATAAATACACCCCAAATTTGGTTGTATCAGACAGTACTTTCAACCCAATAACATATGCTAGGATTACTGCAATTACTGTTTAAAACAACCTAAAATCTGCAATAGTAGATAATTTTTAGTAACCCCAATTAGTGCAGCAAGGTGTAATAGAATCGCTCCTATTACCCAGGCTGTACACTCTCCTATTGGTCCCTGCTCTCTCCTTACAGTGAGGATAATACAGTGAAGATAATGCCTCCCTATCCTTTCCCTACACTATGAATAATCTTTCCCTGAACTTCTCAGTAGTTTTTTTTTTGGGAATAGAGTCTTTCCTAATCACTGTAGCTAGTGCCTGTAACGTCTCTTTCTGCACCAAGTATTCTGTAAAATGGTGGAGACCTGGCAGGAGGAGACTTTTTACAGGGCTGTGACATCACAGGGGCTGGCTAGCTGCTGATTGGCTGTCTGCATGGCATTGTGCTCCTTCCTTCCCAGGCTTCTTACTTTCGGTTTGTAACATGTGCAGTGGCCAATTTAGAAAAAATACAATTCGTTACCACAAAGCGTGAGGAAATTTGACTTCGGGATTAATCAAATTTTTCCTAAAATTCGGATGGAATTCCACTTCATCAACTTTGATTTGCTAATTTCTAGTCATTAATATCAGATTGCTGAGGGTCCTACATTTGTCCCCTGCTCCAATCAGCTGGATTTAATGGCTACAGATAAAAAAATTATGAAGTGACTGTGTCTGGTTAGTGCAACTCAGTCCGATACAGTGACTAGACATCGTAAATCCCAAACACTCAAAGCTTTGTGTAGCTCTAAGAATGATTAATTCATCAAATAAAATTCACCCAACGGGAGGAATACAGATTTAGTGGAAAAATATCCAGAATAAACCTAAACAGCCTGTATTATACTTCAGAGCTGCACTCACTATTCTGCTGCTGCAGTCACTGTGTACATACATTACTTATCCTGTACTGATCCTGAGTTACATCCTGTATTATACTCCAGAGCTGCACTCACTATTCTGCTGGTGGAATCACTGTGTATATACATTACTTATCCTGTACTGATCCTGAGTTACATCCTGAATTATACTCCAGAGCTGCACTCACTATTCTGCTGGTGTAGTCACTGTGTACATACATTACTTATCCTGTACTGATCCTGAGTTACATCCTGTATTATACTCCAGAGCTGCACTCACTATTCTGCTGGTGCAGTCACTGTGCACATACATTACTTATCCTGTACTGATCCTGAGTTACATCCTGTATTATACTCCAGAGCTGCACTCACTATTCTGCTGGTGCAGTCACTGTGTACATACATTACTTATCCTGTACTGATCCTGAGTTACATCCTGTATTATACTCCAGAGCTGCACTCACTATTCTGCTGGTGCAGTCACTGTGTACATACATCACTTATCCTGTACTGATCCTGAGTTACAGCCTGTATTATACTCCAGAGCTGCACTCACTATTCTGCTGGTGCAGTCACTGTGCACATACATTACTTATCCTGTACTGATCCTGAGTTACATCCTGTATTATACTCCAGAGCTGCACTCACTATTCTGCTGGTGCAGTCACTGTGCACATACATTACTTATCCTGTACTGATCCTGAGTTACATCCTGTATTATACTCCAGAGCTGCACTCACTATTCTGCTGATGAAATCATTTCCGAACATTTCCTGGCATACAGACAGCACTTCTCGCATCATATACAATCAAAACAAGCAGGCTCTGAACAAGCGAGGAATGCTGGCTGGATGAGTTGCTTTGAAGTATTCAAAATTAGTTTCTACCCCTTAATATCACAACCATCTATTTTATGTGACACTAGCTCAGTGAGTTAGGTAACCTCTTTATACTCTTAGACAATGAAGTATCTACATTATACAATGTATCATCCTGAGCCATCACAATGTTACTAAACATATTTGTTACTCACTTATTGTTTTCTCTGATACCCTGAAAAGAAAAAAGAAAGAGAAATTAATGTGTAGAATGTTTTTGTTATAATTTGATATATTTTCCCCCATAATTTGCTGCATCATCGTCATTTTCTAGCTCTTTATATAATCCTATAAACTGGTCTTCTTACATTGTAAAAGACAAGAGAGGAGAGAAGAAATATAGAATACTCCTTCGAGATTCAAATGACGACTACTTATACTCTACTAAGTAAACACCCCTGAGTGCAGTAATGGGCACGGCTGTGAGATCGCAGAAGTAGATTGTTTAAAACTTTCCCGTAATAGGTACCTTTAGTTCCTTTAATGCTCCTAGTGTCATCACTGGGTGGTAGATGCTGGGAAATGAACATGTACTTTACAATACATGTAATTAACACGCATCATGCTCATTTGCAGGGATTCCCCTGTTACATATGATCAGTAATTGCAGATTGGGTACAATGGCGGTCATATATCAAAGACTGGCTTTTAAAGCTGGTGTTTCATAGCACCTGGAGGATGTGCCTAATTTATGAAGAGACACACTTTGCCATAAATTAGGTGCATCTCCCAGCATTGAGTGCACCTGTAAGTGAATTACTTCAATACGGGCATAAATGTTAGTGAATTTGTGCCAATTCCAAGAGGTGTGGGTGGTGTAAAAACACATGTGACAAAAAATTTTTACTAAAAAGTTGTAGTTCTGGTATGTGTACTACTAATGGAGGTTTGTCCCCACAGAGGGCAATTAAATGGTGCCAAGGAGGACATAATGTAAAGCTATTCATGAGGTTGTGCTGGACATGGTTAAATGCTATGAGCTTAGTATTTGAGGCACCTATTATCCCATATTGAATCATGGATGTCTGTAAATGTATACAGTGTCTCAGTGACAAATGTACATCTGAGAAGAAGGGGGGCGCCACTAGGAAGGGGTGATATACATTGTATTTTCATCTAGGAATGGGGGCGCCGCTAGGAAGGGGTAATATAAACTGACGAGCAAAAGGGTAATAATGTTTTGAAATTGTGACTTTTAGGCTCCATATCTCACCATCCACTACAGTTTCCAACGTGAGACTACCATCATGTTATTTATTTATATATTTTATGCACTTATATAGCGCTACTATATTCCGCAGCACTTTACAGACATTATCATCCAACTGTCCACAGTGGGGCTCACAATCTAAGGTCCCTATCAGTCTGTCTTTGGAGAGTGGGAGGAAACCGGAGAACCCGGAGGAAACCCAGGCAAACACGGGGAGAACATGCAAACTCCATGCAGATGTTGTCCTTGGTCGGATTCGAACCTAGGACCCCAGTGCTGCAAGGTACCAGTGCTAACCACTCATCTTGGCTATCTCATACATAAAATGGACTTCCAGCTATTTAGCATATGATAAGTTATGTAGATGCTGGTCATGTAACTGCATTGTTACTGTTTTGCTTCTAAAATTCTAAATTTTTATTTTTATTATTTTGTAAATCCGTCTTTGGCTTTCAGCATGGCCTAAGTCCTTCTGAGCATGCTCTCGATCAAATTCAAGCATGTCTCGACCAAAATCTGCTCCCAGGTCTCTTCTACATGTTCCCATTGTTGGTGCATACTGGTTGACTCACTTGGGTACAGGGTGGATTTGATTTAAATCAAACTGATTTAAATCACGATTTAAATCACTAGTC
Organism: Bufo gargarizans; assembly: GCF_014858855.1. NCBI lineage: Eukaryota > Metazoa > Chordata > Amphibia > Anura > Bufonidae > Bufo > Bufo gargarizans. Next base: position 372,925,536 of record NC_058085.1, on the reverse strand, counting down.
AGTAAGGCTTGATTTAAATCATAGTTTTCTACATAAAGACTAATTCTTGCTGGTATAACTTATAATATGCAAGTAGAGGAAGATTTTTAGAATAACAACTTTTCATATTAGTTTGATTAGGTTCATTCTGTATTCATAGGTTTGTAGAAGTTAAGATTAAGGTCTTTTTCTCAACTCTGTTCATGTTATAACATTTTTGCTGTGAAGAAGAGGCATGTGATCTCTGCTGAGTCAAATTCAGTTTTGAGAACTGCAAAAGTAAACCAAGCATCTGTGATAATATCTTGTAGGCAGAGAAACTGCTCAATAATCTTACAAAAACCTCTGGAAGAGCATGACATTGTGAATGGATTAATGGAATTTATTTACCAAAATTTTTTAACATATACAGCCTTATGCTACACAATTAAAAAAAGTCATCTTTATTTCATGATGATTTAAATAAAATGTAAATAAAAAAATCTGAATTTTTTATTTTATTTAAATCATTGATTTTTATCCACCCTGCTTGGGTATGAATACAGCTTTTTCTTCACCTCTACCCACAAGTGTTGGATTAGGTTGAGGTCTGGGGACTGTGGGGGCCAATCCAGCACCTCTACTTCATTGACATTGAACCATTTCTTTGCCAATCTTGGCATATTCTTCAGGTTATTGTCCTGCTGGAACACTATGTCATCCTTTTCATACCCATAGTACTCAAGTGTACGAAGTAACATGTATTGTAGGATACTCACATATAGCTCAGCATTGAGACCACCATCAATCCTGGTCAAGTATCCAATGCCTTTGGCTGTAAGATAACTCCATATCATCAGGCTTCCTCCACCTATAATTTCTCGATCCGTTAGCCCCTTCTCCCTTGTTTCATCCAGACGCATTTGCACCCATCAGAGCCCAGTCTATTGACTTTCACCTCATCGCTCGAAATCACCAGTTTCCAATCTTCTACTGACTGTTTGTACTTTTTTGGAAACTCAAGCAGATGCTTCTTATGACGTTATTTAATTCGAGGCTTCTTCACCTTTTTTCGGGCCACCATGGCAGACTTGTGTAATGCACGTCGCACGTGCTTGCATGGATGTCTGTGATCTCACTATTACAAAGCATACGAGCCACCTCTACTGCAGTGTTTGTCACGCCAGAACTGATAGACTCTGTGATGAGCCGACTTGTTGACTCTAATATTTTGCCAGGACGTCCATCTCTTGGCTTTGGAATGGATGAACTTCATTTATTCTTCCAACTGTCATGGCAGTTTGGCAATTTTCTTGGCCAAGATACTATCAATGATCTGGATGATGCTGTTTCTCTTTTCTTGGGAAATCTTCTTTATGGCTTATTCCACCATCAGGAGCAAAACAGTAAGAATGCAGTTACATAACAAGAATCTGCAGAACTAATCGGAGATATACATTGTATTTACATATAGGAATGGGGGCGCCGCTAGGAATCTACATATATTCTTTTGCATAGTTCCCTCTTGGTCTTACCTATACACTACGTGCAGAATTATTAGGCAAATGAGTATTTTGACCACATCATCCTCTTTATGCATGTTGTCTTACTCCAAGCTGTATATGCTCGAAAGCCTACTACCAATTAAGCATATTAGGTGATGTGCATCTCTGTAATGAGAAGGGGTGTGTTCTAATGACATCAACACCCTATATCAGGTGTGCATAATTATTAGGCAACTTCCTTTCCTTTGGCAAAATGGGTCAAAAGAAGGACTTGACAGGCTCAGAAAAGTCAAAAATAGTGAGATATCTTGCAGAGGGATGCAGCACTCTTAAAATTGCAAAGCTTCTGAAGCGTAATCATCGAACAATCAAGCGTTTCATTCAAAATAGTCAATAGGGTCGCAAGAAGCGTGTGGAAAAACCAAGGCGCAAAATAACTGCCCATGAACTGAGAAAAGTCAAGCGTGCAGCTGCCAAGATGCCACTTGCCACCAGTTTGGCCATATTTCAGAGCTGCAACATCACTGGAGTGCCCAAAAGCACAAGGTGTGCAATACTCAGAGACATGGCCAAGGTAAGAAAGGCTGAAAGACGACCACCACTGAACAAGACACACAAGCTGAAACGTCAAGACTGGGCCAAGAAATATCTCAAGACTGATTTTTCTAAGGTTTTATGGACTGATGAAATGAGAGTGAGTCTTGATGGGCCAGATGGCTGGATTGGTAAAGGGCAGAGAGCCCCAGTCCGACTCAGACGCCAGCAAGGTGGAGGTGGAGTACTGGTTTGGGCTGGTATCATCAAAGATGAGCTTGTGAGGCCTTTTTGGGTTGAGGATGGAGTCAAGCTCAACTCCCAGTCCTACTGCCAGTTTCTGGAAGACACCTTCTTCAAGCAGTGGTACAGGAAGAAGTCTGCAAGGTTAGAAAAACATGATTTTCATGCAGGACAATGCTCCATCACATGCGTCCAAGTACTCCACAACGTGGCTGGCAAGAAAGGGTATAAAAGAAGAAAATCTAATGACATGGCCTCCTTGTTCACCTGATCTGAACCCCATTGAGAACCTGTGGTCCATCATCAAATGTGATATTTACAAGGAGGGAAAACAGTCCACCTCTCTGAACAGTGTCTGGGAGGCTGTGGTTGCTGCTGCACGCAATGTTGATGGTGAACAGATCAAAACACTGACAGAATCCATGGATGGCAGGCTTTTGAGTGTCCTTGCAAAGAAAGGTGGCTATATTGGTCACTGATTTGTTTTTGTTTTGTTTTTGAATGTCAGAAATGTATATTTGTGAATGTTGAGATGTTATATTGGTTTCACTGGTAAAAATAAATAATTGAAATGGGTATATATTTGTTTTTTGTTAAGTTGCCTAATAATTATGTACAGTAATAGTCACCTGCACACACAGATATCCCCCTAAAATAGCTAAAACTAAAAACAAACTAAAAACTACTTCCAAAAATATTCAGCTTTGATATTAATGAGTTTTTTGGGTTCATTGAGAACATGGTTGTTGTTCAATAATAAAATTAATCCTCAAAAATACAACTTGCCTAATAATTCTGCACTCCCTGTATAGTTGAAGGGGCCCACATACAGCTAAATGAACCACTCCTTTTGTAAGTTCAAAGGATTCATCTTTGGATTCTGAACTGTTTTCTGTTGGTTTCTGGCTTTTTCAGCGGATGGAATAGTGCAGTCTACCACAGTATTCTGTCCGGCAAAAAAGCTGGGAAACCGGTAGAACGGAGTCCAAAGATAAATCCTTTATATTCAGTTGGACCAATTAAAGTCAATGTACACGTTTGATTACTGTTTCCAGATGTATACCCCTGGTTAAAAATACTGCAGAGGGCTAAAAAACAAGGTGAACCCAGTTTCAAATGTTTCACACTATTGCATTACAATACTCGAATTCCAAGGTTCGGAACCAAGGTTTTTTACAGTAATAATTAATTCCCAAAGTTATTACACAAAGTGTTGCGTGCCTTGCGAAGTAATAACCGACTCATCAGAGCCAATACATTCTAATACACAGTATTACAACAAAGTTTTTTGCGAATCAACTCGGATGTCCCATCCAAAGTCGATTTGCTCATCCCTAATAATGACCTTACATAGTTACATAGTGTGTACGGTTCAAAAAATACACTAGTCCTTTAAGTTTAACCAAGGGACAGTGATGAGCGGCAGGGTCAATATTCAAATTTGCGATATTTCACGAATATTTGGGCGAATATTCATCATTATTTTCTTGATTGCAAAAATTTGTGATAAAAATTCGGGATAAAAAACGCGATCAACACTACTCCTAAAGTCAAAGATATTGCAGCCTTCTCATTGGCCCACAAGCAAGAAGCAGGGAGGGATCATGGGTACTGATGAAAAAAAAATCTAGAATATACGCAATTACAAAGATATAGCACTCTCGAAGTGCCAATATTCGCAATAAAAATTAGCGATTAGAATATTTGCGATCAACACTACCGAAGGATTAGTAGGGACTAGGGTTGAGCGAACCCAAACTGTAAAGTTCGGGTTCGTACCGAACATCAGGATTTTTGGACCCCGAACCCGAACATTTCAGTAAAAGTTTGGGTAACGTGTGTGCCTTTAGAAGCCATAACAGCCATGCCTACTAATGGCATGGCTGTGATTGGCCAGTGCAGCATGTGACCCAGGCTCTGTATAAGCTGGAGACACGTAGCGCCGCCCGTCACTCTGCTATTACTAGTGTAGGGAGAGGATGCTGCTGCTGTGAGGGAGAGAATAGGAGAGAATCTTTAATTAGAAGTGCTTGCTTAACTCAGCGATCTACCATGATTTAGTTTTGTGGGTGCAGTGCAAAATCTTTTTACCCTGCCCTGAGCCCAGTGACCCAGAAAAAAAACTTTTATCCGTCTGTTAGGTGGTGGCCATTTTATGCAAGTTCTGTGCAACAGCACAGCATACAGTATATGCATTTGTGACAGTCAAATAGAAGATTGAAATACTGAAATTATATTCTGGGTTTAAAAAAAATCACCCATTTTTGGCAATACCCTCCATCTGGTGCCTTTGCAGGATTAGTCAGTGTGCAATTTAAGCTAGAAATACAGCTATAATTTTATGGGTTTTAAAAAACTTAATTTTTGGGTAAAATGCTCAATTTTACAGCCCTTGCTGCATCTGTCAGTGTGAAATTCAAGCGTTATATACTGCTGTCATATTTTGTTAGTAAAAAAAACACCCATTTTGGGCAAAATACTTAATATTGCAGCCTTTGCTGCATCTGTGATTGTTAAAAACAAGCTTGAAATACTTTAATAATTTTCTGGATTTTAAAAAACACCCTTTTTGGGCCAAATACTCAATTTTACAGCCCTTGCTGCATCTGTCAGTGTGAAATTCAAGCGTTATATACTGCTGTCATATTCTGTTATTAAAAAAAACACCTATTTTGGGCAAAATACTTTATTTGGCAGCCTTTGCAGCATCTGTTATTGTGAGATACACCCTTTAGATACTGTTATTCTTTTCTGTTATAAAAAATACCTATTTTGGGCAAAAAACTAAATTTGGCAGCCTTTACAGCATACGTCTTTCTGAGATACACCCTTCAGATACTGTTGTTTTATTTTGCTATTAAAAACCCCCACCTATTTTGGGCCAAAAACGTAATTTGCGCCCTATGCCGTATCTGTCCGTATGAGATACCTGCGTTAGATACTGCTGTTCTATTCTGTTATAAAAAAAAAACTATTTTGGATAAAAAACTTAATTTGGCAGCCTTTTCAGCATCAGTCATTGTGAGATACACCCTTTAAATACTGTTGTTCTATTCTATTATTAAAAAAAAACATTTTGGGCAAGATACTAAATTTGAGAAATATGAGGAGAGCGTCAAATAAGGGACGTGGCCCCGGTCGTGGTGCTACTGGTGGAGCTCCTGTTGCAGGGAGAGGACGTGGTCGTTCTGTACCAGCTACACGCACAAGTGAAACCCCTTCCTCAGGTGCGAGTAGGCGTCAGAACCTGCAGCGGTATTTGGTCGGGCCTAATGCGGCTCTACGAATGGTGAGGCCTGAACAAGTACAAGCGATAGTAGATTGGGTTGCCGACAGTGGATCCAGTTCCTTCACATTGTCTCCCACCCAGTCTCCTGCTGAAAGACCACAGTTGGCACTTGCAGCCGATGTCCATCAGTCTTTCACCTCACCCCCTTGCAAATCAGCCACGCAGTCTGAGCCCCAAGTCTTGCAGCAGTCTCTTCTGCTTTTTGATGACTCTGTTAGCAGAGTTTCCCAGGGCCATCCACCTAGCCCTGCCCAAGAAGTGGAAGAGATTGAGTGCCCACCGATGCCCAACCACTTATGTTTCAAGATGAGTACATGTGAGGACCACCGCAGCACGTCTCGGATGATGACGAAACACAGGTGCCAACTGCTTTGGCTTTCTGCAGTGTGCAGACCGACAAGGAGGGCAGGGGTGAAGACTGGGTAATAGAATATGTGGAGGACGATGAGGTCCTCGACCCCACATGGAATCAAGGTCATGCGAGAGACCTGTGTAGTTCGGAGGAAGAGGTGGTCGCACAGAGCCACCAGCACAGCAGAAGAGGGAGCAGGGTGCAAAAGCGGAGCGGCCGTGCCCTAGACAGTACGCCTGCTACTGCCCACCGCAGCGAGGGACCGAGCACACCAAAGCCAGCTCCAAGGAGTTCCCTGGCGTGGCAGTTCTTCAGACAATTTGCTGATGACAAGATACGAGTGGTTTGCACGCTGTGCAATCAGAGTCTGTAGAGAGGCATAAATGTTCTCAACCTGAGCACAACCTGCACAACCTGCATGACCAGGCATCTAAGTGCAAAGCACGAGCTGCAGTGGAGTAGACACCTCAAAAACCAAGAAAGGTCTCTGGCTCCTCCTGCTTCCTCTTCTGCTGCAGTCTCGGCCTCTTCATCCACCTCTGGAGTGACAGTGCTACCTGCCACCCCGCAAACAGAGGATCTGCCAGCAACACCACCATCTGGGTCACCAAGCATTTCCACAATGTCCCACGGAAGCTTTCAGCTCTCCATCTCCCAAACACTGGAGAGGAAGAGGAAGTACCCCCCCTTCCCCCCCCACGATCCCTGGCCCTGAATGCCAGCATTTCTAAATTACTGGCCTTTGAAATGCTGTCATTCCGTCTGGTGGAGACGGAGAGTTTTAAAGGCCTTATGGCGGTGGCTGTCCCTGCACATCCAAGTGGGGAACAAAATCAGGTGTACACTGCGCAACACCATCTGTGGCAGGGTCCACATAACTACGGCTACGTGGACCAGTAAGCAAGGTCAGGGCCGTTATATCTCCATAACAGAACACTGTGTAAATGCAGTGGCGGCTGGGCCTGAGGCGGATAGCAGTTTGCCGCATGTCTTTCCACCACCGAGGATTGCAGGGCGCTTCTCTTTGCCTCCTGTTGCTTCCTCCTCCTACTCTGCTTCCTCATCCTCTACCGGCTACTCATCCAGTCAGCGTAACACCTTCACCACCAACTTCACCACAGCCAGGGGGAAACGACAGCAGGCAGTTTTAAAACTTATCTGTTTGGGAGACAAACCCCACACCGCGCAGGAGCTGTGGACAGGCCTTGAACAACAGACCGATGAGTGGTTTGTGCCAGTCAGCCTCAAGCCCGGCCTGGTGGTGTGCGATAATGGGCTAAATCTCGTAGCAGCTCTGGGACTAGCCGGTTTGACGTGCCTGGCGCATGTGCGGAATTTGGTGGTGCAGAGATTCCTTAAAAATTACCCCGATATGTCAGAGCTGCTGCATAAAGTGCGGGCCGTCTGTGCGCGCTTTCGGCGTTCTTACCCTGCTGCTGCTCGCCTGTCAGAGCTGCCGCGTAACTTTGGCCTTCCCGGTCACCGCCTCATTTGCGACATGCCCAAAAGGTGGAACTCCACCCTGCACATGCTGGCCAGACTGTGCGAGCAGCAGCAGGCCATAGTGGAGTTTCAGCTGCAGCACGCACGGGTGAGTCGCTCTGCGGAACAGCACCACTTCACCACCAATGACTGGGCCTCCATGCGAGACCTGTGTTCCTTGTTGCACTGTTTCGAGTACTCCACCAACATGGCCAGTGCCGATAACGTCGTTCTAAGCGTTACTATCCCACTTCTATGCCTCCCTGAAAAAACGCTGCTGGATATGATGGAAGAGGATGTTGCACAGGAGGAGGAAGAGGAATCATTTCGTAGGGTTTCCGACCAGTCATTCACAAGTGACTCGGAGGGTGGTTTCCTGCACCCACAAACGCCAGGTTCACAATTGTCCAGTCAGGGCACAGTTCTGGAGGATGAGGAGGAGATGGAGGAGGAGGAACCCATGTTCACAGCAGGGTAGCACCCAGACCAGCTCATGGCCATCACTGGTGCGTGGCTGGGGGGATACAGAGGACACAGATGATACACCTCCCACAGAGGACAGCTTTTCGTTGCCTCTGGGCAGCCTGGCACACATGAGTGATTACATGCTGCAGTGTCTCCGCAACGAACGCCGAGTTGCCCACATTCAAACTTGTGCTGATTACTGGGTGGCCACGCTGCTGGATCCCCGTTACAAGGAAAACATACCGTCCTTAATTCCGTCACTGGAGCGTGATCGTAAGATGCGCGAGTACAAGCGCACGCTGGTAGACGCGTTGCTGGTGGCATTCCCACCTGACAGCAGGGGCACAGTGGAAGCACAAGGCGAAGGCAGAGGAAGAGGTCGCCAACGCAGCTGGGGTACCGCCAGCACCTCAGAAGGCAGGATTAGCATAGCATGGAAAAGCTTTGTCAGCACGACACAACAACCAGCACCACCGGCTGATATGGAACGTGTTAGCAGGAGGCAGCATTTCACCAACATGGTGGAGCAGTATGTGTGCACACGCCTACACGTACTGAATGACGGGTCTGCCCCCTTCAACTTCTGGGTCTCCAAATTGGGCACATGGCCTGAGCTTGCCCTTTACGCCTTGGAGGTGCTGGCCTGCCCTGCAGCCAGTGTATGTCACAACCAGACAGCTGAGAAGCTCTGACAGAGGCCTTTCAGAACCTCCTCTTTAAGTTTCTGTGTTGTAGTATTCAGCTCCTCCTCTCCTTAGCCTCTCTCAGCTGTCATGTGTTGGACTAATTGCTTCCCTTTAAATTCTTCCCCAGAAGGCTTTTCTGGGCGGCTTATATTTCTTCCTGGAGTATGTGTGCATGCCCATCTGGTTCTCCTCTCCTCTACAAAGTTAAGTTTTATACTGTTATCTGTTATTTTCTGTTTGCTGGATCCCAGGTGACCCTGACTCCCTCCGTGTCTGGTGTAGGGAGCCGGTGGTCGTGTCCCCTCACTATTGTAGGGTGCTCAGGGGTTATATAGTCAAGGTACGTGGATATGCATACCTCCACCATTCGGATCTATGCATAGGCTGAGCAGCCAGGGAAAGTGCCAGGTCTTCTGCAGGGGTCTCCCTTTTGTTCCTTAGCTGTTGGATCCAGCGAGTCATTTATGCATGTTGTTTTGCCTTGTTACCTGTACACATTCCGTGACAGTGTATTATCTGAACGTGTATTCAGCACGACAGGGGGCGTTATCACAGACAAGCACAGCCGCCTGTCCACAGCCAGTGTGGACAAGCTCACGTTTATTAAAATGAACCAGGCATGGATCCCACAGGACTTGTCCGTACCTTGTGCAGAATAGACATGTATACCGGCACTAACCAGCCATTGTTATACTGCAGCGCAATTGCTCATTCTTGTATCTTGGATATTTCACACTCTTTTGGAGTGTACCCTAATAAAAAAAAAAAATGTCAACCAAAAACCGGTGTTGGCTACCTCGTCCTCCTACACCTCCGCTTCCACCTACACCGCTACGTCCACCGCCTCCTCAACCTCCTACTCCATATGGACCTCCAGCTCATACATCAAGATTCTATTTTTTAATTTGTACGTATTTTATTTTATGTCATTTCACTAATTTGTCTGTTACATTTTCGGGTGAAATTCACAATTTTTTGGGTGTGTTGGGTGTGATAGACTCCTGCTATACCTAGTAGACAGGTTAATAAAAAAAATTTCCGTGAATAAACCCCTGCTCTGCATAGGTGACATTGACCGAAATTTAAAAAAATAATTTGTTCCATTGGTGGGTGACATTACCTATTTCTGGTGATGAAAAACCCCTCCTCTGCATAGGTGACAGGGAATTAAATTTGTAAAATTCGTCTTTAACTGGCCCTTTTGTTTGATGGTAGGATCAGAAAAGAACATCAAAAGTTGATAGCAGATATCTAATTGGATCGTGAACATCACGGGGATGTGCGACATGGTGGACCATGTGTTCACACGCCTACACAAACTGACTGATGGGTCTCCCCCCTGCAACTTCTGGGTCTCCAAATTGGGCACATGGCTAGAGTTGAGCTGACACCTGGATGTTCGGGTTCGAGAAGTTCGGCCGAACTTCCCGGAAATGCTCGGGTTCGGGATCCGAACCCGATCCGAACTTCGTCCCGAACCCCATTGAAGTCAATGGGGACCTGAACTTTCCGGCACTAAAAAGGCTGTAAAACAGCCCAGGAAAGAGCTAGAAGGCTGCAAAAGGCAGCAACATGTAGGTAAATCCCCCGCAAACAAATGTGGATAGGGAAATGAATAAAAATAAAAATAAAATAAATAAAAATTAACCAATATCAATTGGAGAGAGGTCCCATAGCAGAGAATCTGGCTTCACGTCACCCACCACTGTAACAGTCCATTGTCATATATTTAGGCCCAGGCACCCAGGCAGAGGAGAGAGGTCCCGTAACAGAGAATCTGGCTTCATGTCAGCAGAGAATCAGTCTGCATGTCATAGCAGAGAATCAGGCTTCACGTCACCCAACATTGGAACAGTCCATTGGCATATATTTAGGCCCGGCACCCAGGAAGAGGAGAGAGGTCCCGTAACAGAGAATCAGGCTTCACGTCACCCAACATTGGAACAGTCCATTGTCAGATATTTAGGCCCAGGCACCCAGGCAGAGGAGAGAGGTCCCGTAACTGAAAATCTGTCTTCATGTCAGCAGAGAATCAGTCTGCATGTCATAGCAGAGAATCAGGCTTCACGTCAGCTACCACTGTAACAGTCCATTGTCATATATTTAGGCCCAGGCACCCAGCCAGAGGAGAGAGGTCCCGTAACAGAGAATCTGGCTTCATGTCAGCAGAGAATCAGTCTGCATGTCATAGCAGAGAATCAGGCTTCACGTCACCCAACATTGGAACAGTCCATTGGCATAAATTTTTAGGCCCCGGCACCCAGACAGAGGAGATGTTCATTCAACTTTGGGTTGCCTCGCAATATAATGGTAAAATGAAAATAAAAAGAGGATTGATTGAGGAAGTGCCCTGGAGTACAATAATATATGGTTAAGGGGAGGTAGTTAATGTCTAATCTGGACAAGGGACGGACAGGTCCTGTGGGATCCATGCCTGGTTCATTTTTATGAACGTCAGCTTGTCCACATTGGCTGTAGACAGGCGGCTGCGTTTGTCTGTAATGACGCCCCCTGCCGTGCTGAATACACGTTCAGACAAAACGCTGGCCGCCGGGCAGGCCAGCACCTCCAAGGCATAAAAGGCTAGCTCTGGCCACGTGGACAATTTAGAGACCCAGAAGTTGAATGGGGCCGAACCATCAGTCAGTACGTGGAGGGGTGTGCACACGTACTGTTCCACCATGTTAGTGAAATGTTGCCTCCTGCTAACACGTTGCGTATCAGGTGGTGGTGCAGTTAGCTGTGGCGTGTTGACAAAACTTTTCCACATCTCTGCCATGCTAACCCTGCCCTCAGAGGAGCTGGCCGTGACACAGCTGCCTTGGCGACCTCTTGCTCCTCCTCTGCCTTGGCCTTGGGCTTCCACTTGTTCCCCTGTGACATTTGGGAATGCTCTCAGTAGCGCGTCTACCAACGTGTGCGCTTGTACTCGCGCATCTTCCTATCACGCTCCAGTGCAGGAAGTAAGGTGGGCACATTGTCTTTGTACCGTGGATCCAGCAGGGTGGCAACCCAGTAGTCCGCACCAGGGCCGTCTTTACCAAGGGGCAAAAGGGGCAGCTGCCCTGGGCCCAGTTGCTCCTGGGGGGCCCAAGGCAGCTGCCTCTTGAGCCCTGCTAGCTACTGCCCCGGGTGTCAGGCTGTCGGCTACACAGGCATCATGATCGTACTGTGTTAATGATCTTAATTCTAGGACCTTAATGAGTTTTGCTCTAGAAGCTTAATGACATCATTACCATGTGACCAGTAACCTAGCAATTACTGGTCACATGGCTATGAGGTCATCACAGGTCCTGTGGAGTGTTGCAGAAGTTAACTGTGGAGCTTTTTTGTGTAAAGATTACATCAGAAAAAGGTGACAGGGGCTGTTATGTTAATATACTGTAAACTACTGTATAGTGGGGTGCTGTATACTGTGTGGTGGGCTGTATACTGTGTGGTGGGCTGTATATTGTGTGGTGGGCTATATAATGTGTAATGGGCTGTATATTGTGTGGTGGGCTGTATACTGTGGGGGGGGGGGGGGTGGCCTGTATACTGTGTGGTGGGCTCTATACTGTGTGGTGGGCTGTATACTGTGTGGTGGGCTGTATACTGTGGGGGGGCCTGTATAGTGGGGGGGGCTATACTGCTGTACTGTATAGTGTGGTGGACTGTATACTGTGTGGAGGGCCTGTATAGTGTGGGGGGGGGGGGGGCTATACTGCTGTACTGTATAGTGTGGGGGGCTGTATACTGTGGGTGCGGTATAGTGTGGAGTGCTATACTGCTGTACTGTATAGTGTGGGGGCTGTATCGTGTATAGTTTGGGGTGCTGTATACAGTGAGGTGTTGTATACTGTGGGCTGCTATACTGCTCTACTATATACTGTGGGGTACTGTATAGTGTGGGGTGCTAAACTGCATACTGTGTGGTGCTGTATACTATAGGGTGCTATACTGCATACTGTGGGTTGCTGGGGTGCACTGTAACACTTGGGTGAGCCGAGCCCTGGTCTCCTTCCTGCAGAGCGGTGCCCACTTCCAGCCTGAGCCCAGCTGCCCAGAACACTGATCCTGAGCCGCTGGAGTCTTCAGAACTGGAAGTATTTACAGTCATTCACTGGACTCTACCAGATGTGTGGATTTTTTGTGTGTGTGTTGTGGTGGAGGGCGTGATTGCATGCCAGGGTGTAAGAAGGCGGGATCCAGGGGGCCCAAGTAAATTTTTGCCCAGGGTCCAATCAATATTAAAGACAGCCCTGGTCCGCACACGTTAAAATGTGGGCAACTCTGCTGTCGTTGCACAGGCACTGCAGCATGTAGTCGCTCATGTGTGCCAGGCTGCCCAGGGGTAAGGACAAGCTGTCCTCTGTGGGAGGCGTATCGTCATCGTCCTGCCTTTCCCCCCAGCCACGCACCAGTGATGGGCCAGAGCTGCGTTGGGTGCCACCCCGCTGTGACCATGCTTCATCCTCATCCTCCTCCACCTCCTCCTCATCCTCGTCCTCCTCGTCCTCCAGTAGTGGGCCCTGGCTGGCCACATTTGTACCTGGCCTCTGCTGTTGCAAAAAACCTCCCTCTGAGTCACTTCGAAGAGACTGGCCTGAAAGTGCTAAAAATGACCCCTCTTCCTCCTCCTCCTCCTCCTCCTGGGCCACCTCCTCTTCCATCATCGCCCTAAGTGTTTTCTCAAGGAGACATAGAAGTGGTATTGTAACGCTGATAACGGCGTCATCGCCACTGGCCATGTTGGTGGAGTACTCGATACAGCGCAACAGGGCACACAGGTCTCGCATGGAGGCCCAGTCATTGGTGGTGAAGTGGTGCTGTTCCGCAGTGCGACTGACCCGTGCGTGCTGCAGCTGAAACTCCACTATGGCCTGCTGCTGCTCGCACAGTCTGTCCAGCATGTGCAAGGTGGAGTTCTACCTGGTGGGCACGTCGCATATGAGGCGGTGAGCGGGAAGGCCGAAGTTACGCTGTAGCCCAGACAGGCGAGCAGCGGCAGGATGTGAACGCCGGAAGCGCGAACAGACGGCCCGCACTTTATGCAGCAGCTCTGACATGTCGGGGTAGTTGTGAATGAACTTCTGCACCACCAAATTCAGCACATGCGCCAAGCAAGGGATGTGCGTCAAACCGGCTAGTCCCAGAGCTGCAACGAGATTTCGCCCATTATCGCACACCACCAGGCCAGGCTTGAGGCTCACCGGCAGCAACCACTCGTCGGTCTGTTGTTCTATACCCCGCCACAACTCCTGTGCGGTGTGGGGCCTGTCCCCCAAACATATGAGTTTCAGAATGGCCTGCTGACGTTTACCCCGGGCTGTGCTGAAGTTGGTGGTGAAGGTGTGTGGCTGACTGGATGAGCAGGTGGAAGAAGAGGAGGAGGAAGCCGAGTAGGAGGAGGAGGCAACAGGAGGCAAAGAATGTTGCCCTGCGATCCTTTGTCGGCGGAAGGACGTGCGCCAAACAGCTCTCCGCCTGGGGCCCAGCCGCCACTACATTTACCCAGTGTGCAGTTAGGGAGATATAGCGTCCCTGGCCGTGCTTACTGGTCCACGTATCTGTGGTTAGGTGGACCTTGCTACAGATGGCGTTGCGCAGTGCACACTTGATTTTATCGGATACTTGGTTGTGCAGGGAAGGCACGGCTCTCTTGGAGAAGTAGTGGCGGCTGGGAACAACATACTGTGGGACAGCAAGCGACATGAGCTGTTTGAAGCTGTCTGTGTCCACCAGCCTAAATGACAGCATTTCATAGGCCAGTAGTTTAGAAATGCTGGCATTCAGGGCCAGGGATCGAGGGCGGCTAGGTGGGAATTTACGCTTTCTCTCAAATGTTTGTGAGATGGAGAGCTGAACGCTGCCGTGTGACATGGTTGAGACGGTTGGTGACGGAGATGGTGGTGTTGGTGGTACATACCCTGTTTTCTGGGCGGCAGGTGCCAACGTTCCTCCAGAGGCGGAGGAAGAGGCCGAGGCGGCAGCAGCAGAAGAGGCCGAGGCGGCAGCAGCAGAAGAGGCCGAGGCGGCAGCAGCAGAAGAGGTAGCAGGGGGAGCCTGAGTGACTTCCTTGTTTTTAAGGTGTTTACTCCACTGCAGTTCATGCTTTGCATGCAGGTGCCTGGTCATGCAGGTTGTGCTAAGGTTCAGAACGTTAATGCCTCGCTTCAGGCTCTGATGGCACAGCGTGCAAACCACTCGGGTCTTGTCGTCAGCACATTGTTTGAAGAACTGCCACGCCAGGGAACTCCTTGAAGCTGCCTTTGGGGTACTCGGTCCCAGATGGCGGCGGTCAGTAGCAGGGGGAGTCTCTTGGCGGCGGGTGTTCTGCTTTTGCCCACTGCCCCCTCTTTTGCTACGCTGTTGGATCGGTCTCACCACTGCCTCTTCCTCCGAACTGTGAAATTCAGTGGCACGACCTTCATTCCATGTGGGGTCTAGGACCTCATCGTCCCCTGCATCGTCTTCCACCCAGTCTTGATCCCTGACCTCCTGTTCAGTCTGCACACTGCAGAAAGACGCAGCAGTTGGCACCTGTGTTTCGTCATCATCAGAGACGTGCTGAGGTGGTATTCCCATGTCCTCATCATCAGGAAACATAAGTGGTTGTGCGTCAGTGCATTCTATGTCTTCCACCGCTGGGGAAGGGCTGGGTGGATGACCTTGGGAAACCCTGCCAGCGGAGTCTTCAAACAGCATAAGAGACTGCTGCATAACTTGAGGCTGAGACAGTTTCCCTGGTATGCATGGGGGTGATGTGACAGACTGATGGGGTTGGTTTTCAGGCGCCATCTGTGTGCTTTCTGCAGAAGACTGGGTGGGAGATAATGTGAACGTGCTGGATCCACTGTCGGCCACCCAATTGACTAATGCCTGTACCTGCTCAGGCCTTACCATCCTTAGAACGGCATTGGGCCCCCCCAAATATCGCTGTAAATTCTGGCGGCTACTGGGACCTGAGGTAGTTGGTACACTAGGACGTGTGGCTGTGGCAGAACGGCCACGTCCTCTCCCAGCACCAGAGGGTCCTCTAACACCACCACGACCATGTCCACGTCCGCGTCCTTTACTAGATGTTTTCCTCATTGTTACCGTTCACCGCAACAACAAAAATATTATTTGGCCCAATGTATTGAATTCAAATTCAGGCCTTTTTTTACAGACACCTAACACTATCTGGCATCTATTTAGGTACCGTATTACACTAATACAGGCACAGCAGTAACCACCGATTTAGCTGGATATAAATTTGAGGCCTATTATTTAGGCGCTGGGTGACAGGTATAGGTTTACACACAGAATTAGACTTGGATATGCACAGTAGCGTGTGTGTGAAGTTATTGAGAATGACCCTATCAGCACCTTGAATCTAATATACCCTTTTAGGGGTAGATTTAAAGTAGGCCTGATACAGCAGAAACCACTAATTTAGAGAATTGCTAAATTGGGAATTGTATTTAAACCCAGAACAAAGATATATCCTTTGCCAGACAGCAGACAGTATTACAATTGGCTAGCCACAGCTGAAACACCAGATTTAGCGTACTGCTATTTTGGCAATTGTATTTCACTCCTCAATAAAATAGCAAGCACAGCCAAGCCCCTGATGTAGGATATAGCCAAAAAACAACCACACTATTGAGGGTTAAATGCACTTGGTGACAGCTTGCCCCTGATGTAGTATATGGCCAAAAAATAACCACACTATTGATGGCTAAATGCACTTGGTGTGACAGCTTGACCGATGTATGATATAGCCAAAAAACAACCACACTATTGGGGGTTAAATGCACTTGGTGACAGGCTCAGCTTGCCCCTGATGTAGTATATGGCCAAAAAGTAACCACACTATTGATGGTTAAATGTACTTGGTGGCAGCTTGTGCTGGCGCACCACAAGACACAAAATGGCCACCGATCACCCCAGAAAAAAGTGAATGAAAAACGCTCTGGGCAGCCTAAAACAGTGAGCAATTGAATAGCAGCAGTTCAATGATCCACAGCTGCAGATCGATCATTGAATGAAGTCTTTTGGAGGAGTTAATCACTGCCTAATCTCGCCCTAACGTCGCAGCTGCAACCTCTCCCTACACTGATCAGAGCAGAGTGACGTGCGGCGCTACGTGACTCCAGCTTAAATAGAGGCTGGGTCACATGCTGCACTGGCCAATCACAGCCATGCCAATAGTAGGCATGGCTGTGACGGCCTCTTGGGGCAAGTAGTATGACGCTTGTTGATTGGCTGCTTTGCAGCCTTTCAAAAAGCGCCAAGAAAGCGACGAACACCGAACCCGAACCCGGACTTTTACGAAAATGTTCGGGTTCGGGTCTGTGTCACGGACACCCCAAAAATCGGTACGAACCCGAACTATACAGTTCGGGTTCGCTCATCCCTTTTTAGGAGTTTCAGCTCCAAATGGGAACCACCTTTAAATAGGAACCACTGTTTTTAAAGGGACCAAAAGTAATTGGACAATTGATTGAAAGCCTGTTTCATGGGCAGCTGTGGGCAATCCCTTCTTTATTTCATTCTCAATTAAGCACATAAAAGGCCTGGAGTTGATTTGAGGTGTGGTGCTCGCATTTTGATGATTTTGCGGAGAAGTAAACATGCGGTTGTGATGAATACCACACCTCGTGCCCGCTTGACGTCAACTACGTCGAGCTCATGAGACCTGGTATGGTCACGGGGCCACCAAAAACACGAAGTTACGCCTCCAGTGGAGCACGTAAGGTCAGGTTGGTATAGTTTACACACACACACCTCCTGTCTATGCGGGCACAGAGAGGCAACAAGCCGAGAGAGCCTTTTCACTGCCGCAGTGAAAACAGCACGCCCTCAGCCCGGGTAACTGCCACCAGCCCGGTCCGCCACCAGCCCGGTCCGCTAACGGGATTATATAGGGTCAGAAACCTTTAGTGATACCTTTTATAACTAGGCCAAAACACGGACGTGGGGATTCGTGATCGAGATACAAGATAGCACAAGATTAAATTATAGATTTAATCGCCGTATGGGCACACTAGATTTAACACAATATACACAGACAATATATACAGTGGTCTGAGGTTACAGATACAGGTTATATGGTTACAACAGGGTTAAGCAGTGTAAAAGTCAGTTACCGAGTATGATGAAAGTTCCTTTGAGATGTTCTTTTCTGGAGTCCACATGAAGGGCCGTGAGCTCAGCTATTTCCTGGGTCCTGCTAAACACATTTGTAGGATGTGACCCCTCTTCAGAGAAAGACGCGCCTACTTGCTAGTACCAGACTTTTAACCTGTAGCCAGCCCCTCCCCTCCCGGCCTCAGGGAGGGGTCCACTCCCCCTCTTCTGGGCTGGCAGCAAATGACCCACAAAACCCTTTAGGGTTCATAGCTCCAGACCAGAGGGTCACAGGGAGATGGTTCTGGAACCAATGGACCTGCCTGGGTTCCGGCTACAAGTAGAGCCCAAACCTGGCACCGTTATGTGGTTTCTATGGGGAGATATGGATATCTCCCTACCCTGACCTCGTCCCAGTAAACAAAGACCATGGGAACGTACCTCGTGGCCACCGGGACACAAATATGTATCCGGTTTGCGCCTGCGATGGCCAGGCGATTCATAATTCCTTATGAAAGGAAGGTGCCAACATGTCTGGGAGGTCTCATTGATCCTGGGCAAGGGCGGATACCCCATGCTAAGGGGTTTCCTGCAGGATTCAGTTGGCTCCAAACTGGTGCACAGAGGTGTGACCTTCTCCTTGAAGCCTGGACCCCCTGGGGGATTTCTTCCTTGCCAACTGACACTCAGATGGCTGGGGAAGGTGGAAACCCATTTTGCATGTACACTGAACATGCCAAGAGGTGCATCAAATTACAATCAGGGCTGGGGCTTTGAAGAAGGGGTCTCCAGTGGAGTTCCCTACCTCCGCTATGTGTCAGCAAATGGGGGTGTGAGGACATGGATGACAGTAAATATTAATCCATGCAGGTGAAAAAAGCTATCTGTCATCTGCAAAAACAGAAAAAACCCATCTGAGAAATTGCTACACTATTAGGAAGCGACAAAATCTACAGTGTGGTACATCCTGAGAAAGAAAGAAAGCACTGGTGACCTCCACAATGCAAAAAGACCTGGACGCCCACAGAAGACAACAGTGGTGGATGATGGCAGAATAATTACCATGGTGAAGAGAAACCCCTTCACAGCAGCCGACCAAGTGACCCACTCTCTCCAGGATATAGGTGGATCAATATCCAAATCTACCATAAAGAGAAGACTGCATGAAAGTAATACAGAGGGTTCACTGCGCGGTGCAGCCACTCATCAGCCTCAAGAATAAGGCTAGATTGGACTTTGCTAAAAAAAAATCTTAAAAAACCAGCACACTTCTGGAAGAACATTCTTTGGACAGATGAAACCAAGATCAACCTCTACCAGAATGATGGAAATAAAAAAGTATGGAGAAGGCCCGGTACAGCTCATGATCCAAAGCATACCGCATCGTCTGTAGAACACGGTGGAGGCAGGGGGATGCTTGGGCATGCATGGCTGCCAGTGGCCCTGGTGCCCTAGTTTTTATTAATGATGGGACACAGGACAGAAGCAGCCGGATGAATTCTGGGGTTTTCAGAGACAGACTGTGCGCTCTAATCCAGTCAAACTGATTAGTCGGCGTTTCATAATACAGATGGACAATGACCCAAAACACAAAGCCAAAGCATCCTAGAAGTTTATTAAAGCAAAGAAGTGGAATATTCTTGAACGGCCGAGTCACCGGATCTGAACCCAATAGAGCGTTTCACTTGTTAAAGACTAAACTTCAGAAGAACAAGACAGGGATGTCCCCTCTCTCCCTTACTGTTTGCGTTATTTATAGAACCATTAGCAGCTAAGATCAGATCGGACAAAGGGATTTCCGGTTTTGGTATGAAGGGGATCTCTGATAAGATAAGTATGTATGCAGATGACATTTTGATTTTCTTAGAGAACCCAACATTGCAGCTGTCTTACCTTATGGAACTAATTAATAAGTTTAGTGATATCTCGGGATATAAGGTTAACTGGGCAAAATCAGTTCTCCTTCCACTTGATCGGAAAGGCCCATTGGATCCCCTAGGAATCAGGGTATTAAAATCTACAGAATCTATGGAATACCTGGGTATAAAGCTGAGTGTAAGTATTCCAGACTTTGTGAAATTGAATGTCATTCCCCTGTTGACTAGATGCAAAAGTAAAATTGGCATCTGGCAGAAGCTACCAATGGGCCAGGCGGACAGAATTGCCTTAATTAAAATGGTTTTGCTTCCCCAGATTTTATATATTTTGGCGGGTTGTCCAGTTTGGATAGAGGATAGTTTTTTTTAACCTCTTGGAACGACTGCTGAATGATTTAATCTGGGGAAGAAAAAGGGTAAAACTTAAACAAAAATATCTTTGGTTAGCGGAAGAGATCCCCTTTTTTCAGGGATACTATTTAGCCTCCCAAATGCAGTGGATAAAGTCAGGGGAAAATAATATAAAAGAATATCTAGAACGGGGCTTTAGCGGCCCAAAATATAGTATATTCGGCATACTGGAGACGGGATTTGTTAAAAATAAAGGGAAAAAATGCCCAATATGCCGAATGGTCAATTTGTCTTGGGGCAAGATAAAAAAAATATTAGGAATCTTGAACACTTCACATTTTTCACCTTTGTGGTGTAATAGCAACATTGTAGAGTTTCAATTAATCACAGATTATAAATACTGGGAAAATAAAGGTATTATTTATGTATTACAATTAGTAAAGAACGGGCAATAAGAGCACTAAAAGAATTATGTCCCGGTAAAAATACTGATTTAATGAGCCAATATCGGTACCACCAACTAAAACACGCATTTGAAGCCACAGAAAAAAAGGGAATACTTTACCACTACAAAACACGATTTCATAGATTTTTATTATCAACACACGACAACAAGGGTGACCACCTCCCAAGTGTATAATGATAATAAGGATAATAAGGAAGGGAATGGGGAAAATACTAAAATTTAACAGTGAGGAAAAATGGGTATAGGATATAGGATTAAACACAATAGAATGGGGGAATATATACAAAAATATTAAAAAGTCAATGATTTCTAGTAATTTTAGGGTTATTTGCTTTAACATTATTCACAGAATATATCTGACTCCTATCTTGCTAAGCAAGATTTACAAAGAACAAGAATCAAAATGCTGGATATGTAGTGAAGAGTCTGCTAACTATATTCATATGATATGGACCTGTTCATGTATGCAATCGTACTGGCGAGAGGTCTTTGGATTTCTAACTGCAGAATCTTCAGTACCTCTTCCATATAAACCGGAAGTGGCTGTTCTAGGTTGTTTACCATCATCAATTAGAGTAGGAGAGAAAAAAAGGGTCTGGACAAGAGGCCTTATGGCAGCAAAGGTTATTATCGCAAGAGAGTGGGGATCAAAAAGAGCATCAAATATTAGGGAATGGAAGAATCTATTGGCAAAAATCGAGAGATATGAGGAATATGTGGTACGTCCTGAATGTGTGTCATCTTTGTCCCGGGGCAGGGTGAGAGAGATTGGAGCGACCACTGGTGAAGTTTACCAAGATGACCATCATGGGGGGGGTGGGAGATGGGTGATAAGTTCTTATAGTAAGTAGGCGATCTGAGTCAATTTGAATTTGGAATTGAATAGGGAGTATTTGAATTCTCCTAAAATAGTACAGATTATTCACTAGGTCTCTATTTTTTTGTTTTATATCTGTTATGTGGGCAGACTATGCATTGTTGCACTCGGAATCAACACTGCTAAATTTTATTTATAAGGAAAAAATGTAATAAAAAATAAAAAAAGACTAAACTTCAGACAGAAAGGCCCAGAAACAAACAGCAACTGAAAGCCGCGGCAGTAAAGGCCGAACATTAAAGAGGAGGAAACACAGCGTCCGGTGGTGTCCATGAGGTCAGGACTTCAGGCAGTCACTGCCAACATAGGGTTTTCAACCAAGTATTAGAGATTAACATTTTATTGACAATTATTTAATTTGTCCAATTACTTTTGAGCCCCTGAAATGAAGGGATTGAGTTTAAAAAATAGTTTAGTTCCTCACATTTTTATGCAATCATTTTGTTCAACCGACTGATCTAAAGCTGAACTTTAAGTGCATCTGAATTGTTTTGTTCAAAATCCATTGTGGTGATGTACAGAACAAAGATTAGAAAAATGTTGTCTCTGTCCAAATATATATGGACCTTATTGTATATAAAATACATAAGTAGCATCATCACCGGCCCCTGGAAAGTCAGCTTTCACTTTAAACTGAAGCATCTGGGGGACTTCATGTGTTATATGGTTCAGCCAGTCTGGGACTCTCCCCTATGACCCGTGACTCCAGATTGTTGTCTTTAGGGAGTCCATGTTTTTCTCAAATCCACTCCACTGACTATCTTGGCAAAATCTCGGGTTGTTCTGTTGTCCCCATATTTTACACTCCAGCTTTCCGTTATTAAGGCTACTTTCACACTTGTGTTTGGTGCGGATCCGTCATGGATTCAGATAATACAACCATCTGCATCCGTTCAGAACGGATCTGTTTGTATTATCTTTAACATAGCCAAAACATATCCGTCTTGATTACTATTGAAAGTCAATGGAGGATGGATCCGTGTTTTATTGTACCAGATTGTGTCATAGAAAACAGATCTGTCCCCATTGACTTACATTGTGTAGTTTTGGTGCTCGTCTCCAAAGCGGAGACTGATCGGAGGCAAACTGATGCAGTCTGAGCGGATCCTTTTCCATTCAGAATGCATTAGGGCAAAACTGATCTGTTTTGGACGCTGGTGAGAGGAGCCCTGAGCGGATCTCACAAACGGAAAGCCAAAACGCCAGTGTGAAAGTAGCCTTAACCCTTTTCCTACCACAAGGAATTTGGGCAATTTTTCACCTATGGTAGCTGGAACAATTTTTGCATGTCTGACAAAAGCATTGTCATCACGTTATCAAAATCACACTTACAAATACATTCATGGACGTCATCCTGCAAATTTGTTTTAAACTATAACATTTAGCAAAATGTTAAATGTATTAGGCCTCTTTCACACTTGCGTTGTCCGGATCCGGCGTGTACTCCACTTGCTGGAATTACACACCGGATCCGTAAAAACGCAAGTGTACTGAAAGCATTTGAAGACGGATCCGTCTTCAAAATGCGTTCAGTGTTACTATGGCAGCCAGGACGCTATTAAAGTCCTGGTTGCCATAGTAGTAGTGGGAAGCGGGGGAGCGGCATACTTACCGTCCGTGCGGCTCCCGGGGCGCTCCAGAATGACGTCAGAGCGCCCCATGCGCATGGATGAGGTGCCATGCGATCACGTGATCCATGCACGTGGGGCGCCCTGACGTCACTCTGGAGCGCCCCGGGAGCCGCACGGACGGTAAGTATGCTGCTCCCCGCTCCCCGCTACACTTTACCATGGCAAACAGGACTTTAGCGTCCTGGCAGCCATGGTAACCATTCAGAAAAAGCTAAACGTCGGATCCGGCAATGCGTCGAAACGACGTTTAGCTTAAGGCCGGATCCGAATCAATGCCTTTCAATGGGCATTAATTCCGGATCCGGCCTTGCGGCAAGTCTTCAGGATTTTTGGTCGGAGCAAAAAGCGCAGCATGCTGCGGTATTTTCTCCGGCCAAAAAACGTTCCGGTCCTTAACTGAAGACATCCTGATGCATCCTGAACGGATTTCACTCCATTCAGAATGCATTGGGATAATCCTGATCAGGATTCTTCCGGCATAGAGCCCCGACGACGGAACTCTATGCCGGAAGACAAGAACGCAAGTGTGAAAGAGCCCTAATTCTGTCTAAAAGTCTGAAACAAACAGAAGAGCAAATCTTACCAAACGAAATGAGCTGTAAAGATAAAAATAATCTGTAACAGAAAAAACGTCATAAAAAGTCAGTTTATGGTCCTCTCAGATACCATATATTTGCTGAAGACAGGTAACCTTTTATAATAACTTTTTACAGTGATAAGCACCTCCATAAAACTTTGTTAAAAAGAAAAAGAAATGGATACAATTTCTTATGTGTGAGTAAAACCTGTAAGGAATAAAAGGTTCAAGCCTAAAATACACTGAAAAGTAGTGGATAAATGGGGTTTTCCAATGACTGATGACCTACTTCCAGATGCAGCATGTTGGTAGACTTGTATAGTAGTTTAGAGCCCTCATTAAGAGAAACACAATAAGAGTATTGCAGGTTTGATACCTTTTAATGGCTAAAAAAAGAAGTAATGATGTTACACAGCGAGCTTTCGAGACATCACCAGTCTCTTCATCAGGCGTCCTACAAGAATATACGAAGAAACTGCAATATATATACAGTGCAATAAAAACAGAGACATGGGGGGGGGAGGGGGGGGGGAATGAATGGACATTTGAAAAATAACAGAATAACATATCAAAGATCTTGAGAATGAGTCCTAAATTATCTTACAGATAAGGGGTGTGAAAGTTTTATGGTCTCTAAATTGTTGTTATCTCAGAGACCTGGTGCCCCGACTACGTCTATAGAAGACTCCTTAGATCTTGTAGGGTGTCATAAATCCCGGGGACAAATTCAGTCCAGTATTCAAAGTGTCAAGCAGTGTTATGAATTTGTATTTCTAAATTCTTCTAGCTCTTCGGTATTTGAAGTTACCTTTTAATATGAGAACTTTCATGTGTTCTTCATTGTGTCCTGGGCTACAGAAATGCTTAGCCACAGGAAAGTGTAGCTTGTGTGGCGGTGGGACCTCATCCTTGCATTGAGTCTCTGTCCTGTTTCTCCAATGTAGAGGCCTCCAACAGGACATTTAGTGCAGAGAATCAGATAAACAACATTAGATGTAGAACATGTGAATGTCCCAGGGATCCTATAGTCCTGCTGTGTGTTGGGATCCGGATCTTATCTGTTGTCATTATATGGGAACAGGTTTTGCATCTTTTTATATTACAGGGATGGGTTCCTTTTTCTGTGGAACTTGATCTGATCAGAATATTCTTTGGATTTGGAGGTTGTCGGTAAACTAGTAAGGGGGGATCTGGGAAGATTGTTTTTAGTCGATCATCCTTACATAGGACATGATGTAATTTTTTGGCAGTTTTCCTCAGTACCTCTAGTTGTGGGTTGTAGGTCACAACCAGAGGTACGCGCTGGTTCTGTTTCTTTTCATTGTATTGGAGAAGTTGACTTCTGGGGATCTTGGTTGCTCTTGTGATCTGGTCTTCAATTGAAGCAGGATGATAGCCCAGGTGTAAAAATGTCCTTTTCAGATATTGTAAATGCTCATCCCGTCTCATGGGCTGGAACAGATTCGGTTATATCTGATGGCTTGACTATAGATGATAAACTTTTTAAAATGTTTGGGGTGGAAGCTGTCCCATTTGAGGTATGTAGGCCGATCAATAGGTTTTCGATACAGGGATGTATGTGTAGAGCCGTCTTGAAGTTTTATGGTGTTGTCGAGAAAGCTGACTTCTATGTGTGAATAGCTGAGGGTCAGTTTTATGGTGGGATGGAATTTTTATCAGTTCATGTTTAGAGTCGGTCCAGATTATTAGGATGCCATCAATAAAAAGGAAGTAGGCCAAGGGTTTTTTGGGGCAGGATACCAAAAAGTCATTTTCCAGTTTTACCATGAAGAGATTTGCATATTGCGGTGCCATTTACTGCCCATGGCGGTCCCATTGCACATTGATGTGGGAATTGCAACTTCTGCAACAAAATATTACCCCAAAAGGAATATTAAATATCCAATTGATAATAAAAAATACTAAATTAAGCAGTACATTAACTGCAAAACCACTGGAGTTGTCTATGCCATCAAATGTGGATGCCCAAAGCTATATATTGGCAAAACGACACAAGAATTGAGGAGTCGCATTTCGAAGCATTTGAGCAATGTAAACACAGAAGCTGACACTTCCCTGTTTAGACATGTACAGAATGTACATAAGGGAGATGTCAGTAGTCTGGATCAACTTGCAGGATAACAGGCCGAACTGGATGGACAGATGGCTTTTTTCTTCCTTATTTACTATGTTGCTATGTTACTATGTCTCAAGTTCTGGGGCATTAGTAAGATGATATCAGGCCCCAGACAAGGAAATATCGACAAAAGATTACAACAAGAAGAAGCTAGATGGATCTATCGGCTAAAAAGCCTAGCCCCTTAAGGGTTAAATGAAGGATTTACCTTCACCTCTTTTCTTTAGGATTGTGGGATAGTAATATTTAGGGATTAATATAATATAAACTGTATAAGCTATTAATCCAAGGCCATTAGATCGAAATATTTACCAATCATTTGAGTAGGTACGGATCTCCACAATGTCTTCTTTTTGTCCCCCATTTAGTTTATGATGCCCTATTTTACCCCGATTCATAATTATTATGAAATATTAATTTAAATGCTAATAAGTCCATCTAGAATGAGGTATAATAAGTGGCATCAAAGTAATATGGTCAACAGCAGTAAGAGGCCCCAGTCAGCATCAATAAGTCCTAGCTCATACGCAGTGGTAATTAAGCAAGCCGTGGTTCCCGAGCATGCACAGATAAGGCGCTGGAATAAGAAGAAACCTAAGTTCAACGCGAGAACAGAGGTATGGTACTGGAGAGACGAAGGCGTCAGCTAGGGGAGGAGGTAATTTAGCCCCAATAACAGAGGGGATAAGAAAAATATACTTTGAAGAGGCCGTATCGCTAGATGTCAGTAGGAGGCTATAAATGACCCGTACCACGCCCATCAAACACTCACTGCCCGATACCTTGAAGACGCCAGAGCTGCTGGCGAAACCTGTCGGGGGGCAGTTTGAGGGAATTTTTAGTACAACAGTGATGTTTCTATGAGGAAAAACAACTAATAGGGAATACTATGTGGTAGGCAGGGACAGAGTTCCATGAGTAGAGTCTGGAGCCAGCGCGCGGCTCCAACCTCTCACCATGGATATCTTAGCACTGTGCCACTAACAGTGCTGGTAAAGTATTCTGCGTATTAATGAGGCGACACAACTGATTTATACACCAGAGCTGCACTCACTATTCTGCTGGCGCAGTCCCTGTGTACATACATTACATTACCTTTCCTGTACTGATCCTGAGTTACATCCTGTATTATACTCCAGAGCAGCACTCACTATTCTGCTGGTGCAGTCACTGTGTACATACATTACTTATCCTGTACTGATCCTGAGTTACATCCTGTATTATACTCCAGAGCTGCACTCACTATTCTGCTGGTGGAAACATGAATGTCCTTTCCCCTACATTACATTCCTTTACAGTTCCTGCTATACAAACATCACTTTCCAGAATGTAGGAGATCAGAGCTCTGTGCAGACACTGAACAAGGAAGAACAGCTGTGAAGCCTTCATCAGTATTCACTTGTTACAGTATACAATGTATCATTCTGAAACATCACATTTTTACCACTCCAATTTTCTTACTCACCTTTACTTTTCACTGACATCCTGAAAAGTGAAAATGAAAAATGAATGCAGATAATGTTTTCTAGATATTCAGGTATTAATTTAACCCCATAATGTGCCGCAGCGCGGTTATTTTTCACTGTTCATATAAATCTATGAATCAATCTTCTTACATTTTGAAGACAAGACGAGAGAAATCCCAAAGTGTTGGCCAACCGAACCTCGGCTCAGACTGCACTGACTGCTGCTCATAGACTCCTGCAGGTGAACTCCCCTGACACAGCTCTGGCCCGGCTCAGAGATCACAGAAATAAATTCCCTTCTGTATGTAAAATTTCCCCTGTATTCCCTTGTAAACTATAGAACAGCCAAACCACAGACCAGCAGCAGTCCGGTTTAAAGATGCCGCACGGCCATTAACAATGAAGAAGGACTATACAGTGCGGTCCTCATTATGAAATGAAAAACAGCTGCGGGGGCTAATTGGGTGCACAGTTCTTCACCGCAGCATAGTCACAACCTGCCCACAGTACGTCTGCTCTGTGTGGCCATACCCTAAGGCAGAGTGGCCCGGGTACACCTGATTCATAGTGATTTGTGACAAATTAATTTGGAACAAATCAAATTTCTTGGCGAACTTCAGCGAATTTTTCAAAACTTCCCTCATCTCTAATCAGTGACTCAATATTGGCTTCAGTGTCTTTTGGGAGTTTAGGGTCTTGTCTAAGATTCAGTTTGTTCTCTATTTCCCTCTCTTACTTTATACTTCAGCACTGCTCCATAAACCTTTTCTGCCACGTCCTGTTGCTGGATCCTTTCTCTGTCACCGCCTCTAAGAACGCCCAGCTAGTTGACTGCT
Organism: Bufo gargarizans; assembly: GCF_014858855.1. NCBI lineage: Eukaryota > Metazoa > Chordata > Amphibia > Anura > Bufonidae > Bufo > Bufo gargarizans. The sequence goes on along the minus strand of NC_058085.1, from coordinate 372,897,711 downwards.
CCTCCCACCCAACCATCTACATAGACACGCCCCCTATAAATGCCCCGCCCATGGACGTAACCCACACAGGGAATAAAAGAGAGCTGCATGGACATGGTCATGTGACCACAGCCCAGAACAGAAGCAATAAAGTAATAAGCACTAAGTCAACTTTCACACTAGCGTTAATATTTTCCGGTACTGAGATCCGACATAGGGTCTCAATACCAGAAAAAATGGGCTTCAGTTTTGTCCCTATTCATTGTCATTAGGGACAAATCGTAACTTCCCCTACTTCTTTACCATTACTGATGAGAAGCTTGTTACCCCTCACCGCCTGTGCACTTGACCCAATCCCAGCTCCTCCTGACCTTACTTGACCCAACCCTGTCCCATCTTTAGCTTATTATGGCGTCTTTCCTGATTCATTATGCTGCTAGTAGAGATGAGCAAATTGTTTCTAAATGAATCAAATTTGTTCCGAGTTGCTTCTGAATCCAAATTTTGGGTGGTTCAATTTGGGCAAATTTTAAGGAAACGGAAAGAAAGAGAAAACAAATTAAAAAGTAAAAAAATTCATGAATATGAGAGATTAGAGAGAAAAAATATGAATCCTAGGAGAAGCTGAATGGAATTTTAAGTGATTGAATGATTCTCTGTAGCTACTATCACACAGTAATAAACCAATATGGCCGGTTCATATAGGACAGAGATGAGAAATAAGGTATCTAATAACAGGATACAGATTTCTAATGATCTCCGTTATCTTTTCTGGCCGCTCAGCCTCAGTATCTGTTCACGTATCATTATGCCATAGGCTCTCAGATAACAGGTGATAATGTAATAACTCTTCCAGGCCTTTCAGGAACGAAGGTCAATTTAGATGGGAAAAAAAGATAAAAGAGTAACTAAACTTTTGAACAACTTTATTTAAAAATGTTGGAAATATCCTAAAAAGAATGTTTCTGTTATACCGTACTTCATGGATTTTTTTACTGCAAAAATTGGCAGCTGAACTTGGGCTCTAAGCGCTTTAGAATCAGCACATTTATACACCGCTGACATGTCCGCGGGGCATGTGTGTACGCATTCCGCTGTACGGATCGCTGCCCCTCTGAATAGCGGGAGCTCGCTCCGCTCAGCTAAGTCCTTGCATAGTGCATCAGTAAGTGCTGTGCAGGAGCAGCGATCCGTACACAGGGCCCGCTGCAGCCCCGATCCATAGTACAGTGGAATCCGTGCACACGTACACCGCGGACCTGTCAGCAGTGTACAAATGTTCTGATTCTAAAGTGCTTAGAAGAGCCCAAGTTCAGCTGCCAATTTAGTAAAAAAAAAGCTAAATCCATGAATAAAGTATATTAGAAAAAAAAATTTAGGACATTTCCAGCATTTTTAAATAAAGTTGTTTAAAACTTGAAGGAAACCTGTCACCAGGATTTTGCGCATAGAGCTGGGGACATGGGCTGCTAGATGGCCACTAGCACATCTGCAATACCCAGTCCCCATAGCTCTCTGTGCTTTTATTGTGTTAAAAAATAGTTTTGATCGATATGCAAATGAACCTGATATGTGCCCTGTATCCGGAGATGAGTCAAGCGGAAAGGAGCCCAGCACCGCCCCGCGTCCTCCGAATCTCCTCCTTGCTGGCTGACGTCACAGAGCTGGAGCGCCGAAATCTCGCGATGCGCGAGCTAGCGCATGCGCAGTGTCGGCATCATGTTCATTCCCTGTACTGGCATCAGCACAGGGAACGAACTACGCATGCGCTAGCTCGCGCATCGCGAGATTTTGGCGCTCCAGCTCTGTGACGTCAGCCAGCAAGGAGGAGATTCGGAGGACGCGGGGCGGTGCTGGGCTCCTTTCCGCTTGACTCATCTCCGGATACAGGACTCATATCAGGTCATTTGCATATCGATCAAAACTATTTTTTAACACAATAAAAGCGCAGAGAGCTATGGGGACTGGGTATTGCAGATGTGCTAGTGGCCATCTAGCAGCCCATGTCCCCAGCTCTATGCACAAAATCATGGTGACAGGTTCCCTTTAAGTTACTCTTTAAAGCCAAAGCATTATATTTTGTATACCGGCAAGTAGAAGAAATGAACAGCGGCACTCACCGATGTAGCGGTCAAGCAGCTTTATTTAGACAAAATCAGGCAGGGGGCGGACAAGTCAAGCACACAACAACAGCGGCGGCCGTTTCGCGCTATCTGCGCTTCATCAGGCTGTGCTTCAATGCGTGCCTGCGTCCGCACTCCTTTTAACCTCTGGTGCGGGCCGACGTCATACAAACAGACGAATCAGACCGAATCTGAGCAGAAGGAGTTACGTTCCACAATTACAAACAAAGAAGGTGCAACAAATCTGCAACAAATCAGCAAGAGATCAGAGACAAAATGCAAGTACAGAAAAGACATATTTCTTAAATTGTAATTTCTTAAATTGCTATTCAGCCAATTCTCATTCCTACTGGGCTTAAACCTACTTCTGACCAATCTGTCTTTTACGGTGTGTGCCCTTCTAAAGGAAATCAGTGGTTTCTGTTCAGTGAGCTCATGTAGGGTTGCATCTCTCCTTAATACGTCCCAATTCTTAAAAATGACAGAGCGAATGCGCTCTGCCATGGGGCTGTATTTAAATGAGAATGCAAACCTCATGGATTCTGTGTTCCCTTGTTTATTTCTAAAGTTCACCCTCCTAAGTAAACCATCCTGGGAGAAATCCTCTTCAACTTTCCTCATATCCTCCTCAAATGGTCCTTCTGGGTATCCCCTCTCCATTAGACGCTTTTTTAGGTCTTCTGCCTGGCTGCGATAACTGCTATTTTTGCTGTTAATGCGCCTTAATCTTACGAATTGTCCGTGTGGTACGGCTCTCTTGACGCTGTGCGGATGGAAGCTGTCATGGCGGAGCAAGGAGTTGGTCGCCGTGGGCTTGCGAAAGCCCTCCGTGACCAACTCGTCGCCTTCCACCAGGACAGCCACATCCAGAAACTCCAATCTACAGCCTCCAAAATTGAGGGTGAACGTCATACCCATATCATTACTATTGAGGAAGCCCACGAATTCCCTACACTCACTTTCAGTACCCTCCCACACTATGAACACGTCATCTACAAAGCGTAAATACGTTTTCAATTTGGATACATACGGGTTCATAGTGGAATAGATGCACCTATCCTCAAATCTTGCGAGGTACATGTTAGCGAATGTACAGGAGACGGGGGTCCCCATGGCCGTACCCAATTTTTGCCTATACCAATCCGCCCCAAACTGGAACACGTTGTTGGTTAATATGAACTCCAGTGCTTCACCAATGAAACTGCAATACATCTGGCTTTTGCCCATATTGGCCACGATGTCAAGGATCGCCTCCACACCCGCATCATGTGGGATGCGGGTGTAGAGGCTCTCCACATCGAGGGATACCAATTGGTAGCCATCCTGACAATGTAATTCTTTAAGAGCTATCAAGAAGTCATTGGTGTCTTTAAGATAAGCAGGAGCACTGGTAAGAACAGGTCTCAAGAGCCAGTCCACATACTTGGACAAGGGCTCCGTCACTGAGCCAATCCCCGCAACAATAGGATTTCCCGGGGGCTGGCTCAGTGATTTATGGACCTTCGGAAGAAAGTACCAGAATGGTTTGGCTGGGGAGGATGGGACAAGCTTGTCCACCATGTTACTGGGGAGGAAACCAACCTTCACATACTTGGAAATTAAGGACTTAAGTAACTGTTGGATATTGGCCACGGGGTCTCCCCGTATCCTTTCATAAACGTAGGTATCTCCCAGCTGTCTAAGGGCCTCCTTCAAATAATATTCCCTGGACATGAGAACTATGTTCCCCCCCTTGTCCGCCGGTTTAACAATGATATCATCCTGAGAACTGAGCCAAGAAAGGTCTCTCTGTTCTTCCTGGGTAATGTTAGGTTGGGTGGTAGAGTATATAATAGCCCTAATATCCCTCATCACCTGATGTTGGAAAATATCAATGCTGCTACCGGCGGGCATAGACTGTTTCACACTGACTTAGTGCTTGTGTGACTGTGCCACCCCCTGTCTTTTTTGTATGGATTATATTTTGTATGTTTAAACCAACAACAAGCAGTTCAGAAGACACTCTAGAGTGAAAGTGACCGTAATAGCATATACGACATGGTCAATAAATGTCGGGAAACACCAACTAATAGATGCATTCTACCAAAAACAAACATGCAAGCGCCCAAACCATACAAAAATATACTTTATTGAAAAATCTGGATTAGATACAAATGATTCACACTGCAAGAAGAGGATCTAATTCTCTAAAAGCTGTGAGGCAAATCCATTATTGTTATACAAGTCCAAAATTACTACAGGAAATACATATGGGTAAAAAATCATGCAGTAAAGTGCCAAATGCATATAGACAATAAATACAATACAGCGTGCACTGATATATAATAGTAATAATGCAGAAAAACAGACAGACATCAAAATAATAATATAAATCCAAGTAAAGTGAAACTGAAATAAATGATGGAGTGCAATCATGCAAAGTTACCAGTCCATATGATGCGTGTTTCGGCTGCTGACATTCGTCTGGGGGTGGCACTGCTGTGTGTGAGAAGTATTTTAGGAAGGTGGGTACCAATCTCTAATTATAGTCAGCAGAAGTGCAATATGAGACCCACCGTTTGTTTACATGGCTCTTGTGCTTGCATCCAGAAAGGCGCCCCCAACCCTGGAGCCAAGAGGACATGCAGAGAGCAAGCAGATGAGCGCAATAAGAAGCATGATCGTGTACTCACCCCACTAATGTATCAGCACAGGAGAGGATGGAGCCCAGAAAGATGCACCGCGTGCATACACAGTGAAGAATATTAATCTGTCATATTAGAGAAGTGCAAAAAAATCCCAAGTGAACAGAATGGAGTCCAAAAAAACCTTCAAATGAAAATGATAAAAATTTAAAATGGATATACAGGTCCTTCTAAAAAAATTAGCATATTGTGATAAAGTTCATTATTTTCTGTAATGTACTGATAAACATTAGACTTTCATATATTTTATATTCATTACACACAACTGAAGTAGTTCAAGCCTTTTATTGTTTTAATATTGATGATTTTGGCATACAGCTCATGAAAACCCAAATTTCCTATTTCAAAAAATTAGCATATTTCATCGGACCAATAAAAGAAAAGTGTTTTTAATACAAAAAAAGTCAACCTTCAAATAATTATGTTCAGTTATGCTCTCAATACTTGGTCGGGAATCCTTATGCAGAAATGACTGCTTCAATGCGGCGTGGCATGGAGGCAATCAGCCTGTGGCACTGCTGAGGTGTTATGGAGGCCCAGGATGCTTCAATGCGGCGTGGCATGGAGGCAATCAGCCTGTGGCACTGCTGAGGTGTTATGGAGGCCCAGGATGCTTCAATGCGGCGTGGCATGGAGGCAATCAGCCTGTGGCACTGCTGAGGTGTTATGGAGGCCCAGGAGGCTTCAATGCGGCGTGGCATGGAGGCAATCAGCCTGTGGCACTGCTGAGGTGTTATGGAGGCCCAGGAGGCTTCGATAGCGGCCTTAAGCTCATCCAGAGTGTTGGGTCTTGCGTCTCTCAACTTTCTCTTCCCAATATCCCACAGATTCTCTATGGGGTTCAGGTCAGGAGAGTTGGCAGGCCAGTTGAGCCCAGTAATACCATGGTCAGTAAACCATTTACCAGTGGTTTTGGCACTGTGAGCAGGTGCCAGGTCGTGCTGAAAAATGAAATCTTCATCCCCATAAAGCTTTTCAGCAGATGGAAGCATAAAGTGCTCCAAAATCTCCTGATAGCGGCTGCATTGACCCTGCCCTTGATAAAACACAGTGGACCAACACCAGCAGCTGACATGGCACCCCAGACCATCACTGACTGTGGGTACTTGACACTGGACTTCATGCATTTTGGCATTTCCCTCTCCCCAGTCTTCCTCCAGACTCTGGCACCTTGATTTCCGAATGACATGCAACAGTCCAGTGCTGCTTCTCTGTATACCAGGTCAGGCGCTTCTGCCGCTGTTTCTGATTCAAAAGTGGCTTGACCTGGGGAATGCGGCACCTGTAGCCCATTTCCTGCACACGCCTGTACACGGGGGCTCTGGATGTTTCTACTCCAGACTCAGTCCACTGCTTCCGCAGGTCCCCCAAGGTCTGGAATCGGTCCTTCTCCACAATCTTCCTCAGGGTCCGGTCACCTCTTCTCGTTGTGCAGCGTTTTCTGCCACACTTTTTCCTTCCCACAGACTTCCCGCTGAGGCGCCTTGATACAGCACTCTGGGAACAGCCTATTCGTTCAGAAATTTCTTTCTGTGTCTTACCCTCTTGCTTGAGGGTGTCAATGATGGCCTTCTGGACAGCAGTCAGGTCGGCAGTCTTACCCATGATTGCGGTTTTGAGTAATGAACCAGGCTGGGAGTTTTTAAAAGCCTCAGGAATCTTTTGCAGGTGTTTAGAGTTAATTAGTTGATTCAGATGATTAGGTTAATAGCTCGTTTAGAGAACCTTTTCATGATATGCTAATTTTTTGAGATAGGAATTTTGGGTTTTCATGAGCTGTATGCCAAAATCATCAATATTAAAACAATAAAAGGCTTGAACTACTTCAGTTGGTGTGTAATGAATCTAAAATATATGAAAGTCTAATGTTTATCAGTACATTACAGAAAATAATGAACTTTATCACAATATGCTAATTTTTTGAGAAGGACCTGTATATATATACTGCATATACGTATATGCACAAAGATATACAAAGATAAAGTAACAGTCACAGCAAGTCGTGTAGACTAATGAGCGAGCCCCCATCGACCAGCATCCAACAAGGCACTCGGCCAACACCCATATGATACAAAGAGAGGTGATGGTAGCAAGACATCTGACCCTGATGATGTCCTCAATGGAGCTGAACGCTTTGTTCCAAAACTAAGTGTTTTCTACTCTCCTGGCCCCTTCTAACCCCACCTAAAGGATAGTATGCATCTACAGTTACCTCATACTGCTAAAATGTGGTCATGTATCGACATCACTAAATAACTTCATAAAGTTAAATGGGAAGAACCCATTAAAAACCTTGATTTACACCATGGAGCAAAGCTGTCCACAGTACTCCAGGTGGCCTCCATGACACGTACATCTGGACTAAGGATAAGCAAATCAGTTTGTTACAAATTTCTGAAAACTTCGTCCACCAAATGAATCTGAAGCTTTTCAGGTTCACTTAAAACAAATCCAGTAAAATGGTGCTGCGCACATGTTGGCAGGAAAAACCACGAGGGAGGAAGAAGAAGGATGCTCACATGACCCTGAGAGGAAGTGGGAGGAGAGATTGTCCTGATTGGCTCTCAGGCTGAAAGACAGCCTGAATCAGCCAATCAATGGGACAGCAGGCAGCGGGATGCCTGTGTGAAACGTACAGATTGAGTTGAATGTCAGCAGTTAGTAAGGGGGATGGTCTTGCAGAGTCTGACAGAAAACAATCTTACACAGTATACAAAGGCACAAGCAAGCATCTCTTCTAGTGTAACAGGGACAGAAAAGAAAGGGAAAGCAGTTTGAGGGATTGAGGGGCGGGGGGGGGGGGGCACAGTGCTTAATGATACAGCTGCTGCAGAACCTCATTTTTGCAGTTCTGCGCTACAAAACCAGATACCCAACAAGAAAAAATATTATTTTTCCTCATCTGAACAAAAGTTTTTTTTCTCCAAAACCTCAAGTTTTTACATATTCTTATTGCCAGCACAGCACCCCAAGAGCATTCTGCTGCTGAGCAATTGCACTTTTTTTTCAGTGCATCATATCTGTCCAGTGCTTTAGCAAAGTATTGATAAAAGCATTTAACTGCAATAAAGCAATTTTAGACCAGTGAAATTAAACCCAATTTACACCATATACACAAATATTACCATTTTTCCTGCATAAATATATTGTTGGTGTGTGGGGAAAATAATCGGATTACAAGTTTGTAATGTGTTTTACAGTAGAGAAAGGTCTTTTCTTCATTTTTAAATGTAACAAAGTAGGCAGTAATCTTACCGGCATCATAACTGCATCATTCCCCCAAAATTTTGGCTTATAAGACACAATTTAGTTTTTTCAATAAAGTGAAAAAAAAATAATAGTATCAATTACTCCATATATTCAATTAATAAAACTTTGTCTTTCATTGGAATATACAACGTACTAACCATGCCTTTTTCCTTTCTAACAAAAGAATAAAACCATTCATCACACCCTTAATTTTGACAACCACATCTGTTCTACTTTCTCTAAAGAATGAGCTATTCAACACTTTACCCCAAAACACTTCGTCACCCCATCCTACTATAATATAATATTCATAACTGAAACTCCTCCTTTCACATCTACCAAATACACAAGACACAACAGAAGCATTCCCACAAGTGGGGTGTACATGCAAACTCTCTAACTATAATGATATAATCACCAGCATACCCCACAGGAGTAATGTTCTTTACATTAAGACATGGAAGACCCATTCTGTACTTCTTTACTAGGACCTAAGAACTAGTAAATCTCAAAAGAAACTTGGTTTGGTTGGATGGCCTTGGGGTGTACTGTTCAGCACGCTGTTTATCATTAGGGAGATGAAAAATTAGAAATTAATTGTGTATGCCAGGCAACTCTACTCTCACTTTTTAGGAGGTTTATATGCAACTTTGCATTTCTATATTCTGCTAGAATATACACAATATACTGTCTTTTCTGTTTTGCCATGTAACCTAATTTGAACATCCAGTGACGTCTTCTCTTAAGCATATGTTCTCTTTCCTCATCTTCTCTATTCAGACCAGACCACCATGATGACTTTTTTCAGCCACCTCTTGTCTCTGCAGAGATGAACAAAAAGATGATAAATAAAAAAACAAACCAAGAAAATAAAAATAACTGCGCCTAGGAAATAGTATTTATGACACTGATAGTGTATCCATAATGTCCCTCAAAAATAATTGCGCTTAGCTAAAGCTGAGTGAATAGAAAAAATACCCCCTTCGTTTCCGATCAGACTCCCATATCAGACCTCAAATCAAGCTGCTATATCAGATCCTCAGACCCCCATATCAGATCCTCAGACCCCCATATCAGATCCTCAGACCCCCTTATCAGATCCTCAGACCCCCTTATCAGATCCTTAGACCCTCATATGAGTTACTCAGCCCCATATATCGATGCTCAGACCCCCATTTTAGATGCTCAGGGCCTCAGATCAGATGTTCAGGCCCCCATATCAAATGCTCTGACCCCCACATCAGATGCTCAGACCCCAATATCAGATGCTTAGACCCCCATATCAGATGCTCAGTCCCCCATATCAGATGCTCAGACCCCCATATCAAATGCTCAGACCCCCATATCAGATGCTTAAACCCCCATATCAATGCTCAGACCCCCATATCAGATGTTCAGACCCCATATCAGATGCTCAGACCCCACATCAGATGCTCAGACCCCCACATCAGATGCTTAGACCCCCATATCAGATGCTCAGTCCCCCATATCAGATGCTCAGGCCCCCATATCAGATGCTCAGACCCCCATATCAGATGTTCAGACTCCCATATCAGATGCTCAGACCCCACATCAGATGCTCAGACCCCCACATCAGATGCTTAGACCCCCATATCAGATGCTCAGTCCCCCATATCAGATGCTCAGGCCCCATATCAGATGTTCAGACCCCCATATCAGATGTTCAGACTCCCATATCAGATGCTCAGACCCCACATCAGATGCTCAGACCCCAATATCAGATGCGTAGACTTGATGCTCAGTCCCCTATATCAGATGCTTAGACCCATATATCAACGCTCAGACCCCCATATCAGATGCTCTGGCCTCCAATATCGATGCTTAGACCCCCATATCAGATGCTTAGACCCCCATATCAGATGCTCAGGCCCCCATATAAGATCTTCAGACCCCCATATCAGATGCTCAGGCCCCCATATAAGATCTTCAGACCCCCATATCAGATGCTCAGACCCCCATATCAGATACTCAGACCCCAATATCAGATGCTCAGGCCCCCATATCAGATGTTCATACCCCCATATCAGATGCTCTGACCCCCACATCAGATGCTTAGACCCCAATATCAGATGCGTAGACTTGATGCTCAGTCCCCAATATCAGTGCTCAGACCCCCACATCAGATGCTCAGACCCCAATATCAGATGCATGGACTTGATGCTCAGTCCCCCATATCAGATTCTTAGACCCATATATCAACGCTCAGACCCCCATATCAGATGCTACGGCCCCCATATCGATGCTCAGACCCCCATATCAGATGCACAGGCCCCCATATCGCTGCTCAGACCCCTGTATCAGATGCTTAGACCCCGATATCAGATGGTCAGACCCCGATATCAGATGCTCAGACCCCTATATCAGATGCTCAGACCCCTATATCAGATGCTCAGGCCCTCATAAGGCATCAGACTCAAAATAAATAAATAAACTACCCTCTCCTGTTCAGCCGTGCTGTCCGCATACCTTGCTCCGTTCCGTGACCACGCAAAATGATGAGACATGTCTGCAAAACAGACAAGAATAGGCATCTCTATAATGTGCCTCCAGTTCCGTTCCGCAAATTGCGGAAGGCACACAGGCGGAATCCGTGTTTTGTGGATCCGCAATTTGCGGACCACAAAACACGCCATGGTAGTGTGAACAAGCCGTAAAGCAGGCAGTATCACACCTAATAGGATTAGATACATCAGGCAGCATGAGACATTATAGAATTAGGTACAGCGGATAGTATTACACATTCTAGGATTAGGTATACAGCACGCTGCCCTCCAGTGTAGTCCCTGTGTGCAGGATGCGAGTGGTATACTGTGGCCTAATGTTTGTGTCACGATGCCCCACCTTCAGACTGTCACTTCCTGGGGGTCAATCTCTGTTACAGAAATTGAGTTGGAGTGAGGAACGAAATGAAGTCCAGACATTGCGAAGTTTAACTTTTCTTTACTTTAAATAGACTTGCAGGAATGGTATTTGATATTTTTCCTTGGCCTTGACTGTTTATTCCGTAATGCTATCTTTAGCTTCAAGTTTGGGCTACTGTCTCAGAGTTACATAGTTAATACGACTGAAAAAAGACACACGTCCATCAAGTTCAACCAAGGGATCAGTGGGGATGTGAATCCCAGAAGGAAGTGAGACTCAGATTTCTACACATTTTCATAAGCATTTATGTTGTCTACTTTGAGAATTCATCTAAACCCTTTATAAAACCGTCCACTGTTCCTGCTGTGACCACGTCCTGAGGAGTCTATTCCACAGACTCACAGTTCTTACAGTAAAGAAGCTTTGACGCTTCTGGAGACTGAACTTTTTCCTCTCCAGTCGGAGGCAGCGCCCCCTTGTCTTTTGAGAGCATTTTACATGGAACAGTTTTTCTCCGTAATTTTTGTACGGCCCATTTATATATTTGTACAGGTTAATCATGTCCCCCCTTAGACGTCTCTTCTCAAGACTAAATAAATTAAATTCTTTTAATCTTTGTTCATAGCTAAGACCCTCCAGGCCCTTTATCAGTTTAGTCACTCTCCTCTGTACTTTCTCCAGCTCCAGGGCGTCCTTTCTATGGACTGGTGCCCAGAACTGAACTGCATATTCCAGATGAGGCCGCACCAACGCTTTGTAAAGTGGCAATATTACATCCCTGCCCCACGAGTCCATGCCTCGTTTAATACATGACAATATCCTGGTGGCCTTAGAAGCAGCTGATTGACATTGTGCTGTTATTTATTCTACTATCTACAAGGACACCCAAATCCCTCTCTATAAGTGACTCCCCCAGTGCTATATCCCCTAGGACATATGAAGCACAGAGATTATTACTACCAAGACGCAGAACTTTACACTTATCCAGATTGAACCTCATTTGCCAAGTTGATGCCCAATCACTCAGAGTCTTCAAGTCAGCTTGTAGTTTGTGGACATCTTCCATAGACTGTACAGTACTACACAGCTTAGTGTCATCTGCAGAAATAGAAATGGTGCTATTAATCCCCTCTCCGATATCACTAATAAATAAATTAAATAATAAAGGGCCCAGCACTGAACCTTGGGGGTCACCACTTATAACCCGAGACCATTCTGAATAGGAATCATTGACCACAACCGTCTGGACACGGTGCTTCAGCCAGTTTTCAGTCCAATTACAGACTATACTTTCCAAGCCTATAGACACTACTTTACCTATTAAACGTCTATGAGTGACAGGAACAAAAGCCTTTGCAAAATCCAGAAACACTACATCCACAGCCGCCCCTCTGTCCAGTCTACTACTCACCTCACTACATCCATAGCCGCCCCTCTGTCCAGGCTACTACTCACCTCACTACATCCATAGCCGCCCCTCTGTCCAGGCTACTACTCACCTCACTACATCCACAGCCGCCCCTCTGTCCAGGCTTCTACTCACCTCACTACATCCACAGCCGCCCCTGTGTCCAGGCTTCTACTCACCTCACTATATCCACAGCCGTCCCTCTGTCCAGGCTTCTACACACCTCACTACATCCACAGCTACCCCTCTGTCCAGGCTTCTACACACCTCACTACATCCACAGCCGTCCTTCTGTCCAGGCTTCTACTCACCTCACTACATCCACAGTCGCCCCTCTGTCCAGTACTCGCCTCACTACATCCACAGCCGCCCCTCTGTCCAGGCTTCTACTCACCTCACGACATCCACAGCTGCCCCTCTGTCCAGGCTACTACTCACCTCACTACATCCACAGCCGCCCCTCTGTCCAGGCTTCTACTCACCTCACTACATCCACAGCCACCCCTCTGTCCAGGCTTCTACTTACCTGACTACATCCACAGCCGTCCCTCTGTCCAGGGTTCTACTCACCTCACTACATCACAGCCGCCCCTCTGTCCAGTCTACTACTCACCTCACTACATCTACAGCCGTCCCTCTGTCTAGGCTTCTACTCATCTTACTACATCCACAGCTGCCCCTCTGTCCGGACTTCCACTTATCTCACTACATCCACAGCCGCCCCTCTGTCCAGGCTACTACTCACCTCACTACATCCACAGCTTCCCCTCTGTCCAGGCTTCTACTCACCTCACTACATCCACAGCCGCCACTCTGTCCAGGCTTCTACTCACCTCACTACATCCACAGCCGGCCCTCTTTCCAGGCTACTACTCACCTCACTACATCCACAGCCACCCCTCTGTCCAGGCTTCTACTCACCTCACTACATCCACAGCCACCCCTCTGTCCAGGCTACTATTCATCTCACTACATCCACAGCCGCCCCTCTGTCCGGGCTTCCACTTATCTAACTACATCCACAGCCGCCCCTCTGTCCAGGCTACTACTCACCTCACTACATCCACAGCCACCCCTCTGTCTAGGCTTCTACTCACCTCACTACATCCACAGCTTCCCCTCTGTCCAGGCTTCTACTCACCTCACTACATCCACAGCCGCCCCTCTGTCCAGTACTCACCTCACTACATCCACAGCCGCCCCTCTGTCCAGGCTTCTACTCACCTCACGACATCCACAGCCATCCCTCTGTCCAGGCTTCTACTTACCTGACTACATCCACAGCCGTCCCTCTGTCCAGGCTTCTACTCACCTCACTACATCACAGCCGCCCCTCTGTCCAGGCTACTACTCACCTCACTGCATCCACAGCCGTCCCTCTGTCTAGGCTTCTACTCATCTTACTACATCCACAGCTGCCCCTCTGTCCGGACTTCCACTTATCTCACTACATCCACAGCCGCCCCTCTGTCCAGGCTACTACTCACCTCACTACATCCACAGCCACCCCTCTGTCCAGGCTTCTACTCACCTCACTACATCCACAGCCACCCCTCTGTCCAGGCTTCTACTCACCTCACTACATCCACAGCCACCCCTCTGTCCAGGCTACTATTCATCTCACTACATCCACAGCCGCCCCTCTGTCTGGGCTTCCACTTATCTAACTACATCCACAGCCACCCCTCTATCCAGGCTACTACTCACCTCCTCATAAAAACAAATTAGGTTAGTCTGAGCTCTTTAAGCACTCTTGGGTGTAACCCATCTGGACCCAGAGCCTTGTTCGCATTTACCTTATTTAACTTGGCTATGAAACATATCTACAGTAAGCCAATTCAGTATATTACTGGATGTACTAACAGTTCCAGCACCACCGATATCAGCTCCTTTCTCTTCTTTTGTATATAAAAAAACATTTAGTAACTCTGCCTTTTCCTTATCTTCAATGACTACCCCCCTCACCCTTTACCATTATTCAGGGAACCTACCTGCTCGGACCATGGTTTTTTAGCATTTATATACACTGAACAAAAATATAAACGCAACATTTTTGGTTTTGCTCCCATTTTGCATGAGCTGAACTCAAAGATCTGAAGCATTTTCTACAGACACAAAAGACCCATTACTCTCAATTATTGTTCACAGATCTGTCTAGATCCGTGTTAGTGAGCGCTTCTCCTTTGCCGAGATAATCCATCCCCCCTCACAGGTGTGGCAGATCAAGGTGCTGATTAGACAGCATGAATAGTGCACAGGTGTGCCTTAGACTGCCCACAATGAAAGACCACTCTAAAATGTGCACAGTTTTGCCTTAGGCCTCTTTCACACTTGCGTTGTCCGGATCCGGCGTGTACTCCACTTGCCGGAATTACACGCCGGATCCGGAAAAACGCAAGTGTACTGAAAGCATTTGAAGACGGATCCGTCTTCAAAATGCTTTCAGTGTTACTATGGCAGCCAGGACGCTATTAAAGTCCTGGTTGCCATAGTAGTAGTGGGGAGCGGGCGAGCGGTATACTTACAGTCCGTGCGGCTCCCGGGGCGCTCCAGAATGACGTCAGAGCGCCCCATGCGCATGGATCATGTGATCCATGCGATCACGTCATCCATGCGCCTGGGGCGCCCTGACGTCACTCTGGAGCGCCCCGGGAGCCGCACGGATGGTAAGTATGCTGCTCCCCGCTCCCCACTACACTTTACCATGGCTGCCAGGACTTTAGCGTCCTGGCAGCCATGGTAACCATTGAGAAAAAGCTAAACGTCGCATCCGGCAATGCGCCGAAACGACGTTTAGCTTAAGGCCGGATCCGGATCAATGCCTTTCAATGGGCATTCATTCCGGATCCGTCCTTGCGGCAAGTGTTCCGGATTTTTGGCCGGAGCAAAAAGCGCAGCATGCTGCGCTATTTGCTGCGGCCAAAAAACGTTCCGTTCCGGAACTGAAGACATCCTGATGCATCCTTAATGGATTTCACTCCATTCAGAATGCATTAGGATAATCCTGATCAGTATTCTTCCGGCATAGAGCCCCGACGACGGAACTCTATGCCGGAAGAAAAGAACGCAGGTGTGAAAGAGCCCATACTGGAGGGGGATCAGAAAACCAGTCAGTATCTGGTGTGGCCACCATTTTCCTCACATCTCTGTGGCATAGAGTTGATCAGGTTGTTGATTGTGGCCTGTGGGATGTTGGTCCACTCCTCTTCTGTGCGAAGTTGCAGAATATTGGCAGGAACTGGAACACGCTGTTGTATATGCCGATCCAGAGCATCCCAAACATGCTCAATGGGTGACGTGTCCGGTGAGTATGCTGCCAGGCAAGAACTGGGATGTTTTCAGCTTCCAGGAATTGTGTACAGATCCTTGCAATTTGGGGCCGTGCATTTTCATGCTGCAACATGAGGTGATGGTCGTGGATGAATGGCACAACAATGGGCCTCAGGATCTCCTCACGGTATCTCTGTGCATTCAGAATGCCATCAATAAAATGCATACCATAACCCCACGGCCACCATGGGCCACTCGATCCACAACGTTGTCATCAGCAAACTGCTCACCCACACAATGCCACACACGCTGTCTGCCATCTGCCCTGAACAGTGAAAGCCGGGACTCATCCGTTAACAGAACGCCTCTCCAACGTGCCAAACACCATCGAATGTGAGCATTTGCCCACTCAAGTCGGTTACAACGACGAACTGCAGTCAGATCCAGACGATGAGGACGACGAGCGTGCAGATGAGCTTCCCTGAGACGGTTTCTGACAGCATAGATTCTTTGGTTATGCAAAACGATTGTTGCTGCAGCTGTCCGGGTGGCTGGTCTCAGACGATCATAGAAGTGAACATGCTGGATGTGGAGGTCCTGGGCTGGTGTGGTTACACGTGGTCTGCGGTTGTGAGGCCGGTTGGATGTACTGCCAAATTCTCTGAAACGCCTATGGAGACGGCTTATGGCAGAGAAATTAACATTCATTGCACGGGCAACAGCTCTGGTAGACATTCCTGCAGTCAGCATGCCAACTGCACGCTCCCTCAAACGTTGTGACATCTGTAGCATTGTGCTGTGTGATCAAGCTGCACATTTCAGAGTGGACTTGTATTATGGGCAGTCTAAGGCACACCTGTGCAATATTCATGCTGTCTAATCAGCACCTTGATCTGCCACACCTGTGAGGTGGGATGGATTATCTCGGCAAAGGAGAAGCGCTCAGTAACACAGATCTAGACAGATTTGTGAACAATATTTGAGAGTAACGGGTCTTCTGTGTCTGTAGAAAATGTTTCAGATCTTTGAGCTCAGCTCATGCAAAATGGGAGCAAAACCGAAAGTGTTGTGTTTTTGGGGATTTGTTTTGCTCTCTTTTGCCACCTTCTGTTCGTTTAGTATTTTTGCTAATTTTATCTCCTTTTTACAGATTTTATTAAGCCCTTTGTAATCTTTAAACGCTACAGCTGACCCCTCAAATTAGAATTTTTTAAATGCCCTTTTTTGTCTTTTTTTTTTTTACAGTAGCTTTAAGGATGGGATTCATTTTAGCCATTTATACTTGTTACCTAAAGGAATAGAGTGAAGTGTCTTGGACCCAATGTTCCGCACTAAGATACAAAGTTCTATTAATATCAGGAGTGGGCTACTCTACGAGATGCTTTCTCAAAGCTCTTGCAGCAGGAGGGGGAAACGCTTCCCTCACCGCACCTTGTCTGGTCTCTTTTGACTCTCTCACTAGACTCCTGTAACTTCCTGAAAACCGCTCCTTTGGTGGAAATGGGAAAACCCACTTCTGCCCGAAGGGGGCAGAATGAAATGATTAGTTCCATTCTTTCTAGAGAAATCTGCCAGAACATATGCCACCTGCTGGAAAACCAGGCACAACACATGTAAAAACAGATTCATAACAATATTAAGGCACTAAATGAGAAGACCCTGCAATAAATACACTAGCCAGGTGACAATATGGTAATGCCCCACTCCAGGGTACTACAGATACAGTAGATAGTATCACCCATGGTGATCAGATACAGCAGGCAGTATCCTACATGGTGATCAGATACAGCAGACAGTATCACCGAGGTTAAATCTTTCGCTGTATAATTCATAGTGCGGATTTACAGCTTCCGCTAATATAAGTGAAGGTTGGTATTTTTAAAGCTCAGCTTTATCTGCACATTGTGCCTCCTCGAGCTCCAGACTAAAGTGCCGACCAGTTTATTATGTGGATGTACATGAAGAATAGAGTTTTTTATCAACCTCATCCTCCTCGTGTATTAATATTCATCCTGCTCGGCGCCTGTAATAACCTTCCTCTTACACTATTTCTCAGGGGATGGAGGTGTCTGAGGATGGATAATGGGGGGAATCTTACCATTCCTCATCTGTCCAAATCTGCTTCAGCTTCATACAGCATGTTACGCCGCTGGATCTGGGGCATAGACTGGGGGCCCTATATTTCCTGGGGGTTTTCTGCACCCTATCTGACATTACAGTTTGAGGTCCTGGGTAGGGATGAGCGAAACCGTGGAAGTTCGGGTTCGCCAGGTTCGGGCGAGCTTCAGGTCAAAGTTCGGGTTCGGAACCTGAACTTGACTCAAACTTGGCCCCGAACCCGGACCCCATTAAAGTCAGTGGGGACCCGAACTTCACTTTATTATTTTCCGTTATAACATGGTTATAACGGAAAATAATAGCATTCTTAAGACAGAATGCTAAATAAAATGGCCATGGAGGGGTTACAAATAATGAAAAAACTCACCTCATCCACTTGATCGCGCAGCCTTGATCGCACAGGTCTTCTTTCTTCAGGACCTGCGATGACGTCACCGTGCTCACCATGTGGCGATTGCGGTGACGTCACTACAGGTCCTCCTTAATGAAGATAGAAGACTCTATCTTCATTTAGCAGGACCTGCGGTGACGTCATTGCGCTCCACATGTGGTGAGCGCGGTGATGTCATCGCAGGTCCTTTTACAGGTCCTGAAGAAAGAAGACCTGCGCGATCAAGTGGATGAGGTGAGTTTTATTTATTTTTTTAACCCTCCATGGCCATTTTATTTAGCATTCTGTCTTAAGAATGCTTTTTATTTCCGTTATAACTATGTTATAACAGAAAATAATAAAATCACCCGAACACCGAACCCGAACTTCAGTTAAAAATTCCGGGTTCGGGTACCCTAACTCGCAAAGTTCGGTACGAACCCCAACTTTGCAGTTGGGGTTCCCTCAACCCTAGTCCTGAGCTTATGTGTGTTTTGTAAACTATATCTTTTCTGTGTGTATAATGTGAATCCCGTGCTTTTTTTATATTAAAAATAATTGTGGAAATGTGAAAGTAAATTTAAATATGGTAAATTCTGGGGTATAATATTTCTGTCATTTATGAAAATATTACTAGAGATTAATTGGTTATTATTCACATTACTGACAGTTCCCAGCATTTATTGTTTGTATGTATTTATTAATTTTTTTTGAAGATTGAGGAGAAGAATAGGCCATTTTTTACAACTGATGTCACTTTAAAATATATTGACTGAAGATGAGTAGATAATTACAATTTTACATTACTAATGGTTTCCCGAAACAGACTTTTCCTTCCACCTGTTATCTTTTCTTATTTATTTATAAAAAAAAAGGGAAATTACAATATTTATCTTTGTCTCATTTTTGTAGGAATTGTAATAAAGTAGCAAAATAAGAACAAATACCCCAACCTGCGATAATAGACATTACAGAGCTTGTCTGAGATGGTCCTTAGGAGAGGCCATCAATAACGGATGAAGGGGTTGAGTTTTGGCACCTCACCGATCAGCTGTCTAAAGAAGCAGGGGAGCTCTGGTGACACCGCAGCCTCTGTATTGTTTATAGCGCTCTGTTCTCTGGAATGCTTAAAGGGGTTCTGCAGTTATTTTAAACTGATGATCAGCACCTGATCGACGGGAGTCCGACACCTGGGACCCCCGCCGATCAGCTGTGTGAGAAGGCAGCGGCGCTGGCAGTAGTGCCGCAACCTTCTCGCTGTTTACCGCAGGCCCAGTGACGTCACGACTAGTATCACTGGACTGGGCGGGGCTAAGCTCCATTCAAGTGAACAGAGCTTAGCCCCGCCCAGGCCAGTGATATTAGTCGTGATGTCACTGGGCCTGCAGTAAACAGCGAGAAGGTTGCGGCGCTACTGCCAGCGCCGCTGCCTTCTCACACAGCTGATCGGTGGGGATCCAGGGTGTCGGACCCCCGCCGATCAAATGCTGATGATCTATCTGGAGGAGTTTAAAATAACTGTAGAACCCCTTTAACCGCCTCCAGACCGCCTATCGCAGATGTGCGGTCCGGAGGCGGCAGCCCTGCGCAGAGTGACGCATATACGCGTCATCTCGCGAGGGCCGAGATTTCCTGTGAACGCGCGCACACAGGCGAGCGCGCTCACAGGAACGGAAGGTAAGCGAGTGGATCTCCAGCCTGCCAGTGGCGATCGCTCGCTGGCAGGCTGGAGATGTGATTTTTTTAACCCCTAACAGGTATATTAGACGCTGTTTTGATAACAGCGTCTAATATACCTGCTACCTGGTCCTCTGGTGGTCCCTTTTATTTGGATCGACCACCAGAGGACACAGGTAGCTCTGTAAAAGTACCACAAAACACTACACTACACTACACCCCCCCTGTCACTTATTAACCCCTTATGAACCCCTGATCACCCATGATCACCCCATATAGACTCCCTGATCACCCCCCTGTCATTGATCACCCCCCTGTCATTGATCACCCCCCTGTAAGGCTCCATTCAGACGTCCGTATGATTTTTACGGATCCACGGATACATGGATCGGATCCGCAAAACGCATACAGATGTCTGAATGCAGCCTTACAGGGGGGTGATCAATGACGGGGGTGATCACCTCATATGCACTCCCTGATCACCCCCTGTCATTTATTACCCTCTGTCATTGATCACCCCCCTGTAAGGCTCCATTCAGACGTCTGTATGCGTTTTGCGGATCTGATCCATGTATCCGTGGATCCGTAAAAATCATACAGACGTCTGAATGGAGCCTTACAGGGGGGTGATCAATGACAGGGGGGTGATCAATGACAGGGGGGTGATCACCCCATATAGACTCCCTGATCACCCGCCTGTCATTGATCACCCCCCTGTAAGGCTCCATTCAGACTTTTTTTTGGCCCAAGTTAGCGGAATTTTTTTTATTTTTTTTTGTTTTTTCTTACAAAGTCTCATATTCCACATATACCCCTCACGGAATCCAAATGCGTAAAATTTTTTAGACATTTATATTCCAGACTTCTTCTCACGCTTTAGGGCCCCTAAAATGCCAGGGCAGTATAAATACCCCACATGTGACCCCATTTCGGAAAGAAGACACCCCAAGGTATTCCATGAGGGGCATATTGAGTCCATGAAAGATTGAAATTTTTGTCCCAAGTTAGCGGAAAGGGAGACTTTGTGAGAAAATACCAAAAAAAAAAAAATTTCCGCTAACTTGTGCCAAAAAAAAAAAATTCTATGAACTCGCCATGCCCCTCATTGAATACCTTAGGGTGTCTTCTTTCCAAAATGGGGTCACATGTGGGGTATTTATACTGCCCTGGATTTTTAGGGGCCCTAAAGCGTGAGAAGAAGTCTGGGATCCAAATGTCTAAAAATGCCCTCCTAAAAGGAATTTGGGCCGCTTTGCGCATCTAGGCTGCAAAAAAGTGTCACACATCTGGTATCGCTGTACTCAGGAGAAGTTGGGGAATGTGTTTTGGGGTGTCATTTTACATATACCCATGCTGGGTGAGATAAATATCTTGGTCAAATGCCAACTTTGTATAAAAAAATTGGAAAAGTTATCTTTTGCCAAGATATTTCTCTCACCCAGCATGGGTATATGTAAAATGACACCCCAAAACACATTCCCCAACTTCTCCTGAGTACGGCGATACCAGATGTGTCACACTTTTTTGCAGCCAAGGTGGGCAAAGAGGCCCACATTCCAAAGTGCATCTTTCGGATTTCACCGTTCATTTTTTATACATTTGATTGCAAAGTAATTCTCACACATTTGGGCCCCTAAATTGCCAGGGCAGTATAACTACGCCACAAGTGACCCCATTTTGGAAAGAAGTCACCCCAAGGTATTCCGTGAGGGGCATGGCGAGTTCCTAGAATTTTTTATTTTTTGTGGCAAGTTAGTGGAATATGAGACTTTGTAAGAAAAAAAATATATAAAATCATCATTTTCCGCTAACTTGTGACAAAAAATAAAAAGTTCTATGAACTCACTATGCCCATCAGCGAATACCTTAGGGTGTCTACTTTCCGAAATGGGGTCATTTGTGGGGTGTTTGTACTGTCTGGGCATTGTAGAACCTCAGGAATCATGACAGGTGCTCAGAAAGTCAGAGCTGTTTCAAAAAGCGGAAATTCACATTTTTGTACCATAGTTTGTAAACGCTATAACTTTTACCCAAACCATTTTTTTTTTTGCCCAAACATTTTTTTTTATCAAAGACATGTAGAACAATAAATTTACCGAAAAATTTATATATGGATGTTGTTGTTTTTTTGCAAAATTTTACAGCTGAAAGTGAAAAATTTCATTTTTTTGCAAAAGAATCGTTAAATTTCGATTAATAACAAAAAAAGTAAAAATGTCAGCAGCAATGAAATACCACCAAATGAAAGCTCTATTAGTGAGAAGAAAAGGAGGTAAAATTCATTTGGGTGGTAAGTTGCATGACCGAGCGATAAACGGTGAAAGTAGTGTAGTGCCGAAGTGTAAAAAGTGGCCTGGTCATGAAGGGGGTTTCAGCTAGCGGGGTTGAAGTGGTTAAGATGAGCCATACTACCCTTTACCTACATCAAAAATGAGATAATTACTGATTTATACTGCAATAATACATGCTTATAAATTAACACCACTATTTTTGTTGACTATAATATTTGGACCCTCTATCACTGTATTTATTTGAGAACTCTATGACTGTATTATTTTGGCCTCTTCTGACTGTATTATTTCAGTACTTTAGGATTATATTATTTAAGTACTCTATGACTGTATTATGTGGGCACTCTATGGCTATATTATGTGGGCACTCTACAGCTATATTATGTGGCCATCTATAACTATTAGTCGGGTACTCTATGGCTCTATTATTTGGGTGCTGTATTACTATATTACGCACTCTATGACTGTTTTATATGGGTCATTTTTAACTCTATGAATGTATTAATTATGTGTTCTTGCATAGCAAGACCACATAATGTTATCTCACATATATATTCTTATTCTTATTATAGCCAAATTTGCCACCCTAACTCCTCCCACAGTTTTTACACTACATAGACAAAAATTTACCAAAACGTGCAGATTGTGCCCGATCGGATTGCTATTACTTTGTGGAGCGATCCCACCCCCGGGGCCCCCGTGGCGGGCCCCGGAAGCCCCCTTTTTTCCCATAGACTTTGACAGGGTAAATTTTCAAATCGCTCCCACTCGCCAGGCTTTGAGGCTAAAGTCACCAAACTTGGGTCACTTAGTCATGGGCTCAACCCGAAAATTTTTGGCACATTTTGGGGACCCCAAAATGTAGGCGGGGCCACACAGAACCAATCAAAATCTCCCCATTGACTATAATGAGACCTTCAAATCGCTACTCCTCCCACATTTTTAGGAGTACAAATTCCAGACTTTGCAGACTTGGTCGGCACCCACCCGAGTACCTTGCTTGTGCTTTGTTACCCGATCCCACCCTCCGGGCCCCTGGGACAGGGCCCCCAAAATCCAAGTTTTTCCCATTGACTTTGACAGGGAAAATTTTCAAATCGCTCCCAGTCGCACAGATTTTAAACTAAAGTCACCAAACTTGGGTCACTTAGTCATGGGGTCAACGCGCAATTTGTTAGCACATTTCGGAGACCCGAAAATTTGGGCGGGGCCACACAGAACCAATCAAATTCTCCCCATTGACTACAATGAGACGTTCAAATTGCTACTCCTCCCACAGATTTAGGAGTATAAATACCGAACTTTGCACTCTTGGTCGGCACATACCCGAGTATCTTGCTTGTGCTTTGTTAACCGATCCCACCCTCCGGGCCCCTGGGGCGGGCCCCCGAAAACCTCTTTTTTTCTCCCATAGAGTTTTATTGGAAAAATGCAAATGTTTGTCACTCATACAGCTTCGGAGTGAAACTCACCAAACTTGGGTCACTCAGTCATGGGGTCAACCTGGAAATTTCTGTCACATTTTGGGGACATTAAAAAGTGGGCGGAGCTACAAACAACCAATCAGATTTTCCCTATTGACTTCAATAAGAAACCTTTAAATTGCTGTCATTCTCACAGTATTTAAGCCAGAATACCCAAACTTGGCACCGTAGGTCATTGGGTGACTGGATTCAAAAAATAATGAAAAAGTGGGCGGAGTCTACAACGGCCAATCAAATTTCAGCCATTTGTTTAAATGGGAAAAATTCAAACTGCCGCTGCTCTTAGACTGTTAATGGCAGGTTTCCCAAACGTGGTACAGTTGGACAATTTAGGATTAGGATTAAAATTTTGAAAAGTGGGCGGGGCCAAAAACAACCAATCAGATTTCTTTCATTGATTTCAATATGGAAAAAAAAAAATTCAGAAAATTGAAAAATGCTGCCATGATTGATGTCAGCGGCTTCAAATCGCTGAAATCAGGTGATAGATTACTTTGGATTCAAAAATTTAAAAAGTGGGCGGAGCCAACAACAACAAATCAGATTTTCCCTATTGACTTCAATGAGAAACTTTTAAATTGCTGTCATTCTCACAGTATTTAAGCCAGAATACCCAAACTTGGCACCGTAGGTCATTGGGTGACTGGATTCAAAAAATAATGAAAAAGTGGGCGGAGTCTACAACGGCCAATCAAATTTCAGCCATTTGTTTAAATGGGAAAAATTCAAACTGCCGCTGCTCTTAGACTGTTAATGGCAGGTTTCCCAAACTTGGTACAGTTGGACAATTTAGGATTAGGATTAAAATTTTGAAAAGTGGGCGGGGCCAAAAACAACCAATCAGATTTCTTTCATTGATTTCAATATGGAAAAAAAAAAATTCAGAAAATTGAAAAATGCTGCCATGATTGATGTCAGGGGCTTCAAATCGCTGAGATCAGGTCATAGATTACTTTGGATTCAAAAAATTTAAAAGTGGGCGGAGCCAACAACAACAAATCAGATTTTCCCTATTGTCTTCAATGAGAAAATTTTAAATTGCTGCCATTTCAACATTGTTAATGGCAGGGTTGTTAAACTTAATATATTCGGTTAATAGGTGACTAGAATTCAAATGTTTTAAAGTGGGCGGGGTCTACAACGGCCAATCAAATTTCAGCTATATGTTTTAATAGGAAAATTTAAAACTGCCGCTGCTCTTAGACTGTTAATGGCAGGATCCCCAAACTTGGTACAGTTGGACAATTTAGGATTAGGATTAAAATTCAGAAAAGTGGGCGGGGCCAAAAACAACCAATCAGATTTTCCCTATTGACTTCAATAAGAAACCTTTAAACAGCTGTCATTCTCACAGCACCCAAACTCGGCAAGGTGGGTCAGTGTGAGACAAAGGTCAAAATTTATAAAAGTGGGCGGAGTCTACACTCCACCCAGTTACTCCGCCCACTCCAGTTGTAAGCTACTGGTGGAGGCAAGAACACATCACACAATTTCCCCAGAAATTGTACCTTTTCTAGTTATTATGTGTTCTTGCTAAGCAAGACCACATATTGTTATCTCACATATATATTCTTATTCTTATTATAGCCAAATTTGCCACCCTAACTCCTCCCACAGTTTTTACACTACATAGACAAAAATTTACCAAAACGTGCAGATTGTACCCGATCGGATTGCTATTACTTTGTGGAGCGATCCCACCCCCGGGGCCCCCGTGGCGGGCCCCGGAAGCCCCCTTTTTTCCCATAGACTTTGACAGGGTAAATTTTCAAATCGCTCCCACTCACCAGGCTTTGAGGCTAAAGTCACCAAACTTGGGTCACTTAGTCATGGGCTCAACCCGAAAATTTTTGGCACATTTCGGGGACCCCAAAATGTAGGCGGGGCCACACAGAACCAATCAAAATCTCCCCATTGACTATAATGAGACCTTCAAATCGCTACTCCTCCCACATTTTTAGGAGTACAAATTCCAAACTTTGCAGACTTGGTCGGCACCCACCCGAGTACCTTGCTTGTGCTTTGTTACCCGATCCCACCCTCCGGGCCCCTGGGACAGGGCCCCCAAAATCCAAGTTTTTCCCATTGACTTTGACAGGGAAAATTTTCAAATCGCTCCCAGTCGCACAGATTTTAAACTAAAGTCACCAAACTTGGGTCACTTAGTCATGGGGTCAACGCGCAATTTGTTAGCACATTTCGGAGACCCGAAAATTTGGGCGGGGCCACACAGAACCAATCAAATTCTCCCCATTGACTACAATGAGACGTTCAAATTGCTACTCCTCCCACAGATTTAGGAGTATAAATACCGAACTTTGCACTCTTGGTCGGCACATACCCGAGTATCTTGCTTGTGCTTTGTTAACCGATCCCACCCTCCGGGCCCCTGGGGCGGGCCCCCGAAAACCTCTTTTTTTCTCCCATAGAGTTTTATTGGAAAAATGCAAACGTTTGTCACTCATACAGCTTCGGAGTGAAACTCACCAAACTTGGGTCACTCAGTCATGGGGTCAACCTGGAAATTTCTGTCACATTTTGGGGACATTAAAAAGTGGGCGGAGCTACAAACAACCAATCAGATTTTCCCTATTGACTTCAATAAGAAACCTTTAAATTGCTGTCATTCTCACAGTATTTAAGCCAGAATACCCAAACTTGGCACCGTAGGTCATTGGGTGACTGGATTCAAAAAATAATGAAAAAGTGGGCGGAGTCTACAACGGCCAATCAAATTTCAGCCATTTGTTTAAATGGGAAAAATTCAAACTGCCGCTGCTCTTAGACTGTTAATGGCAGGTTCCCCAAACTTGGTACAGTTGGACAATTTAGGATTAGGATTAAAATTTTGAAAAGTGGGCGGGGCCAAAAACAACCAATCAGATTTCTTTCATTGATTTCAATGTGGAAAAAAAAAAATGCAGAAAATTGAAAAATGCTTCCATGATTGATGTCAGGGGCTTCAAATCTCTGAAATCAGGTGATAGATTAATTTGGATTCAAAAATTTAAAAAGTGGGCGGAGCCAACAACAACAAATCAGATTTTCCCTATTGTCTTCAATGAGAAAATTTTAAATTGCTGCCATTTCAACATTGTTAATGGCAGGGTTGTTAAACTTAATATATTCGGTTAATAGGTGACTAGAATTCAAATGTTTTAAAGTGGGCGGGGTCTACAACGGCCAATCAAATTTCAGCTATATGTTTTAATGGGAAAATTTAAAACTGCCGCTGCTCTTAGACTGTTAATGGCAGGATCCCCAAACTTGGTACAGTTGGACAATTTAGGATTAGGATTAAAATTCAGAAAAGTGGGCGGGGCCAAAAACAACCAATCAGATTTTCCCTATTGACTTCAATAAGAAACCTTTAAACAGCTGTCATTCTCACAGCACCCAAACTCGGCAAGGTGGGTCAGTGTGAGACAAAGGTCAAAATTTATAAAAGTGGGCGGAGTCTACACTCCACCCAGTTACTCCGCCCACTCCAGTTGTAAGCTACTGGTGGAGGCAAGAACACATCACACAATTTCCCCAGAAATTGTACCTTTTCTAGTTCTTCTTATTCTTATTATAGCCAAATTTGCCACCCTAACTCCTCCCACAGTTTTTACACTACATAGACAAAAATTTACCAAAACATGCAGATTGTACCCGATCGGATTGCTATTACTTTGTGGAGCGATCCCACCCCCGGGGCCCCCGTGGCGGGCCCCGGAAGCCCCCTTTTTTCCCATAGACTTTGACAGGGTAAATTTTCAAATCGCTCCCACTCGCACAGATTTTAAACTAAAGTCACCAAACTTGGGTCACTTAGTCATGGAGTCAACCCGAAAACTTTGGGCACATTTCGGGGACCCCAAAAAGTGGGCGGGGCCACACAGAACCAATCAAAATCTCCCCATTGACTTTAATGAGACCTTCAAATTGCTACTTCTCCCACATTTTTAGGAGTACAAATTCCAAACTTTGCAGACTTGGTCGGCACCCACCCAAGTACCTTGCTTTTGCTTTGTTACCCGATCCCACCCTCCGGGCCCCTGGGACAGGGCCCCCAAAATCCACGTTTTTCCCATTGACTTTGACAGGGACAATTTTCAAATCTCTCCCAGTCGCACAGATTTTAAACTAAAGTCACCAAACTTGGGTCACTTAGTCATGGGGTCAACCTGAAAATTTCTGTCACATTTTGGGGGACATTAAAAAGTGGGCGGAGCTACAAACCACCAATCAGATTTTCCCTATTGACTTCAATGAGAAACTTTTAAATTGCTGTCATTCTCACAGTATTTAAGCCAGAATACCCAAACTAGGCACCGTAGGTCATTGGGTGACTGGGGTCAAAAAAAATTAAAAAGTGGGCGGGGTCTACAACGGCCAATCAAATTTCAGCCATTTGTTTAAATGGGAAAAATTCAAACTGCCGCTGCTCTTAGACTGTTAATGGCAGGGTTCCCGAAACTTGGCACAGTTGGTCACTGGAGGACTGTGCCAATGTATATCTCATTTTGGGGATGCTAAAAAGTGGGCGGAGCCACAAACAACCAATCAGATTTTCCCTATTGTCTTCAATAAGAAACCTTTAAACAGCTGTCATTCTCACAGCACCCAAACTCGGCAGGGTGGGTCAGTGTGAGACAAAGGTCAAAATTTATAAAAGTGGGCGGAGTCTACACTCCACCCAGTTACTCCGCCCACTCCAGTTGTAAGCTACTGGTGGAGGCAAGAACACATCACACAATTTCCCCAGAAATTGTACCTTTTCTAGTTAAGAACTTTATGACTGTATTATTTGCTGTATTGTTTGGGTAATCTGTGATTGCATTATTTGGATACCCTATAACAGTATTATTTGCGTCCTCTATGACTATTTGCCTACACTATTATTGTAATTTTGGAGCTCTATTATTTATGTACTCTGCTACTGTATTATTTGGGAACAGTATGACTGTATAATTTGCATACCATATGCTGTATATGCACTTTATGATTGAACATAGGTAAGTGAATTAATTACATATATTTAAGAAGAAAAGACAAAAAATATACACAAAAACAAATACATACACACTTTCAAAGGTTCAGCAAAAGATGCATACGTGATATACAAGTAGTAAAGCAGGAAGGTATGGAAAAGAACAGAGTATTCTTAGCTGCCAGGTTGTCTGGTCTTGGTAGGGCCCCAGTTGAATACCAGGACACCATGAAACAAGAGTATCTTAATCTGAACTCTTTCTCCGTTCCAAGACGACCCAAACTCTTTGTTTTCAGCACAACTTATATCCTCCTGATAACACTAAATGTTCCTTTCTCATTATAACTAGTGTTGATGGAAGCGAAGTATTCAAAGCGGAATTCGGTCCGAAGTTTAGGAAAACTTAGATTCACAATGTAGCCGAATTTCCTTGCGGTTTTCCTAAAATAGTGGCTTCACGTGTCATAAAGTGAAAGCAAGAAGCCTGGGAACATGAGATCACCCATAATGCCGTGCAGCCAGCCAATCCGTGATGTCACAGCCCCATAAATCCCTCATCCTGCGCGGTCTCCGCCATTGTCCTGTGAACTGAGCTTAGGGAGAGACGTGACAAGCGATCATCTGCTCGGGACAGTGTTGCTGCAATAATCCAGCGGCCATGTTTGATCCATCCACAATGTTTGGCATCTGGTTTTAAAAGGGAAATACCATTAGGTTCATGGTAGGGAGGGATCCCGGACCTTATGGAGGGATCCACATGGGATTACGGTAATCTCTGTTACGGATCCTTCAATTGTATTACTTTGATAAAGGTTTTCCTGCCTCAATGCTGTGTACCATCTCTGGCTCCCCCGATCCCTGCCGGGAAAGCCATAGCACGCCTGGATTAACATGGCATCGGAAGGGTTAAAAGTTCCCGACCAACATTATTTTTGTTTATTATATTATATATTAAACAAAATTTTTTTTATATATATATATATTGCTCTTTAAAACAGCAGACACCTGGCGGCCATGGCGCCCGCTGCATGCACCAGCAGGTGCCATTTTGAAATGCCCGGCCGCTGACGTAAATTTTCTCTTGGCAGTAAGTAAAGTGTTAACTTTCAAGCCTTCACACTGAGACTGGGCCGGGAAGAATATGATTAGCCGGGAAGAATATGCCTGATTTATAGCGATTCGTGACAAATGAATACGGAATTAATCAAATTTCTTGCCGAATTGGCAGAAATGAAATATTTTCAAAACTATAGCCATGCCGTTATCAGTTGTGAGGGACGACGCGTCATCGATCTGACTCTGAAGAACCCCCTGATTCTTAAGACTCTTAATTGAATGGTTTAGACCCTTACTATAAATCTAGGATTGTATTATTTGGCCAATATATGGCATATTATAATGGGGAGACATGACCAGAATGTGCCAGGATGCCAACAACCTAAGGCCCGGCCAAGACCTCATATAGATACTATGGGCAAGATGAGTTCTAAGTTTTGATTGGAGTGTCCCTTTAAATAATTGCATATTAGATGACAGTATTCTCCAGACTCAAATCCATCAGTTCTGTCTCTGTGAATGCATTTTCTCTTCCACTTGTTGACATTTAATGCGAAATTCAACAAAATAAAATTCATTGTCTATTTTGATAAAATATTCAATATCATCCGAGGCATCATGGTCACTATTAATACAGTGCACTCCGCCGTCCCGGCCTAATCTTCCATTATTACATATAATTGGAGAATGGTTCTCTCTGTATAATGGCTTCTGAAATTGCTTGTCTGTCACAATGATACCAATTGTGTAAAGAAAGATGTATTATCAGCCGCTCGGTGATGATCTGTAATTGCTTTCAACATTCCGCGTCATCTTATGTTCTGTGACCTAAATGAAAGGAACGTGATGTCAGCCTACTTCTACCTCGTTCAGTGATTTGTAAGTTTTAGTTGAGTCATTTAATGTGTGGTTTCAGCCTTGTTTACTCCAGGGACGGACAAGCAGGTTTTTTTTTAATCTATTAGAAGAACACTTGCTAAACTTTTACAGATACAATGTAACTTTTATTGGGAAACCAGATCCTAAAACTGTATATATTTTAGTTGTACTGGAACACTTTGGGGGGGAAGCATTGCAGGGGCGCACCTGTGTAAGGGGCGAAACATTGATCTAATGGGCCATGAAAGACATGTGTTGTTTCGAGCCGCTCCGCGTGCCAGTGGTGGCGTGCCCCCGGCCACACAGAGAAAATTCTAAGGAGTGGTTCATGTGAGAGTACAGAGAAGAAATAATAGAAGACATGGTAATTTCCAGTAATTTTTTTAGAAAAAAATAAAATAAAATGTGAGATTAGGTACAGGACCCTGAAAAATTGCCTTCTTGGAAGGCAATTTTCCTTAAAGTAGTTATGCCACCATTAAATGTTATTTAAATATAACTCATCATGAAAAAGAAGTGACTTTTGTATTTTACTTTCCGCTCCAATAATGTTCCAGTCATGAAATATTCTCTTTACTACATTATAATGGCGCCCCCTGGTGTTTAATCTCTATAGTAATGTGCACGTCCACCTAAGGAGGTGGTCGCACATGCTCAGTTCCATCTTTCAACTTCTACCAGCCATATCTACTGTTAGACTCTGTGACAGTTACAAGGAGAGAGCTGAAGCAGAAAGGACACGTCCCCTTAAAAAGGACACACACCCTGAGCTGCCAGCCTGAACAAGATGCAACAGCGCTGTAAAAACACAGAATATTTGAAATGATGCTATGCTCGCTGAATGAATAAATGAGAGGTTCTTAGCAAATATATTTTGAATCAAATCAATTGTGCTCATCTACAGTGAATACAGGAAGAGCTGCCATCAGCTTTGTGCTACACGGATTAAAATCAACCTCTGGAAAAGATAGGTTAATCAGAAGTGCACAACCAAAATGGATACAGCCACCTGAAAGTGCACACTGCAAAAACCAAAGTTACGTTACTTACCTGTCAGGGTTCCAGCTCTGCAGTCTCTGGTTTCGGCACGTCCACGGCCGGGAAGACGTACTACCAGACCACGATCCCAGTGAAGTAGTCCCTTCCCTAGCAACAGAGTGCAATGCTCTGTTTCTCCCTGCAGCGTGTGTGCGCTGGGGTAGAGGGGCGGCGGGCTGAGTCACCGCCTGGCTGCCCAGTTATTGTAAAAATTGTGAACTGTCCTATGGAGATCCAGGGACTCGGTGCTCTATTTAAATCACCTCCTGGCAGTACACCTTTGCCAGTGATAGTTCTTGACTCCCTAGCTGCGCTCCCCTAGCCGGTACAGGTTCCGTATGTGCTTTTAGATTGTTGGTATATTTGACCTCGCTTTGCTTTTAACCACTCTGAGCCTGTGTCTCCCGTTTGCTTCTGGCTATTTGACTAACCTCCATCTCTCATTTTGGTACTGTATCGTCCCCCGGGTTCTGACCCATGTCTGTCCGACTCTGCTTTTCTGTGGTTTTGTCTCTGTGTGGCGTCTGCCTTGTACCTTAGTAGAGTAGGGAACGACGACCAGTTGCAGACTTGCCACCTAGGGCTTTCACTGTAGGCAGTAGGCAGAAAAAGCCACGCGTTCACTGTCAGTGTCTTCTCTACCAACTGCAGTCATAGTTATATGTAGAACATGCCTTCACTAAATTCACTGGAAGCCGGTTGGCACCAAAAGAGGTGACATTTAGCGTAGGCTTTTTATAGACAAGACGTGGCACTCTTGTCTATTTTAGACCGTGGTGCTTGTTGTGCTGAATCATACATTGAAGAGATAAACAACAGCACTCAATAAAAGAACTTTTGTTCTGGTTATTTATTTTATGGCAACTTCACCAAATTGTGACGTTTCGGTCGTGGGACCTTTATCAAACACTGTGTGACAATAAGAAAATATTCCATAAGTACAAATACAAGTGGCAACATCAATTAAATTATACGTCCATTTCACCTAACACCGTCAGATACTACTGACACCTTACATACTTAGTACTAATCAAATACAGTTACAGAAAATTTCAGAAAAAAAATCTGAAAAAGATACAAAAAGTTCATGTACATAGCTCAAGTTCTATATATACTTTGTTGTCTTCAACTTATTATCAAAAAGAAAGAAAAAATTTAATTACAGCAGTCAAGTAAAGCTCCATATCTGTTAGATAAACATTCAGGATAAATATTTTGAATTTCATGAAATAGATATTAAATCCTGATCTATATAGGAGTATATAATCTACAATCTGCGATCCCTTGATACATGCAACAGCCATTACAGCCTGGGGGCGACATAAATCCCAGAGCAACATTGAAAAGTAGAACATTCAAATGCATGTATGGCTTTAGGGTAGAACCGGGTGCCCCCATAAGGACAAAAAAACACTTACCAAGTTGCCGTGGAGAAAATGTATAAAAAGTAGAGCTGATGGTGTATCCACACCCATACAGGGAGTGCAGAATTATTAGGCAAGTTGTATTTTTGAGGATTAATTTTATTATTGAACAACAACCATGTTCTCAATGAACCCAAAAAACTCATTAATATCAAAGCTGAATATTTTTGGAAGTAGTTTTTAGTTTGTTTTTAGTTTTAGCTATTTTAGGGGGATATCTGTGTGTGCAGGTGACTATTACTGTGCATAATTATTAGGCAACTTAACAAAAAACAAATATATACCCATTTCAATTATTTATTTTTACCAGTGAAACCAATATAACATCTCAACATTCACAAATATACATTTCTGACATTCAAAAAACAAACAAAAACAAATCAGTGACCAATATAGCCACCTTTCTTTGCAAGGACACTCAAAAGCCTGCCATCCATGGATTCTGTCAGTGTTTTGATCTGTTCACCATCAACATTGCGTGCAGCAGCAACCACAGCCTCCCAGACACTGTTCAGAGAGGTGGACTGTTTTCCCTCCTTGTAAATCTCACATTTGATGATGGACCACAGGTTCTCAATGGGGTTCAGATCAGGTGAACAAGGAGGCCATGTCATTAGATTTTCTTCTTTTATACCCTTTCTTGCCAGCCACGCTGTGGAGTACTTGGACGCGTGTGATGGAGCATTGTCCTGCATGAAAATCATGTTTTTCTTGAAGGATGCAGACTTCTTCCTGTACCACTGCTTGAAGAAGGTGTCTTCCAGAAACTGGCAGTAGGACTGGGAGTTGAGCTTGACTCCATCCTCAACCCGAAAAGGCCCCACAAGCTCATCTTTGATGATACCAGCCCAAACCAGTACTCCACCTCCACCTTGCTGGCGTCTGAGTCGGACTGGAGCTCTCTGCCCTTTACCAATCCAGCCACGGGCCCATCCATCTGGCCCATCAAGACTCACTCTCATTTCATCAGTCCATAAAACCTTAGAAAAATCAGTCTTGAGATATTTCTTGGCCCAGTCTTGACGTTTCAGCTTGTGTGTCTTGTTCAGTGGTGGTCGTCTTTCAGCCTTTCTTACCTTGGCCATGTCTCTGAGTATTGCACACCTTGTGCTTTTGGGCACTCCAGTGATGTTGCAGCTCTGAAATATGGCCAAACTGGTGGCAAGTGGCATCTTGGCAGCTGCACGCTTGACTTTTCTCAGTTCATGGGCAGTTATTTTGCGCCTTGGTTTTTCCACACGCTTCTTGCGACCCTGTTGACTATTTTGAATGAAACGCTTGATTGTTCGATGATCACGCTTCAGAAGCTTTGCAATTTTAAGAGTGCTGCATCCCTCTGCAAGATATCTCACTATTTTTGACTTTTCTGAGCCTGTCAAGTCCTTCTTTTGACCCATTTTGCCAAAGGAAAGGAAGTTGCCTAATAATTATGCACACCTGATATAGGGTGTTGATGTCATTAGACCACACCCCTTCTCATTACAGAGATGCACATCACCTAATATGCTTAATTGGTAGTAGGCTTTCGAGCCTATACAGCTTGGAGTAAGACAACATGCATAAAGAGGATGATGTGGTCAAAAAACTCATTTGCCTAATAATTCTGCACTCCCTGTATAGACGCTGAGGATAAGAGGTGCATGTGGCTAGATATAGCCGGCCCGGAAGGAAGTGGCCGAAAACCGGAAGTGCCTATGCGTTCCAAGCTGTATCCTTTTGGGTGATGGTCTCTTTTCTTCCTTTGATCCCTATTGTTCTTTTCCATTTTTCTCCTTTTTTCTTTTTTCTTTTTTTCTCTTTCTTTCTCTTTATTTATTTTCCAATTTTCTCTTACTGTTGATAATTGGCTTACTTTAACTTCTAGACCAGCAAATCTTCCTTATAGTAATCTGTTCAACATTGTCCCTAGAGTCATATTGCCTGCCAATTCACTACATAAAATCCACTATGGTCAATCTGAATAGGAGGATCGGATCCGGTGCGTTCCAAGCTGGAACGCATCGGCTACTTCTGGTCGCGGCTGGAACGCACTTCCGGTTGCGTTCCTTATTGTGATTTAGTTGTAACTATACACAGATATGTCCCCTATACCGCTGTTATTCCCAGTACACATAGAGACATACATATTACCCCCTGAGTGTGCGGAGCAGTAGTAGTTACTTGTGGGCATATGAGAGGTGGATGCGTTCCAGCTTGGAACGCATAGGCACTTCCGGTTTTCGGCCACTTTCTTTCCGGGCCTGCTATATCTAGCCACATGCACCTCTTATCCTCAGCGTCTATATGGGTGTGGATACACCATCAGCTCTACTTTTCATACATTCCACGGCAACTTGGTAAGTGTTTTTTTGTCCTTATGGGGGCACCCGGTTCTACCCTAAAGCCATACATGCATTTGAATGTTCTACTTTTCAATGTTGCTCTGGGATTTATGTTGCCCCCAGGCTGTAATGGCTGTTGCTTGTATCGAGGGATCGCAGATTGTAGATTATATACTCCTATATACATCAGCATTTAATATCTATTTCATGAAATTCAAAATATGTATCCCGAATGTCTATCTAACAGATATGGAGTTGTACTTGACTGCTGTAATTAAATTTTTTCTTTCTTTTTGATAATAAGTTGAAGACAACAAAGTATATATAGAGCTTGAGCTATGTACATGAACTTTTTATATCATAATTTTTTTCAGATTTTTTTTCTGAAATTTTCTGTAACTGTATTTGATTAGTACTAAGTATGTAAGGTGTCAGTAGTATCTGACGGTGTTAGGGGAAATGGACGTATAATTTAATTGATGTTGCCACTTGTATTTGTACTTATGGAATATTTTCTTATTGTCACACAGTGTTTGATAAAGGTCCCACGACCGAAACGTCACAATTTGGTGAAGTTGCCATAAAATAAATAACCAGAACAAAAGTTATTTTATTAAGTGCTGTTGTTTATCTCTTCAATTTAGTGTAGGCTCCCATCCAAATGAGGTCACCTTTCTGTGGTAGATGGGCACAAATGATTCTGATAAAAATATACTTGCTAAAAGCATATCCTTTTTTCCATATAGTTAGTTTTAGTTCATATACTCTGTGTTTGCAGAGTGATGTTGGTGACTTGGTATTAGCCTGAACAAGATACTAGCACAGAATGTTCAATCATGGTATAACCTTCTTTTTAGGAAATAATTCACAGTTGGACATAGTCCAATACAATATACATCAGGTCAAGTACACAACTCTGATAAATGGATTTTTTGGAGAACAATTTTCATTGATTTTTCTTTTTTTTTTATTGGACAGAGTCCAATGCAATAACAGCCAGTACTCTGAATACAAATAAGATAACCACTTAGGAGACACCCACACAGAGCACAGCAAGGATAATATTATTTCTGTCACCACCCCTAGGGATGAGCGAACAGGTTCAGCTGAACTTTAGTTTAAAGTTCGGTTCGGGTACCTGAACTTGACCGAACCTGAAGCGTATTGAGGTCAATGGGAACCCGGACTTTGGTGCAGTAAAATGGCTGTAGAATAGTCATAGAAAGGGCTAGAGGCCTGCAATAAAATGTAGATAGGGAAATCACTTAAAGCTTTTTCACATTTTGGCCATGCTAACCCTCCCTTCTGAGGTGGTGCCGGTGCTCCTGCTGCGTTGGCGACTTCTTCCTCCTCTGCCATCTCCGCTTCGTGCTTCCGCTGAGCCCCCACTGTCAGGTGGTAATGCCATCAGCAGTGCCTTTAATAGCGTTCGCTTTTACTCGCGCATCTACCTTTCACGCTCCAGTGATGGAAGTAAGGATGGCACGTTGTCCCTGTATCAGGGATCCAGCAAGGTGGCCAACCAGCAATCAGCACTGGCAAGAATGAGGGCAACTCAGCGGTCATTGAGCAGGCACTGCAGCATGTAGTCGCTCATGTGTGCCCCACTGCCCAGAGACAACGACAAGCTGTCCTCTGTTGGAGGTGTATTGTCTGTGTCCTCTGTATCCCCCGAGCCATGCTCCAGTGATGCCCATAAGCTGATTTGGGTGCCATCCTGCTGTGAGGAGAGGGATCCTCCCCCTCCTCATCCTTCAGAACTCTGCCCTGGCTGGACAGTTGGGTACCTGGCTGCTGTTGGTCTGGCCTGATAACTAAGGGAATGATCCCTGTTCCTCCTCCTCTTCCTCCTGTGCCACATCCTCATCCATCAGCACTTGAAGAATCATCACCACTGGCCATGTTGGTGGAGTACTCGAAACAGCACAACACGGCACACACGGCCCGCATGGAGGCCCACTGGTTGGTGGTGAAGTGGTGCTGTTTCGCAGAGCGACTCACCCATGTGTGCTGCAGCTGAAACTCCACTATCGCCTGCTGCTGCTCATCTGTCTGGCCAGCATGTGCAAGGTGAAGTTCCACCTTGTGGGTACGTCGCATATGAGGCAGTGAGCAGGAAGGCCGAAGGTATGCTGCAGCGCAGGCAGGCGAGCAGCACCAGGGTGAGAACGACGAAAGCGCACACTTTATGCAGCAGCTCTGACATATCAGGATAGTTTTTCAGGAACCTTTGCACCACCAAATTCAGCTCATGCTCCAGGAAAGGGATGTCCATCAAACTGGCCTTGGCCCTGAGCTGCTACGAGATTTTTCCCATTGTTGCACACCACCAGGCCAAGCTTGAGGCTCAGTGGCACCAACAACTCATCCGTCTGTTCTTCCATGCCCTCCCACAGCTCCTGCGCGGTGTGGGGTCTTTCCCCCAAACATATGAGTTTCAGAACAACCTGCTGTTGTTTCCCCCTGTGTCACCGCTAGTTCTGTGAAAAGGTCTGGCAGACGTCCTTCTCTACCTCTTGCATGACGTTCTTTGTTTTGGTTTCACTTTGTCATCTCCTTTCCTTCTCCCAGGTGTCACCTATTTAGACTAATCATCTCCCTTTATATTCCCTCCCATACTGCCTCACTTTGCGGTTTATACTACTTCCTGGATGAAGTGTTCACTGCTGGAGGCTGCTGCTGTTTGCTCAGATAAGTCTTTTCCTGTATTGTGTTTCCTTGCTGGCTTGATTCTAGGTGACCGTGACTCCGTCCGTATTAAGTGCAGGGAGCCGATGGCCGTTTCCCCTCACTATTATAGGGTTTTCAGGTGTCACACAGTCTTAGGTACGTGGGCATGCAATCGTCTACCATTGAGACACTTGCATGGGCATAACAGTCAGGGAGAGCTCTTAGGGTTTTATAGGGCTCACCTATATGCTACTTAGTTTGGGATCAAGCCAGTTGGACGTTTGTTCATAAGTTCCAGCTATCTGCAACATCATCCGTGACACCCTGGCTGTGCTGAAGTTGGTGGGGCGGGTTTTATGCTGGCGTCATAAGGAGGCGGTAGAGGAGGAAGCGGAGTAGGAGGCAACAGGAGGTACAGAGAAAAGTCCAGCAATCCTCAATGGCGGTAGCAATTTTGAAATGCTGGCATTCAGAGCCAGGGATCACAGATGAGTAGGGGGGTACTTCCTCTTTCTCTCCAGTGTTTGGGAAATGGACAGCGGAATGCTTCTGCGGGGTGGTGTGGAGATGCTCGGTGACGTTGGTCACATTCTCTCTTTGCGGGGTGGCAGGTGCCCCTGTCGCTCCAGAGGGGGAGGAAGAGGCCGAGACCGCAGCAGAAGAGGGCCCAGGAGGAGCCTCTGATATTTTGTGGTTCTTGAAGTGTCTACACCACTGCAACTTGTGCTTTGCGGTTAGTTGCCTGTTCATGCAGGTTGTGCTCAGGTTTAGAACATTTATGCCTCGCTTCAGGCTCTGACTGCACAGTGTGCAAACCACCCTTGTCTTGTCGTCAGCACATTGCCTGAAGAACTGCCACGCCAGGGAACTCCTTTGCGCAGGCTTTGGTGTGCTCGGTCCCTCAAAAAATTTACCCAAAGAATTAACGAACATATTAACAGCCTAATCCTGTCCCCACAAGTCAGAGCACAATGGCAAATTTCTTTGTGACATTCGGTAAAGTAGTTGAATATTTTAAAAAAAAAACATTAGTAGTCAGTGGCCGATCAGCCGCTGGGTCCTATTTACAGGAGATCGGCTGATGCAGTGTACATTTCTCATACCCATAACCTGCACAGTAGAAAAGACTGGCATGCTTCTTGCAAAAAAGTTTAAGAATTTAGAAAGATAATTAGGTTGACCGACAGTAGGCACAATAATAATGTGTTTGCTGCTGGGTTTTAATTCTTTGTAAAACTTTACTTTCATGTTTTCTTGGCTGCATTCCTTGGAACATATTTCACATTTCCCGGTAAGGACTAATTTCCTCCCAAACAGCAACCCGCCGCTTCCTAACAACGCCATCCAAATTGTCGGCGTGCGAGGACCTCACCGGCCGTCTGGGCACTGGTTCAATACTTCATAGAGAGTTGGAGTCTGAACTCTTTAAACATTTATATTTTTTTATGCAGAAGAAAATGCTGGAATTGAAAGCCGCAACTATGAACGCAGACGATCAGTCAGAACCACAGAGCATTTTTGGATATTTGTACAAATATTTCCTGCGCACTGTCAATGTCCCTCAGGATGCACCTAATAAAGCAATTCGTAAACAGCAGGGATTTGCCGCCTTTGATTTGCATGAACCAACAGTGTGGATCAGGCTTCAAGAAATCTCATCCGCAGGCTGTGAAAAAAACTGCAGCAACCTGCATCGTAGACTTTAACTGCGGGGCCGTGTAATGCATTCAAAATAATACATCTTCTGAGGGTCTTTTTGCAGGCGTCCCCTTCATGGCTGGAGTAACGGAGGGAAGGTGCTAGGTCCTGGCTCCTATGCTGCCCCCATCAACGCTGCAGCTATCAAGTCTCCCGTCCAATTCCAGCTAAACTCCACTGCAGCCAATCATTGGCCCGCAGCAGTGACCTGCCATCTTTGCATCATGTGACCAATTGACGTGATGCGAGGGGGGCAGGTCGCTGCTTCAGTGCCAAACTTTGCAACTTAAAAGAGTTGATAAAGGCCCTAGATGATGTATGCTGGGATGTGGAGTCATCTCCCGATTCTTCATTCCCCACAAGAGGAGATGGTCCTTCCCAGTATTATTTTCAGGTCACTCTCCCCAGTTTAACTTTAGGTTCTCTTCTATAATCCGGGGCATAACTGAAATTCATAGGGCCCCATAACAAAATAACATTGGCCCCCCCACCACCTAGTGTAAGAAAGTTTAAACTGCTGCATAAATAGAAATTATTAACCCCTTTTTTTGTTTTTTCCTTGAGCCATAACTTTTTAATTTTTCTGTTCACATATCCATATGAGGGCTTATTTTTTGCGGGACAAGTTGTACTTTCTAATGCCTCCATTTATTATGGCATGCAATGTAGTGGGAAGCGGGAAAAAAATTCCAAATGGGGTGGAATTGGAAAAAAAAGCAATTCCTCCACTGTTTTACAGGTTTTGTCCCTACGGCGTTCTCTGTGCGGCAAAACTGACCTGTGCCCTTCATTATCTGGGTCAGTATGATTACAATGATACCACATATGTATAAGTTTTCTATGTATAAATAGTGTAAAAATAAATGAAAACTTTTTTTTTACATCTCCATTTTCTGACCCCCATAACTTTGTTATAGTTATATCTTACTGAGCTGTGTGGGGACGATCTGTCGTTTTTATTGATTCCATTTTGGAGAGTGTGTGACTTTTTGATCACATTTTATTAAATTTTTTTGGGTAAGGGAAGCGATGAAAAAATGGCAAATTGGCCATTTTGACTCATTTTTCCATTACACTATTCACCGTATTGGAAAAATATTTTTATATTTTAATAGTACAGGCATTTTCGGACACAGTGATGCCCATGATGTTTATATTTTTTGTTATTAATTTTTTTATTCTATGGAAAGGGGGAGATTTAAATTATTTTTTAAATTTTTCTACTTATTTTTATGGTTTTGTAGCTCGTGTTTGAGAATACAAGACTCACAATTTTAATTTTATTTTCATATTCAGTACTAGGGATGAGCAAATCGACTTTGCATAATACTTTGAATACTGTACAGAGCAAGTGCTCCGTACAGTATTAGAATGTATTGGCTCCTATGAGCCGAAGTTGTTACTTTGCGAAGTCTCGCAAGACTTCGCATAATAACTTCATAAATCAATTTCTACTGTAAAAAAACATTTCCCAAACTTGGATTTGGTTCCAAGTGGTACCTTACCCTATTCAGTACCATCATGTTTCTTATATATCCATGATGAGAGCAGAATTGCTCATTTCTGATGTTGGCCTGCAACCTGCTGGCCAAAATAAGAATTGCAGCTCCAATACCCTGGGTCTCTTCAAAGAGAACCTGCACATTGAATTCACTTACTGGCATCCTCATTGGCCACAGAGGATGCCGGTAAGAAGCCTTGAAGTGCATGCCTCCAGGTTTTTGAGCTTTTAGATGCCGTGATCACACTTGATCATCTAAAGGCTTTAATGAATGAGGTCATTAGCCACGGATTTCTGCTGTTTGAAACAGCAGAGACCTGCCAGGGCATGGTGCCTGCTGCGCACGTGAGCGGGCACCCATTACTCCAGCGACATACATGTAGTAAAAGGGTTAAAGGTATGTATAATAGCACCATATATCATAAAACCCACATTACAGGAAAAAGCAAACATATTCTCCACAAAAAGGTACAACATTCTTGCACCTGATTCACCACCCCCAACCCCAGGGCCTCATAGCAAGTGCTATGGCTGCTATGGCTATAGTTACACCAATGTTTCTATTAAATCTGCTCCATGAAGTTGTGCAAATGACCCAAATCCATCTTCTCTTCATTTCTTCGCTAGCTCAGCCATTGGGACATGATATGGCCATGGTGCCCGTGCTACGAGGTGGTCTATCCTAGGGTGCCTCAGGGCATGGGCTCTCTCATTGGAACTCCACTCTCACCCTGGTGAAGAAGGGAATCACTGCTGGCCAACCCAACTGTGAGAGGGAAAGGGACCAGAGATCTGCTAAGGATAAAAGTCCACCAACACAAGGTGGGCATCTGGTTTCCTACACATTCCTCCTTTGCATGTCAACTGCTCTGTTTTGTCGACTGGCCTTCCACAACAGCGAGGAACTTTCAGCACCCAAATCCATTTTCCGCTCAATTCTTTGCCAGCCTGGTCATCAGGATCGTCTTGGCGGCTATGTACAGCCATGCTCCAGATGGAAGCATCAGCCCGAAAGTCCTCGAGGAGACAGCGATGGAAGAGAGAAAGATGAGTTTTCTTGATAGTTCTCTTTTAACATTAATTGATATATTTTCGCTAACAAAACATCAGAACGGTGGTGGCGGCGGCGGCGTCTCGACATTTAATTAGCGGAATGTATTTTACCTAGAATCTGAGCCTCGCATTATGTTTGCAGCCAGGAAGGCGATGAAGCACGTTCCTCCTCTCAGAGAGGGCATTTTAGGTGATCCGAATGTTAATAAAGACAAGTCTGCAGGACGATGTGCATAATGATGTCTCCTGCTCCACGCTCGCATCGGACTCCATATAAATGTAAATTGTTCCCCTCACTCGGGATCGCACACTTTTGTTCCAGATAAACATCTCTAAATGAATAACTGTGATTAATTTAAATGTGGCCATTCTGCTTGGGTTGCAGACAATTTTTCAATTTAATTAAACTGTTTCTTTTTTATTTATTTTCTAGGTCGGATTCCATTTTTTTTTATCTTACTTTTATCGTGAATGTTTTGTAACTTTTGTTAAACAAGTTGGTTAAGTTGTTCTGCTCACGCAATGGAGGAGATTTCTGGATCCTTGTAAGCCACTTGTGTAGCGTAAAACAGTTTCAAATTTTGTCAAACTTTTTTGGGATTGTATCCAGCCCTTGTCACGTTTGATTTGTGGGTGTTTAGCAAGTCGAGCAGGTTTAAGCCAGATTCAAGCATTGCAATGTTTTCAAGGTGCAAAAAAGTGAGGCAATTTCACTCCAGTAAGGGGATGGTGGAAAAAACTGGAGTAACATCTACAGGCATAATTAATGGGGTTTCCATGAGCACATTATTCATGACCTAAGTCAACAATATCTGATCAGTGGAGGTCCAACTCCTGACACCCCTGCTGATCAGCTGTTCCGAAGAGCACTGCGGCCTCCTCACAGCATACCAAGCATGGCACAGTACATTGTATAGTGGCTTGGTATTGCAGCCCAGGACCATTCATTTGAATTAGACTGAGCTGCTAATAGGCCAAGTGACTGATGCACCTGACATCACTGACCAAGGAAGAGGCTGCAGCCTTCATCGCAGGGCCAAGGCCACTTCAAACAGTTGATCAATGGGGTGCTCAGAGTTGTATTCCCAACATCAATCTGATATTGATGACTTATTCTGAGGATAGGTCATCAATATTTTACTAGGGATGAGCAGACCAGTGGATACTCGGGTTCGCCGAGTTCGGCCAAACATCAGGTCAAAGTTCAGGTTCTGGACCGGAACTTGAACCCTAACCCCATTGAAGTCGAAAGGGACCCGAACTTTGGTGCACTAAAATGGCTGTAAAATATTTGCAGTAAGAGCTAAAGGGCCGCAAACAAAGCAAAATGGGGGTAAGAGAAGGACAATTGCCCTGCAAACAAATGTGGATAGGGAAATGACTTATAACAACATAGACTAGAAAAAAGAAAATCTTGAACTAGGAGACGGAGGTCAAAGTGGAGTAGGAGGTTGAGGAGGAGGTGGACGTGGCGGCAGAGTAGGAGGCAGCCAACACTCTTTTTGTTGTTTTTTTTTTTTCTTCCTATATTTATTTTTTTATAAATTTGGGAAGACATCAAAACATTGGGAAATGGAAAAGGGAACGCAAAGAGAATGTGCGCTGCAGTATAACAATGGCTGGGTAAGGCCGGTATACATGTCTATTCTGCACAAGGTACAGACAAGTCCTGTGGGATCCATGCCTGGTTCTTTTTAATGAACGTGAGCTTGTCCACATTGGCTGTGGACAGGCGGCTGCGCTTGTCTGTGATGACGCCTCCTGCCGTGCTAAATACACGTTCAGATAATACACTGGCTGCAGGGCAGGCCAGCACCTCCAAGGTGTAAAGGGCAAGCTCAGGCCATGTGCCCAGTTTGGAGACCAGAAGTTGAAGGGGGCAGACCCGTCAGTCAGTGCGTGTAGGTGTGTGCACACA
This sequence comes from Bufo gargarizans, assembly GCF_014858855.1. Classification (NCBI taxonomy): domain Eukaryota; kingdom Metazoa; phylum Chordata; class Amphibia; order Anura; family Bufonidae; genus Bufo; species Bufo gargarizans. Next base: position 372,853,642 of record NC_058085.1, on the reverse strand, counting down.
TACTGCTCCACCATGTTGGTGAAATGCTGCCTCCTGCTAAGACGTTCCATATCAGCTGGTGGTGCTGGTTGTTGTGGCGTGCTGACAAAGCTTTTCCACATGTCGGCCATGCTAACCCTGCCTTCTGAGGTGCTGGCGGTGCCCCAGCTGCGTTGGTGACCTTTTCCTCCTCCTCTGCCTTCGCCTTGTGCTTCCACTGTGCCCCCACTGTCAGGTGGGAATGCCACCAGCAGCGCGTCTACCAGCGTGCGCTTGTACTCGCGCATCTTACGATCATACTCCAGTGATGGAATTAAGGAGGGCACGTTGTCCTTGTACCAGGGATCCAGCAGCGTGGCCACCCAGTAATCAGCACTGGTTAGAATGTGGGCAACTCCGTGGTTGTTGCGGAGACACTGCAGCATGTAATCGCTCATGTGTGCCAGGCTGCCCAGAGGTAACGACAAGCTGTCCTTTCTTGGATGTGTATCGTCTGTGTCCTCTGTATCCCCCAAGCCACACTCCAGTGATGCCCATGAGCTGCTTTTGGTGCCACCCTGCTGTGAACACGGTTTCTCCTCATCATCCTCATCCTCCAGAACTGCGACCAGGCTGGACAGTAAGTTGTGTACCTGGCCTCTGTTGGTACAGGAACCCATCATCCGAACCACTTGTGAATGACTGGCCTGATAACGGTGGATATGATCCCTGTTCCTCCTCCTGGGCCACCTCCTCTTCCATCATCGCCCGAAGTGTTTTTTCAAGGAGACATAGAAGTAGGATAGTAACGCTGAGAACAGCGTCGTCGGCACTGGCCATGTTGGTGGAGTACTCAAAACAGCGCAACAGGGCACACAGGTCTCGCATGGAGGCCCAGTCATTGGTGGTGAAGTGGTGCTGTTCCGCAGTGCGACTGACCCGTGTGTGCTGCAGCTGAAACTCCACTATGGCCTGCTGCTGCTCGCACAGTCTGTCCAGCATGTGCAAGGTGGAGTTCCACCTGGTGGGCACGTCGCATATGAGGTGGTGAGCGGGAAGGACGAAGTGAGCAGCAGCAAGAAGAGAACACCAAAAGTGCACACAGATGGCCCACACTTTCTGCAGAAGCTCTGACATATCGGGGTCATTTTTCACGACCCTCATGCACCAGGTCCACGTATCAGTGGTTATGTGGACCTTGCCACAGATGGCATTGCACAGTGCACACCTGATTTTATCCACCACTTGGTTGTGCAGGGCAGGAATGGCTCTGTTGGACAGCCACCGCCATGAGATTTTTAAAACTCTCCGTCTCCACCAGACTGAATGACAGCATTTCAAAGGCCAGGATTTTTTAAATGTTAGCATTCAGGGCCAGGGATCGTGTGTAGGGGGATACTTTCTCTTTCTCTCCAGTATTTGGGGGATGGACAGCTGAACGCTTCTATGGGACAGTCTGGAGGTGGTGGTGTTGCTGGCAGATCCTCTGTTTGCGGGGTGGCAGGTGGCACTGTCACTCCAGAGAGGGATGAAGAGGTCGAGACTGCAGCAGAAGAGGAAGCAGGAGGAGCCAGAGACCTTTCTTGGTTTTTGAGGTGCTTACTCCACTGCAGCTCATGCTTTGCACTTAGATGCCTGGTCATGCAGGTTGTGCTCAGGTTGAGAACGTTTATGCCTCGCTTCAGGCTCTGATTGCACAGAGTGCAAACTACTCGCGTCTTGTCGTCAGCACATTGTCTGAAGAACTGCCACGCCAGGGAACTCCTTGGAGCTGACTTTGGTGTGCTCAGTTTCTGAGTAGCAGGCATACAGGCTAGGGGACAGCCACTCTGCTTTTGCACCCTGCTCCCTCTTTTGCTGTGCGGCTGGTGCTGCTTGACCACCACCTCTTCCTGCAAACTGCACACGTCACTGGCATGACCTTCATTCCATGTGGGGTTGAGGACCTCATCGTCCTTCACATCATCTTCCACCCAGTCTTCACCACTGATCTCCTTGTCAGTCTGCACACTGCAGAAAGCCCCAGCAGTTGGCACCTGTGTTTCGTCATCATCCGAGACGTGCTGAGGTGGTCCTCCCATGTCCTCATCTTTTCTGACTGACTACTATTTGCTTTATTTTAACATGTGCCTAAATTCGCTCTTAAAACTTAACTTTTGAAGTTTTTATCAGTTCCAACATTTTTATTAAATTCCTTCATTGACCATTAAATTGTTTCTGTTAAAATTATCAGTTGTGTCGCCTCGTTATTCCTAGTATTGTTGTGCTTTGTGCTATAATAAGTGTGGTAGGAGACGGGTAGCCGCGCGCTGGCTCCAGGCTCTTCTCAGATTTTTTTCTTCCTACCACATTAGGTTAAGGGCTCATGCACACAAACATATTTTCTTTCCACTTCCGTTCCGTTTTTTTGTGTACCGTATGCTGAACCTTTCACTTCAATGGGTCCGCAAAAAAAACAACAGAAGGTACTCCGTGTGCATTCCGTTTCCGTATTTCTGTTCTGCAAAAAAGTAGTGCATGTCCTATTATTGTCCGCAAATTACGGTCCGAGGCCCCATTCAAGTTAATGGGTCCGCAAAAAATACGTAACGCACACAGAACGCATCCGTATGTCATCCATATTTTGCGGATCCATACTGTAGAAATGCTATGCCGAGCCTATATTGCTCATGTGTTCGGTGATTAATAAGTTACTGTTTCCATTTCCGATCAGCAAAAAACGGATTGCATACGGAAACCTTACGGAGATGTTTTGTGGAATAACGGAACGGAGGAGGACTTAAATAAGAGGGGAAAAAAACTCAGATACTGAACAATGGATCAGTGAAAAACGGACCGCAAAACAACAACGGTCGTGTGCATGAGCCCTAAGACTGTTTCTTCTTAACACAAGGCGTCACTTCTGTGCTAAAATGTCCCTCAAACACTGCCCTCCGACATGTTTCACCAGCTGCTCTGGTGTCTTCAGGGGATCGGGCAGTGAGCGTTTGAAGGGCGTGGCGCGGATCTTTTATAGCCTCCTGCTATGACGTCATTGCCATTAGCCTATCACATCCAGCGAACTAGTTTGCATGAATATATTACTTCTTATCTTCACTGTCATTGGGACCAATTGCCCGTCTCTCCTCCCATAGTTACCTCCTCCTTCTCACCAGTGCCGTTCTTACATTCTCACGTTACCTTAATCAAGTCTCGCGCATGTCGAAGCACTTAGATTTGTTCTCATTATAGCGCGCTATCTGCGCATTAATCAGCAGATGAGCAGGACTTCATCATCAATAACCAGGACTCTTCTCAGGAGGCCGTGACTCTTTTCCAGGCCCAGTCTGCCATGATTGTGATGTTGGTTCTCGGCAACCACTTACTTTTAACTTTTAAATGACAGACCGCTGAAATCATCTCACCGGTCTCTACTTTATTCTGACAGGTTCCCTTTAAGTCCTCATCTGCTCTCAAAATATGCGAGTATTGTCTAAGCATTTGTCTCACCTTCTGATGCTGTATATCATATGTTCCAATGCACCGTACAGTTGCCTCCTTATTGTTTTGTTGTTGATTCAGTAAAAGAGTACTTTTTTCTGCAGTTTTGGCCCTTCTGTATGCTTTACGTAAAACTTTTTTAGGATAACCACGAGCTAAAAACCTTTGATATAGTAATTCACTTTCACGTTCAAAGGCCTCGTCACTTAAGCAGTTCCTCTTTGCTCGTAAATACTGCCCTACCCCTCTCTTGAGGGGTTGTCCATGATAGCTTTGCCAGAGCAGAAGACTATTGGTTGATGTAGACTTCCTTTATACCTCGGTCACTATGTTCCCATCAGGCTGTAGGGTGAGAGTCAGATCAAGAAAGGGAGAACATAAGTATTGTGTCCCTTTTGTGTCCAAATAATAATTGATGGCTTCCAATCCAAGCTGGTGTTGGGGTGCTTGTATATAGCGCCTCAACATCAAGGCTTGCTATTAACGTATTTCCACCGACGTGTAATATCCTGCAGCTTAACTAGGACATCTTTAGTGTCTGTCAAGTAAGATGTCGGACTTTACAGAATCAACAAAACTTGGGCACCATGGAGGTCTACAGTCTACGCCACTCTGCTAGATCCATAAGATCAACCGAACTAAAACGCCAACTTTTATCAATATAGGTGGAACTATAACCCTGTTCTTTTCTTATCTTTATATATATTTTCTTTTTTCACTGTCATACTGTATTTTCCTCTTGGGAATTTTATCATCTCTCATTCATAACAAACCATATAGACCAGAATAAGGTATATTTGAGGAAACTGTTTATAATCTTGATAATGCGTCTTTACTATAATAATATTATCTACTTGGCTGTTTGTCTCATGCTGTAAAGACAAACATATAGTTTCTTCCATCTGCAATGTTTAGCAGGAGGAACTGCATTTTATTGTCCTCTATTATCTTTTATTGATACTAAACCAATAAAAACTATTGAAACAGACACAACAACAAACCAATAAGGAGACAACTGTACGGTGCATTGGAACATATGACATACGGCATCAGAAGGTGAGACAAATACTTAGACCTTATTGGCATATTTTGAGAGCAGATGAGGACTTAACAGATATTATCCCCCAATATCCGACAGTGACTTACAGGAGAGGGACAAATTTAAGAGAGAAGCTTGTCCATAGTCACTCTCAGTGGAGCCATAAGAAAGAAATTAAGACGACATGGTTGACCACAAAAGGTTCCTATCCTTGTGGGAATTGCAATTTTTGCAATAAAATATTATCTCAAAAGGAGTTAATGATAAAAAATATCAAATTTAGCAGTACATTAATTGTAAAACCACTGGGGTGGTGTATGCCATTAGATGTGGATGTCCAAAGTTATATATTGGTAAAACGACACAAGAATTGAGGAGACGTATTTCCAAACATCTGAGCCACATAAATATTGACACGCCCCTATCTAGACACATACGAGATGCACATTAGGGAGATGCCAGCGGTCCTAAATTCTGGGGCATTATCAAAATCTCATTAGGTCCCAGACAAGGGAATATTGATAAAAGATTACAGCAGGAGGAAGCCAGAAGGATTTATCGGCTGAAAAGCCTAGCCCCCCCAATGATTAAACGAAGCATTCTCCTTCGCTTCCTTTCTTTAAAATTGCGGCAAATTATTATTTAGGGATTAATATTAAAGAAATAATGTAGGTACAAAGATAAAAGGCGGCGATCACCCATGCAGTTTCATAAAACAAATCCTTTTTTCATCCGGGATGTGCGTACAGGCTTCAGCAGAGATAGCGGAGGCGGAATGTGTATGATCCGACGGCCGTTTCACGCAGAGTCACGCTTCCTCAGGCCGCTGACATCAGTGTGTAATGCCGCGCTGCCTTTTAAACGTCCAGAGTGGAGTTGTCAGGACAACATGCAACTCTCAGCCCTATAAGACGTGCATTTTAAAAATAGGAAATAACATCCGATACAATGATAAAAGTACAAATGGTGAGTGCAATCACAGAAAACACTCCGATCATTGCGGTCATTAAGCCCCAGCTGACCGAGGGCCTCGGTACGTATAATCCACCTGGCTTCTCTTTGAAGTAGTGCTCAGTGTCTATCTCCACCCATAACAGGGTTAGGGACTAATTCAATACCCGCACATCTGAGGGTTTTACAACTACTGTTTCCCTCATATGTTTGATGTCCAAGGTTCATCAGTCCAACTTCAGATTTGACTCATGCCGTCAACACTGCCTTGGTACACATCAAAGTCACAGAGCATAGCAGCTCTTACCCACAGTTTGAACTCCCATGGGTGGGGATAGCCTCTCATATATTGCTTGATGGAGCTGAATTTCCCCTTGAAAGGAATCATCATCATCTCATCCACAGAGTTGTGCTCTTCTGGTACCACCTGCAAGAATTTCCCTCTGAATGAATCAAGCCATGGTCTGGGTTTCCAGAGTTTCTTTCTTTTCACTGTCAAGTTGTTTGTAAAAAGTAATGATGTCAACAGAGATTCAAATCTGGTGCGTGACATCACATCAGAAACAGGGGTGTACATTCTGCCTCCCAATACATTCGAACTCCAGGCATTTGAACTAGGCCCATCGTCAAGTACATGCTAATCATCTGCTCAATTTCCTTTGTGTTGGTGTTTAAATATATTCCAGTCTTTTGAAAGCTGTACTCATTGGTGTTTTTGGTCAGAGCCTGAACCATGTCTTCTAAGACAAACTTCCGGAAGTACTCCAGTGGTGTCTGGAGGGAAATAGAAGCATCAGTGTTGTCTGGACCAGAAAAATCAGTATCGGGACTGACAAAGTCCTTTTTCAGCCATCGATACCCGTCACGGGATACGGTCTGTTTGTGTGGTCGGCTTCATCACTTGCATCAGTGTCATCTGATTCCATCTCAAAGTCACTCTCTCCGTTTTGGATGGCAGCAATAACATCCTGCACAGTGTACACAGGACCGTTCTTTGCTGGTGGCTGTCACTGATGGTGTTGCAGATAACTAAAAGACACAAATAAAGATCCGACTGACTTGATCCCAAACTAAGGAACATAAGGGTGAGCCCTATAAAAGCCCTAGAGCTCTCCCTGACTGCTCAGCCCATGCAAAGATCTTTATGATAGATAATTGCATGCCCTCGTACCTAGACTGTGTGACACCTGAAAACCCTATAATAGTGAGGGGACACGACCACCGGCTCCCTACACTTAATACGGAGAGAGTCAGGGTCACCTAGGATCAAGCCAACAGGAAAACACAAATAAAGGAACAGACTTATCTGAGGAACCAGCAGTTGCAGCATCTAGCAGTGAGCACAATCCAGGAAGTTGTATAAACCGCAAAGTGATGCAGTATGGGAGGGGATATAAAGGGATGCGATCAGTGCAACTAGATGACAGCTGAGAGAGGGAAACGAGATGACAAAACGAAACCAAAAGAAAAGAACCTCAAGCAAGAGGTACTGAAGAAGGTCTGTCAGAGCTTCTCAGAGATCTGGCGGTGACAGTGGCATTCTGAAATGGAAATAATAGCAAGTATAGTAGACAAGGTAAATCATTTAAATTTAAATAATCCTAACCCAATTAACACAATACCCTGAGGTCTATTATGGCCTATTATGCCCACTACTGAACATACTAAAATAATTTCATGGAACCCCCCCAGATGTCTAACACATGATGTGCAAAGTCCTCAGGCAATATGTAAGGTGCATGTCACAGGGCGCCGACGGCGCGCTTCTCCTCTCCTGCGCCGCTGGCGTCCTGGGATAACACAACGGCAGACACGCCCGCCGTGTCCTGTTGTAGCGCTGAGCCGCTCGGCGTCTTGGTTACCGGGGTAACGGGGAGCGGAGCACGCCTGGCCGCACGCTTCCTCTCTGTGCGGCCGGCATCCCCCGTTCCCATAGTTACGCTTAAGGGGCTGGCCACTCAGCGCTCGGCTACAGACAAGGGTGGGAGGTCATGTGATGCTGGCCACGTCACATGATCTCTGATCTTCAGTATATAAACAGGCAACTTGCTAGCCACAGTGATTAATTGTCCAAGGCTATTTGTTACAGTGTTCCCTGCGCTATCTGGATTTTGACCCGCTACTGCTTGCTCGCAAGTTCCTGACGTGACCTCTTGGCTTGACCTTCGGCTTGTGACCTGACCTGTTCTTGTTCGTTCCTGCGGTACTTAATTAATCTCCTGGTGTTTGACCCCGGCTTCACCTGACTATTCTCTGCTTTCTCCATTGGTACTTCGTCGCTCTTATGGTATTGACTCGGTCCGTTCACTATCCGTTGTTTGTCTTGTCTTTCCTCCTAAGGCCTCATGCACACAACCGTTGTGTGCATCCGCGGCCGTTGTTCTGTTTTGGCATTTCCGTGGAAAAATCGGAAAATGCTCCGTTTGGCATCCGAGTCCGTGATCCGTGTTTCCAGTCCATGAAAAAAATAGGACCTGTCCTATTTTTTCACGGACAACGGTTCACGGACCCATTCAAGTCAATGGGTCCGTGAAAAATCACGGCTGCACACAAGATTGTCATCCGCGTCCGTGATCCTTGTCCGTGATCCGTCTCCGTTTTTTCCTATAATTTCAAAGGCAAACTTGACTTAGATTTTTTTTTCATTTTTCATGTCCGTGGATCCTATTCAAAGAATAGAACATGTCCTATTATTGTTTGCATTACGGACAAGGATAGTACTGTCCTATCAGGGGCCAGCTGTTCCGTTCCGCAAAAAACGTAATGCACACGGACGTCATCCGTATTTTTGCGGATCCTTTTTTTGCGAACCCGCAAAATTCTGAAAAATCCATACGGTCGTGTGCAAAAGGCCTAAATCAAATTTGATAAAAATATTCCACAGTAACTTAGTATCTACGTGCTCTAGGCATTCTACTAAACACATCAAAAAATATTTATGCTGTAATATCCAGTCTGATAAAACAATGGGATGAGTTTTAGGGAGCGTTTGCAGATAGAATGAGTTCTTGACCAGATGGCACATATACCATATTTTTTATCCAACAGCATTGCAGGGCTAAACAATAGGGTTCATTGACAATGTAAATGTGGTCTAAAAAAAACAAAAAACATTTACAAGTATCTTTTCAGAAGGGCTAAAGGTAATGTTGTAATTTTAAAACAGTGGATCTTACAGGGTTAAGAAATCTGTATTATTATTATTATTATTATAAATAAAAAAATCATGATCAATTATAATGGATTGTCCCTATATGATGATACATACCATGAATATATTAATACTACGTAAATCATAGAGAAAGAACTGGGATACATGATCTATTAGATATATTAGGACTTAACAACATTTGGGTAGTAAGATCGGGATACAAATACATGATTGGGAACAATAAATGATAGACATGATGGGAATATAATGTTATTAAAACCTGAGGTGTATTTAAATATATGATTATAAACTCTAAATATGTCCTGGATGAATTTGGAAACATAATTGTGAATATAGGGTAATCATGGAGCACTTATGAATACATGATCAGAAAATAATAATTGAATTTATATCAACATTGTTAATAATGGCTTTCAGTATTAGTCCACATAATCATGATGAAGTATAAAATAGTGCTGTAGTGTAGATGAAGATGTATTAGCTGTTGTATCTGATCATGTTATGGATAGTTTACAAAATTCATTTAGGTAGAATTGACATTATTCTTGATAGTAGTAAGAAGTCCTAGTCAGGGTCAGTTGAGTCCATCTTATGTGGTATTATGAGAGAAAGTCCCCAGACATGCGCAGTGATAATAAAGTGGAGCCGAAACTCTTAGATCCTGAGCACGCACAGTAATTTAAAAATCAGGGTCGAAATCCTAAGTTCTAGAGCATGCGCAGATATCACGCTATAATGAGAACGAATCTAAGTCCATTGAAATGCGCGGGACTTGATAAGGGTAACGCGAGAATGTAAGAACGGCACTGGTGAGAAGGAGGAGGTAACTATGGGAGGAAAGACGGGCAATTGGTCCCAATTACAGTGAAGATAAGAAGTAATATATTTATACAAACTATGTTGCTATATGTGATTGGCTAATGGCGATGACATCATAGCAGAAGGCTATAAAAGATCCGTGCCACGCCCGTAAAACGCTCACTGTCACGGGGCAGTGTTTGAGGGACATTTTAGCACAGAAGTGACAGATAGTGTTTGGAAGAAACAGTATTAACCTAATGTGGTAGGCAGAAATAAATCTGAGAAGAAGAGCCTGGAGCCAGCGCGCGGCTACCCGTCTCCTACCACACTTATTATAGAACAAAGCACAACAATACTAGGAATAACGAGGCGACACAACTGATAATTTTAACAGAAACAATTTAATGGTCAATGAAGGAATTTAATAAAAATGTTGGAACTGATAAAAACTTCAAAAGTTAAGTTTTAAGAGGGAATTTAGGCGCATGTTAAAATATAGTAGTCAGTTAGACTAATTGGAAAAATTGCTCAAAGTGCCTTTACATATGTCTGCGTCTAAGTTATGTAGAAAATGGTTGGGCATTGGTGCAATCTCTTCCACTTCTGGGGCAGGGCTAGGTGGATTTGGCTTGGGGCTACTCCTAAAAGCGCTATCTAAGTGACCCCCTGATATTTATTCTTTTAACCTCCATAAAGGAATATTAATTTTGCTCACAAGGGTCAAGAGACAAGGGTCAAGACCCACAAGGGTTAAGAGACACTGGTGTGGAGCACTCAGGGATCAGGCAAAACCGTGGTCAGGGAGAGGCCGAGATCAGGTCATGCAGAGTAAGAGTGATCTGAGGACAGGGCAGGCTGCTCAGATTGTAGATTAGCAGATGTGAGGTAAGGCAGTGAAATGTCAAGGGTATATAGAAGTCAGTACACAGGCAGATAAACATAGAACAGCACTAGTGGACTCGAACCTATTGCTCAGGCACTTGGTGTCTTTAATACACCTGGGTGGCCAGCCATAGGCCGGGGAAGATCAGGGTGCCAAGAATATTAGGTAGCTGACGGAAATCCCAGTGCAATCCCTATCACTTAAGGTTGACCCAATAATTATAAACTACTATAAAGAGGTTTAAACATTATCTACAGGAGACAAGGGTGCGATAGGAAAGGTGCCCCTGCTACTGTTTCATCCAAGGGTCTATTTATTGTATACCTGGTGCAAGCTTTGCAATTATGTCCCCATGGAAACTTCCGAATTTGATGCATTTTGCAGGTTGTAGCAAAAGAGCTGAGCCTATTAGACTTCTCAACTTGGACTCTACTATTAAAAAAACTGAAAAACTAAAAAAAACTGTGGTTGTTTTTTTGTGATGTCGATTGTCTGAAGAAGACATCATTTTCAAAATGCCAATCTGACCAGAACTGGAAAAGTAAATTTTGAATCATTTACATGCAAATTGTGAGTATTATCTTCCTTATTATAAGGCCACTGATATAACAGGTTTAGTGCCCCTGTAAGTCCCTATAGGATGATGTATGAGATGAAGATAAGTCACACAATATTCCTTTATGGAAATGTAAAACACATCACACTTATTTATCTGGCGGCAAGAACAGATGGCCTCAATTTTAAGTAATCATGGAAAATTAGCATTTTGATGATGTTTTCAGCAACACCATCCATTTCATTTCTGAGCAATTCTTGCTGGTAGTAAAGATGGGCAAGTTCTGCACAGGACGTTCATAGAAAGGACTCCATGGACGACCAAACTCTCAAAGCTCCTTGAAATTGGCCTTATACTATATATCATTTTTTTTATTTTTTTATTGACAGAGAAAATTACTAAATTATTTTCTGAACATCTTATCTTCAACATCATTAAATTTCTCATTTTTACCCCAAACTTCCCCCCCATCCCTTTCCCTTCCTTGCGATGCGTCTCCTTGCGATGCGTCTCGTTAAATCGAAAAAACCTAAGACTTCCAAATCCCCCATATCTTTTTCAATTTCTCCTCAATATTTCTCTGTTTATATAAGATTATTTTATAGCTCTTAATCTTATTGACCAGATTTAACCATATACACACACTAGGAGTATTTCGTGAAAACCAACCTCGCGTGATTAAAAGTCTCGCCAGAAAAAGTATTTTAATCAGAAGAGTCCTTTTATACTTATCACAATTAATTTGGGAAAAATCACCTAGAATCTAACAGTCCACCATAAATGGAATCACTATTTTACATTTTTGGGTAATAAGTTTGTCTATTGCCTCTCAATATTCTGTTAGTTGTATACAAGACCAAAACATGTGCAAAAAATCAGCCCCAAGTGAATCACCCCGTGGACAATTAGACGTACCTCTCAACCCACATTTGTTAAGCCATACTGGTGTCACATATAATCTATGTATGATATTGAATTGAACCAAAACATGATTAACACTGCTCTTAAGTAGGGTTGAGCGAACCCGAACTATAACGTTCGGGGGCGTACCGAACTTTAAGATTTTTGGACGCCGGACCCGAACCCGAACATTTCAGTAAAAGTTCGGGTTCGGTGTTCGGCGCTTTCTTGGCGCTTTTTGAAAGGCTGCAGAGCAGCCGATAAAAAAGCGGTTAACTGTGTGCCCATTGAAGCCATCACAGCCATGCCTACTAATGGCATGGCTGTGATTGGCCAGTGCAGCATGTGACCCAGGCCCTATATAAGCTGGAGTCGCGTAGCGCCCCACGTCACTCTGCTGTGCTTAGTGTAGGGAGAGGATGCTGCTGGTGATTTCAGGGAGAGAATAGGACTGAATCTTTGCTCAAAATCTGAATCTAACTTAGCGATCTACATACATTATGTTTAACTTTAATAAGTCGGTTAGGTGGGCGGCGGCCATTTTATGCAAGCTCAGTGCACTAGCACTACATCTGAGCTTTTGGGACATTGAAAATCCAATTTTTTGGGGCAATTTACAACATCTGGTGCATTTGCAGGCTTAGTCAGTGTGCAGTTTAAGCTAGAAATACAACCATCATTTTCTGGGTTTTTTAAAACTCACTTTTTGTGCCAAAAACCACTATTTTCCAGATCTGCAAGTGTTAAATTCAAGTTTAATATATACAGCTTTCATATTCTGTTACCAAAAAAACACTTTTTAGGCAATATACAACATCTGGATTAGTCAGTGTGCAATCTAAGCTAGAAATACAGCCATAATTTTCTGGGGTTTTAAAAACATACTTTTTTGCCAAAAACCACTATTTTCAGGCCTTGCAGCATCAGCACATGTGAAATTACAGGGTTATATACTACTGTCAAATTCAGTTATTAAACAAACACCCATTTGGGAAAAAAAAAATTGTTAGCAGCCTTTGCTGCAGATGTCATTGTGAGATACAACCTTTACATACTGTCTTTCTATTCAGTTATTTGAAATAAAGCCATTTTGGGCACAATTCTTTGATAGCGTCCTAGTGTGGGTCAGGGCGTGTGAGATGCACCCTTTAAATACAGGAGTTCTATTCAGGTATTTGAAATACAGCCATTTTGGGCCAAAAAATTCAATTGCGGCCTAGTGTGGATCAGGGCGTGTGAGATACACCCTGTATATACAGGGGTTATATTCAGATATTTGAAATACTGCCATTTGGTGCACAAATCTTTAATTGAGGCCTAGTGTGGGTCAGGCCGTGTGAGATGCACCCTGTATATACAGGGCTTATATTCTTTTATTAATAAAACACCCTTTTTGGGGCAAAATACACAATATTTCAGGCCTTGCAGCATCTTGACGTTTGAAATTTCTGGGTTATATACTGTTGCCATATTCAGTTATTAAACAAACACCCGTTTGGGCTAAAAAAGTTTATTTGGCAGCCTTTGCTGCAGATGTCATTGTGAGATACACCCTTTATACATTTGGGTTATATTCAGATATTTGAAATTCCGCCATTTCGTGCACAAATCTTTAATTGAGGCCTACTGTGGGTCAGGCCGTGTGAGATACACCCTTTAAATACACGGGTTTAATTCAGGTATTTGAAATACAGCCATTTTGGGCAAAGAAATCTTTAATTGAGGCCTAGTCTGGTTCAGGCCATGTGAGATACACCCTTTACATAATGGCGTTATATTCTACTATTAATTAAACACCCATTTAGGGCACGATCCTAAATTAGAGAAATATGAGGAGAGCGTCAAATAAGGGACGTGGCCCAGGTCGTGGTGCTACTGGTGAAACTCCTGTTGCAGGGAGAGGATGTGGTCGATCTGTACCAGCTACACGCACAAGTGAAACCCCTTCCTCAGGTGCGAGTATGCGACAGAACCTGCAGTGGTATTTGGTCGGGCCTAATGCGGCTCTACGAATGGTGAGGCCTGAACAAGTACAGGCGATAGTAGATTGGATCCAGTTCCTTCACATTGTCTCCCACCCAGTCTCCTGCTGAAAGACCACAGTTGGCACCTGCAGCCGATGTCCATCAGTCTTTCACCTCATCCCCTTGCAAATCAGCCAAGCAGTCTGAGCCCCAAGTCATGCAGCAGTCTCTTCTGCTTTTTGATGACTCTGTTAGCAGGGTTTCCCAGGGCCATCCACCTAGCCCTGCTCCAGAAGTGGAAGAGATTGAGTGCACCGATGCCCAACCACTTATCTTTAAAGATGAGTACATGGGAGGACCATCGCAGCACATCTCGGATGATGACGATACACAGGTGCCAACTGCTGGGGCTTTCGAAAAGTGTGCAGACCGACAAGGAAGTCAGGGGTGAAGACTGGGTGGAAGATGATGTGGAGGACGATGAGGTCCTTGACCCCACATGGAATCAAGGTCATGCGAGTGACCTATGTAGTTCGGAGGAAGAGGCGGTGGTCGCACAGAGCCAGCAGCACAGCAGAAGAGGGAGCAGGGTGCAAAAGCGCCGTCCTCTAGACAGTACGCCTGCTACTGCCCACCGCAGCAAGGGACCGAGCATACCAAAGCCAGCTCCAAGGAGTTCCCTGGCGTGGCAGTTCTTCAGACAATGTGCTGACGACAAGCACGAGTGGTTTGCACACTGTGCAATCAGAGCCTGAAGCGAGGCATAAATGTTCTCCACCTGAGCACAACCTGCACAACCTGCATGACCAGGCATCTAAGTGCAAAGCACGAGCTGCAGTGGAGTAGACACCTCAAAAAACAAGAAAGGTCTCTGGCTCCTCCTGCTTCCTCTTGTGCTGCAGTCGCGGCCTCTTCATCCACCTCTGGAGTGACAGTGCCATCTGGCACCCCGCAAACAGAGGATCTGCCAGCAACACGACCATCTGGGTCACCAAGCATCTCCACAATGTCCCACGGAAGCGTTCAGCTCTCTATTTCCTAAACGCTGGAGAGGAAGAGGAAGTACCCCCCTACCCACCCACGATCCCTAGCCCTGAATGCCAGCATTTCAAAATTACTGCCCTTTGAAATGCTGTAATTCCGTCTGGTGGAGCCGGAAAGTTTTAAAGGCCTTATGGTGGTGGCTGCCCCACAGTACATCGTGCCCAGCCGCCAATAGTTTTCCAGGCGAGCCATCCCTTCCCTGCACAACCAAGTGGGAAACAAAATCAAGTGTGCACTGCGCAACATCATCTGTGGCAAGGTCCACCTGACTACGGATATGTGGACCAGTAAACACGGTCAGGAACGTTATATCTCCATAACAGCAGACTGGGTAAATGCAGTGGCGGCTGGGTCTGAGGCGGATAGCAGTTTGCCGCATGTCCTTCCACCACCGAGGATTGCAGGGCGCTTCAGTTTGCCTCCTGTTGCTTCCTCATCCTCTACCAGCTCCTCATCCGGTCAGCGTAACATCTTCACCACCAACTTCAGCACAGCCAGGGGTAAAAAACAGCAGGCAGTTTTAAAACTTATCTGTTTGGGGGACAAACCCCACACCGCGCAGGAGCTGTGGACGGGCCTTGAACAACAGACCGATGAGTGGTTGGTGCCAGTGAGCCTCAAGCCTGGCCTGGTGGTGTGCGATAATGGGCGAAATCTCGTAGCAGCTCTGGGACAAGCAAGTTTGACGCACATCCCTTGCCTGGCGCATGTGCTGAAATTGGTGGTGGAGAGATTCCTTAAAAATTACCCAAATATGTCAGAGCTGCTGCATAAAGTGCGGGCCGTCTGTGCGCGCTTTCGGCGTTCTCACCCTGCTGCTGCTTGTCTGTCAGCGCTGCAGCGTAACTTCGGCCTTCCCGCTCACCGCCTCATATGCGACGTGCCCACAAGGTGGAACTCCACCTTGCACATGCTGGACAGACTGTGCGAGCAGCAGCAGGCCATAGTGGAGTTTCAGCTGCAGCACGCACGGGTGAGTCGCTCTGCGGAACAGCACCAATGACTGGGCCTCCATGCGAGACCTGTGTTCCTTGTTGCGCTGTTTCGAGTACTCCACCAACATGGCCAGTTCCGATAACGCCGTTCTCAGCGTTACTATCCCGTTTCTATGCCTCCTTGAAAAAGCACTGTTGGCGATGATGGAAGAGGATGTGGCACAAGAGGAGGAGGAGGAAGAGGGATCATTTCATAGGGTTTCCGGCCAGTCATTCACAAGTGGCTCCGAGGGTGGGTTCCTGCACCCACAAATGCCAGGCACAGTTCTGGAGGATGACGAGGAGTAGGATGAGGAGGAGATGGAGGAAGAGGAACCATGTTCACAGCAGGGTGGCACCCAGACCAGCTTATGGCCATCACTGATGTGTGGCTGGGGGGATACAGAGGACACAGACGATACACCTCCCACAGAGGACAGCTTTTCGTTGCCTCTGGGTAGCCTGGCACACATGAGCGATTATATGCTGTAGTGTCTCCGCAACGACCGCCGAGTTGCCCACATTCTAACTTGTGCTGATTACTGGGTGGCCACGCTGCTGGATCCCCGTTACAAGGACAACGTACCGTCCTTAATTCCCTCACTGGAGGGTGATCGTAAGATGCACGAGTACAAGCGCACGCTGGTAGACGCGCTGCTGGTGGCATTCCCACCTGACAGCGGGGGCACAGTGTAAGCACAAGGCGAAGGCAGAGGTCGCCAACACAGCTGGGGCACTACCAGCACCTCAGAAGGCAGGGTTAGCATGGCCGAAATATGGAAAAGCTTTGTCAGCACACCACAACAACCAGCACCACCAGCTGATATGGAACGTCTTAGCAGGAGGCAGCATTTCACCAACATGGTGGAGCAGTATGTGTGCACACGCCTACACGTACTGAATGACAGGTCTGCCCCCTTCTACTTTTGGGTCTCCAAATTGGGCACATGGCCTGAGCTTGCCCTTTACGCCTTGGAGGTGCTGGCCTGCCCTGCAGCCAGTGTATTGTCTGAACGTGTGTTTAGCACGGCAGGGGGCGTCATCACAGCCAAGCGCAGCCACCTGTCCACAGATAATGTGGACAAGCTCACGTTCATTAAAATGAACCAGGCATGGATCCCACAGGACTTGTCTGTACCTTGTGCAGAATAGTTATGTATACCGGCACTAATCAGCCATTGTTATACTGCAGCACAATTGCTCATTCTTGTATTTAGGATATTTCACACTCTTCTGGAGTGTACCCTAATTTTAAAAAATTTAATTAAAACCCAAAAACTGTGTTGGCTACCTCGTCCTCCTCCACCGCCGCTTCCACCTACACCGCTACGTCCACCGCCTCCTCAAACTCCTACTCCATATGGAACTCCACCTCCTAAATCAATTTTTTTATTTTTTTATTTGTACGTATTTTATTTTATATCATTTCACTAATTTGTCTGTTACATTTTTGGGTGAAATTCGCCAATTTTTGGGTGTGATATACCACTGCTATACCTAGTAGACATGTAAAAAAGAAAAAAAACACTACGGTAATTTATGTGTTACATTTTTGGGTGAAATTCACCAATTTTTGGGTGTGATATACCACTGCCATACCTAGTAGACAGGTAAAAAAAAAATCACTAATTTGTCTGTTACATTTTCAGGTGAAATTCACCAATTTTTGGGAAACCCCTGCTCTACCTAGTAGACAGGTTAATACATTTCACAAATTTTTCTGTTACATTCTTGGGTGAAATTTAATTTTTTTTGCTGTGAATAAAGCCCTGCTCTGCATAGGTGACAGGGACCGAAATTTTTAAAAATAATCTGTTCCATTGGTGGGTGACATTAGCTCATTTCTGGCGATAAAAAAAACCCCTGCTCTGCATAGGTCCCAGGGACTTAAATTTCTAAAATTCATCTTTAATTGGCCCTTTCATTCGATCCTTCTACTTTGATGTGGTCTTTCTTTCTCACGCTCCCTCTCCGACGTGGAACCCTGATTCGCCAATAACCATGATCACCATGGTAGGCTCAGAAAAGAACATCGAAAGTTGATAGAGAAGATATCCCAATGGACGGTGGACGTCACAGGAATGTGCGATCAGGCAGAAGTTATCTAGAGTCAACAAAGCGGCAGCAGGGCCTCTCCTGTCTAACGTTTCCTCATCCAAAATACCCCAGTGACATTCCCTATAATTTTGTTATTACTCGTTCCAATAACAGGGCATCTTAAGAGTCCTGTATTGTTATTTATCGTCACTACCTCCCCGAGTCGGGAGTGGGTAATTGCTGCGCGCCCCCTCCTTTACTCGGAAGCTTCGGCTTCAATAATTTGTCCCACATTTCCGCTCGATCGCATTTTATTTCATCCATTGACCTCCTTTGGATGTGGTCTCTCTTTCTCGCGCTCCCTCTCCGGCGTGGAACCCTGATTCGCCGCTAACCTGATCAACATGGTAGGTGCAGAAAAGAACATCGAAAGTTGATAGAGCAGATATCCAATTGGATCGTGAATATCACAAGGACGTGCGACATGGTGGGGCAGTAAGTGTGCACACGCCTACACGTACTCACTGACGGGTCTGCCCCCTTCAACTTCTGGGTTTCCAAATTGGGCACATGGCCTGAGCTTGCCCTTTACCCCTTGGAGGTGCTGGCCTGCCCTGCAGCCAGTGTATTGTCTGAACGTGTGTTTAGCACGACTAGAGGGGGTTATCACAGGTTATATTTCCCAATGTTTGTGCACTAACACATAGGACACCCACCCAAGCCCCATAGAACTTCCATTTTCTTAGCTGGAAGTATTACCAACCTAGAGAATCGCAACGTAAATTGCAAAGGGCTGCAGTCTAAATATCACATTGTAAGCTGTGAGAGCTCCGCAGCTTAATATTAAGGAGGGACCGTGACTATTATAGCCACATTGCTACTTGATTTTATAATTTTTAAATATTTTTATAAATTTTAATTGGTTTTATAATCGTATTGTTTATATATTGCTATATGTCTGTGGTGTGGCGGATATTTTTCTCTGTTTGGTGCTGTGCGTTTCTTGCCGGGTGTTTGTGGTGGTCTGTGGGGTGGCGGCTGTTGGTGTGCGGTCTGCGCGTCGGCGGCTCTGCGGGTGTTCTCTGGCTGGTAGCACTCGCTCCAGAGTGCTCATCTATCATGTGCACCATTAAATATTTATCTAGCACCCTCCTCAGCCTAAGGAATACCGCCACACCACTTCCAACCACCTCCCAAACAATACGACGGAAAGAACAACTTCTAAGAACTAACCTGCAACCACTGACCCAAAACAGGACCACACCACATCCAGCACAACACCTATCATGCGCCCTAATCAACACCAGATCAGCAGTGAAGCACAAACACAAAATTCACGACTTCATCACTCAAAACAACATGGACTGTCTCTTTATCACAGAAAGCTGGCTAACGCCGGACTGTAACACCATCTTAGAAGAACTCCATCTTAGAAGAACTAGTGCAGAAGAACTACTGTATCCTAACTGAGCACAGAGTCGATCAAAGAGGAGGCGGCCTAGCGGTGATTTACAAATCCTATCTCACCCTCACCAAACCAACTCTACAGAGCACACTGCCATTCATGGAAACACTCACACTTCAACTCCAAACAACACCCCAGGACACTATCCACATACTACTATGTTATAGACCACCCGGACCAAAGACACACCTCCTCACACCTTTCACGGAATTCATGTCGACACTCACCTTGAAAACCAAAAACCTCCTCCTACTCGGGGACTTCAACCTCTGGGCCAACTCCCCCCAGGACCCCATCGCCACCGCCTGCATCAGCCAACACTAGGGCTGCAACAATTGATAAGGGCTCCCACACACGCTTCGGGCCACATCCACGACCTCATCTTTAAACAAAACATCGACATCAACACACTAGACAACATGCCACTGCCATGGACGGACCACCACGCCATCAAATTTAAAATAACCACTGACACCATTTGTCAAAAACCAACACACTTAAAAACTACACACTGGACAAGATCACAGAAGAAATTTTACTCGCAACTCTTCAAAACCACACTATCCAACAAAATAGCTGCGCTAACACAAAACTGCACAACCGAAGACACACTCAACACACTCAACACCCTCAACACAGCACTACTACAGACAGCAGACACAGTCGCACCAATGGATGCACAAGTAGGATCAGTAGTTAGCGGATCCCACCACCTTCTTCGCCTGCTGCGTAGACTCATCCCCTTCATTCCTGAAGGAGACGCAGTAGTTGGAACAACCATCAATTCCCGACTCGACTATGCAAACTCCCTCTACCTAGGACTTCCTAAATCCCAAATTGCACGTCTACAAGTCGTCCAGAACACAGCCGCTAGACTGATAACGGGAAAAAAAAACTGGGAATCTATCACCCCGTCCATGAGGACCCTTCATTGGCTACCCGTGAAGGATCGGATTACATTTAAGACCCTCTGCCTCACCCACAAATGTACACAAGGGAAAGCCCCTCAATACCTCTGCGACAAAATAAAACACTATATCCCAGGTCGCTCCCTCCGGTCAGCTAACCAGAACCTCCTCCATATTCCCAAGACCCGTTACAAATCAAAAGGCGAACGAAGGTTCACAGTCCAAGGACCCCGGCTATGGAACACTCTACCCGTGAAGATCCGCTTAGAAGAAAACTATCTGGCCTTCAGGAAGAAGCTTAAGACCCACCTTTTCTGAAGGCACAGGCAGACAATGGCTGCAAAAGCGCCTTGAGGCGATTAAGTTCGCAATTGTAGCACTATACAAGTTATTCATTCATTCAAGATTATTATTTTGTATTTTTATGTATATTATGTTATTTGAAGTCATTTCCCTATCCACATATGTTTGCAGAGCACTTGCCATGCTTTTAACCACATTTTTATGCCATTTGCAGCCCTCTAGCCCTTTCCATGACATTTTTACAGCCATTTTAGTGCTCAAAAGTTCGGGTCTCCATTGACTTCAATGGGGTTCGGGTTCGGGGTTGAGTTTGGGTCCTGAAATCAAACTTTTTTGTGAAGTTCGGTCGAACCCGTCGAACCCGAACATCCTGGTGTCTGCTCAACTCTAATCGCAACCCATCTCACATCCCTCCCCCCCACTTCTTGATCTGCAACAGCACTGCACAGATCTCTCACCTAAGACGACCTCTCCCCCTCTCGCACCGACATTTAAAGTAGAAAAAGGGAACATCAAAAACTGTTTAAATGTTATTCCGATCCAGCCAGTCTATAGCAGAATCCGAGGTTTAAAAAAAAAATTCACCATTGAATATTATTCGCAGTTTAGCTGGAAAAACGAATGAATATCTAATGTCCTTTTCCTGTAAACGTTTTTTTGCCGCCATAAAACTGTGTCTGTTTTCCTGCATCTCTTTAGAGAAATCCAGAAAGAAAAGCAATTTACTTCCATTATACACAATAGGAGGACACTCCCTTGCCCTTCTCAAAACCGTATCTTGAGACGTCAATATCGTCACCAAAAGCATCCGTGGCTGTTTCCCAGGGATAGATTTGCCCCCCGGCCCCCGATGTGCTCTTTCCACCAGAAACAGAGGGGAGAAATGTTCCTACCCAAACTTTTCCTGAATTAAGGTCTGTATCATTTCAGAGCCTTCAGGTAGACCCAAAATTCTCAAATTACGTCTCCTAGACCTGTCCTCCAGATCCACCACCTTCTTTTTAGGAGTGTTAACCTCCATTCTTAATGTGGAGATTTCAGATTTGGATCTTTTGGCTTTGTTCTCCAGAGCTCCCATTGTTTTTTCTATGGGTATAACTCTGTCCCGGATCTTTGTAACCTCGTCCCTTATCAGGACCACATCTGTTTGGATTACCCCGAGCTGCGTTGAGATGTTCTGTATTAGATCTCCATTTTTTTTTTTACCGCAGCCAGGATTTCTTGTAGTGGGGCAGGCTCCACAATAGATGAATCATTTAACTCTTCCCTCCTCACCCCTTCATTCTGAAGATCCTCCTCCATTACTTCACCCACTCTGGATCCAGCATTTTTTTTTTACCATTTATATCAGCCGTCCCTTTTTGTCCTGCTCATGTAATTACATTTGGGGACTTTAAAAACAGGTCTATTTTTGCCGCTTCTAGAGTTTTCTGCCCCATTTTTTAAGACACATGTTCCAATGAACGTCTATTTTTTTAGGGGCCATTTCCATCCCCCTTTTCCCTTCCTCTCTTTTTGGAGATTTGGATTATATATATATATATTTTTTTTTATAACCCTTTCCCTCTTCCCTATTTCTTCCCCTTCCCCCTTCCCGTTCTCTCCCCTCCTCCTCTCCCTTCTTTTCCTCCGGTTCAGTTATATTTCAATACTCCAAAATGAAGTTGAGGAGCACGGGAGGAGGAAGAAAAAAGAAAAACAAAAGGACAAGCCACAGAAAGAAAAAGCTAAAAACTAAAAAATAGCCTCCATATAAACCGTTCCAATAGTTCCCAATACTTTCCAAGCAGGTTAAGAAGATTTAGTAACAGTTCATCCAAATCAGTCCCAATGCTTATTTGATATCAGGAGTATCACAAACCGCACAGGCTGTGGGCACTTATTCACATATATATGTCTGATAAACGGCCGAGGGGTAACTTATTCATAGAGGTGGAAGACAACTTTTTCATAAAGCCAGGAGAAGACATTTAGGGAGATGAAAACAGATAAAAGCGGCAAACTCAGACCGCCAGACCTTCCGATGCTATCAGGAATGAAGTGGAGGCAGGAGATAGCTTATTCATGAAACCAGGAGGCAGGAGGAGGTAGATATAGACGAAAGAGTCAGACCGCCAGCCCTCCGATCCTGTCTATAGTGAGTGGAGGGGACAAAGAGATCCAGTGAGAGCCCGCAGCCTCCTCGGTCCAGGGAGCGCCAACTTAACAGGCATCACGGCGGCGGCACCATCATCCAGAGCGGCTCCGTTTCATGTGGACGCCGCAATTCACCATGGCGAGGCAGGAGGAGCGGGGGAGGAGCGGGGGAGGAGCGGGGGAGGTGCGGCGTAGCTCCTCCCTACGTCATCAAACAGCACTCTCAAAGCTGCTTGAAATTGGCCTTATAATATTTACTTTAAATGCCTCAATAAGTCATATAACCTTGTGGTGACAGTTATGTATAATGATAGCTGTTAAGAATGGCTGCTATGTGATAAGATGCCCAGGTTATACCAGCATGGTCCATATCACTATATACAAGAAGTATAACTTATACCAGCTGTACATATATAATTATATACAGGAGATGCCTAGGTTATACCAGCACGGTCCATATCACTATATACAAGATGTATAACTTATACCAGCTGTACATATATAATTATATACAGGAGATACCCAGGTTATACCAGCATGGTCCATATCACTATATACAAGAAGATGTATAACTTATACCAGCTGTACATATATAATTATATACAGGGTATACCCAGGTTATACCAGCATGGTCCATATCACTATATACAGAAGATGTATAACTTATACCAGCTGTACATATATAATTATATACAGGAGATGCCCAGGTTATACCAGCTGTACATATATAATTATATACAGGAGATGCCCAGGTTATACCAGCATGGTCAATATCACTGTATACAAGAAGATGTATAACTTGTACCAGCTGTACATATATAATTATATACAGGAGATACCCAGGTTATACCAGCTGTACATATATAATTATATACAGGAGATGCCCAGGTTATACCAGCATGCTCCATATCACTATATACAAGAAGATGTATAACTTATACTAGCTGTACATATATAATTATATACAGGAGATACCCAGGTTATACCAGCATGGTCCATATCACTGTATACAAGAAGATGTATAACTTATACCAGCTGCACATATATAATTATATACAGGAGATGCCCAGGTTATACCAGCATGGTCCATATCACTGTATACAAGAAGATGTATAACTTATACCAGCTGTACATATATAATTATATACAGGAGATACCCAGGTTATACCAGCTGTACATATATAATTATATACAGGAGATACCCAGGTTATACCAGCATGCTCCATATCACTATATACAAGAAGATGTATAACTTATACCAGCTATACATATATAATTATATACAGGAGATGCCCAGGTTATACCAGCATGGTCCATATCACTATATACAAGAAGATGTATAACTTATACCAGCTGTACATATATAATTATATACAGGAGATACCCAGGTTATACCAGCATGGTCCATATCACTGTATACAAGAAGATGTATAACTTATACCAGCTATACATATATAATTATATACAGGAGATGCCCAGGTTATACCAGCATGGTCCATATCACTGTATACAAGAAGATGTATAACTTATACCAGCTGCACATATATAATTATATACAGGAGATGCCCAGGTTATACCAGCATGGTCCATATCACTGTATGCAAGAAGATGTATAACTTATACCAGCTGCACATATATAATTATATACAGGAGATACCCAGGTTATACCAGCATGCTCCATATCACTATATACAAGAAGATGTACAACTTATACCAGCTGTACATATATAATTATATACAGGAGATGCCCAGGTTATACCAGCTGTACATATATAATTATATACAGGAGATACCCAGGTTATACCAGCATGCTCCATATCACTATATACAAGAAGATGTATAACTTATACCAGCTGTACATATATAATTATATACAGGAGATGCCCAGGTTATACCAGCTGTACATATATAATTATATACAGGGGATACCCAGGTTATACCGTCATGGTCTATGGAATCTTAGAACATTCTGATTATCTATCATTTATAGTCTTAATATAATACAAATCTTTAAATATTAATTACACTGTAAGATAAAATGAAGAACTGTGAGATAATTGACTTATTTACAGCCAGGCTTCTTTCTCCGCGGTATAGTTATCTAATTCACAATTTCTTGGAGGTTTATTATTTTTGTTATGAGAATTGACGACGCACAGATGTTTCTATTGTTTCTTTGCTGCTTCTCGCTCTGAGCAGCAAATGTCCAGAGCTGAGTAAATAGAAAAGGAGGCTTTAGGTAAGAAGAAATGTGGGACATCCCGACCAGCCGGCTCGGACTGGCCCTCAGGGGAATACAGTAGGTGAATCCCTGTCACCGTTGGGCCCCCAGTCCCCCAGCACAGCATCTTAATCAGACTACTGTATATCCACGTAAAAACTGGGTAGATTATTTAAAAACTACCGTACCCAGTTTATTATTATAGATGCATCAGGGGGCCGAGATGAGCTCTAGATACAGGCAGGCCAACTTGTATCCTCTTTTCCCAGGAACCTGCATTTTTGAAGTTGTTGCACAGACCCTCATAATCAATCATCCTGGGCATGTTACTGCCGCCGCCTGTGAGCGGGTAGTATCTGCATCGTGTGCCCCCAGAGTGAATTATACTGGTGGGCTCAGGCACCCCAGTCCAACACTGCCGACCAGCTTACCACTTTTTACATAAAAACCCAGACTCATAACCGCTTTTTACTGAAATATTTTTACCTAAAGTGCCGCCATACAAAGCCAACATAATACTGTCCTATATTTTACATAGAATGCTGCCATTTAGTCTTTAAGTACTACGGTATCACAATACAGTGCCTAAATAGTAGCTCCATTCAGCATCCAAATAATAGCACTGTCTTTCCCATATATTACTGCTATTCAGCACCTAAATAATACCCTATATACTGTAGCACCTAAATAATACCACAAAACCATTTCAAAATAACGCTTCTGTGCTTATATAATGATGCCATAGATTTGTAAAATAAAACCTCCATACAGTATCCACATAATTTAGCTATATATTGACACTGCTATTCAGCACTCCAATAATACCCTACAGTATCTAAATAATACTTCAATATAAAGCTTCAATAACACTGCCATACAACCCTACAATAAAAGTGTCCAAATAATCCCCACATAACACTGCCATACAATGTATATATTAATCACACATTTGCTGCCTTCAGTCCTCAAAAATAACACAGATTAATGCCTAAGTAATACCTCTATAGAGTACTCAAATAATCCTGCAAAACAATACTCTCTAATAGTTTACTAATACTGCATATACACTCCACAAAGTAGAATAGAATTTGCTTGGACTCCAGTTTCTCGGGGTTGCACAGTTGCACGCCCTAAAAATAACACTAATGCGATGGTATCTTTCATTGTTGCTTCACTACTTCATCAGAGTCCAGGAAAGCTGGGTGACAATCTATAAGAGCAGCCATATTGGTTGTCACTTTGATTTCCCATATATACGGCTTGAAGGAATTGTCCAGGATTAGAAAACATGGCTGATTTTCCACAAACAGCGCCACACGTGTCTACGGATTATGTGTGGTAGCTCACATCATTCATGTTAAGCTGCTCTACCAGACACGGACAGGCGTGGTGCTGTTTTTGGAAGAAAGATGCAGTATGTCTCTAATTGCAGATGATCCCTTTAAGGAACTATATTTTCTGGGAAACAGATTGTTCGGCAAACATTTCTCCTGTAATTCCTTTGCATGGAATATCCGGATACGTGTTAGCTGCGGCGAGGATTCCGGCGGGGGCTCTGCAAGTGGATATCTGATAACTTTTCTGTGACTTCTGTAATGAGCTGCTAACAGGGTTCTATTGAGTATTAATCTCCAGGAATACAATGACTCCAGGAAGGGAAAGAGAAATATATTCCCCGACGTTCTATCTACTGTAAGAAAATATCCATCAGGCAGGCGGCGGGTGCTAGGTAAATACCTTAATGATGTTATGCACAATATATTAGATTTCCCTGCTCGAGGAGCCCGAGGTCCCCTGGGGAACAGGAGAGTACAGGAGGGGGTACATTAATAAGATGATTTATGACAATACACGGGAACAAAAAAACTCATTTTGCACTCGCACCATCAATAATCCGTCTTCATTTCACTGTGGATTAAATTCTCTTCTGCTTTGCCTAAGAATTATTCTACCAGATATAAGTCTCCGAGTGATCCCACGTGGAGGTGGGGGCGACTCCGAACGGTGCAAGGTCCCCTAACGGCCGGAGGACGGGAGTCACTGGTATTAGAATTTATAGTTTCAATATGCAATTGAGATCAGAAACAATGTTACCTATTGTTGTAAAAGGAACCCGTCATCAACTTTATGCTGCCCTCACTCAGGGCTCACTCAGAGTTGTGTCGCTCATGAGCTAAAAGTAAGTGGTTGCTGAGAACTAGCATCTGTGTTGGTCCCATGTCCATATGTGCCCGCATTGCTGACTACAACATTCCGTATCATTGAAATGAATTGGAGATGCAGCGGCTAGAAGGTAAACAGTAAAGGGGAGGCAGCGCTGGCACGGGGCGCGCCTTCTCTTCAAACAGCTGATCGGCGGGGGTGCCGGGTGTCGGACCCCAGCCGATCTGATATTGATGACCTATCCTGATGATAGGTCATCAATAAATATAACTTGGACACCGCTTTAAGTATTTATTTGGACTGAATGGCGTAATTTTTTTTGTTCATTATGTCGTAGCGTCGTCTAGTCATTATTTTGTGCTAAAAGGCTACATGGTGTAAGCATTGTATAGTGGTAATATTTGTAGAGTAAGCATTGTAGAGTGGTAATATTTGTAGAGTAAGCATTGTAGAGTGGTAATATTTGGAAGTAAACTGCTTAATTGTGGAAGTATTATTTGAACTGTATTGAAGCATTATTTAGCCATTGTATGGCGGTGCTATTTTAAACAGAAGAGCAGTATTGTGTGGTCATGGTATAGAATAGAAATGAGTGAATCAAATCCAATGAAGTGGAATTCTATCCGAATTTCTGAATAAATTCAATTTGCCACAGAGCCGAATTTCCTTGTGCTTCGTGATAGCGAATCGATTTAACCTCAAATAGTGTGAAAAAAAAAAAAAACAATACTTACCTCCTCCATTTGCTTGCAATGGGCCGGCCGCCACCATCTTGATTGAAGATCTCGGCCGAAAGCCTGTGCATGGTGATGTATGACGTCATCTCAGACCGTGCGAGATTTTGTGCAAGATCTTCAAGCAAGATGGGGGAGGCCGGCCCGTAGTGAGCAAATGGAGGCGGTAAATATGATTAAATTATTTTTTTGTTTATTTGAGCGGCGGGGGCAATATTCGAATTCGCAATATTTCGCGAATATTTGGGCGAATATTCGCCATATATTCGAGAATTCGCGAAATTGTGATCTCCAGTCATTATTCTCTTGATTCCGAAAATTTGCCTAAAATTCGCATGAACTGGTATTAAAAAAAAAATTGAATATTCGCGATTACGAATATATTTTGCGATATTCTAAGTAGAGCAGGGACGCTGAACAAATCAGGCTTGGTGCTGGCATCACGTTTTTCCTGAGGCAGGCTATTTAACCACCTCCGGACCGCCTAACGCAGATTCGCGTTCCGAAGGTGGCAGCTCTGCGCAGAGTCACGCATATAAGCGTCATCTCGCGAGAGCCGTGATTTCCTGTGAACGCGTGCACACAGGCGCGCGCGCTCACAGGAACGGGAGGTAAGCGAGTGGATCTCCAGCCTGCCAGCGGCGATCGCTCGCTGGCAGGCTGGAGATGTGATTTTTTTAACCCCTAACAGGTATATTAGACGCTGTTTTGATAACAGCGTCTAATATACCTCCTACCTGGTCCTCTGGTGGTCCCTTTTGTTTGGATCGACCACCAAACAAACAGGTAGCTGTGTAAAGTACCACAAAACACCACTACATTACACTACACCCCCCCTGTCACTTATTAACCCCTTATGAACCCCTGATCACCCATGATCACCCCATATAGACTCCCTGATCACCCCCCTGTCATTGATCACCCCCCTGTAAGGCTCCATTCAGACGTCCGTAGGATTTTTACGGATCCACGGATACATGGATCGGATCCTCAAAACACATACAGATGTCTGAATGGAGCCTTACAGGGGGGTGATCAATGACAGGCGGGTGATCACCCATATACACTCCCTGATCACCCCCCTGTCATTGATCACCCCCCTGTCATTGATCACCCCCCTGTAAGGCTCCATTCAGACATCTGTATGTGTTTTGCGGATCCGATCCATGTATCCGTGGATCTGTAAAAATCATACGGACGTCTGAATGGAGCCTTACAGGGGGGTGATCAATGACAGGGGGGTGATCACCCATACAGATTCACCCCCCTGTCATTGATCACCCTCCTAAAAGGAATTTGGACCGCTTTGCGCATCTAGGCTGCAAAGAAGTGTCACACATGTGGTATCGCCGTACTCAGGAGAAGTTGGGGAATGTGTTTTGGGGTGTCATTTTACATATATCCATGCTGGGTAAGATAAATATCTTGTTCAAATGCCAACTTTGTATAAAAAAATGGAAAAAGTTGTCTTTTGCCAAGATATTTCTCTCACCCAGCATGGGTATATGTAAAATGACACCACAAAACACATTCCCCAACTTCTCCTGAGTACGGCGATACCACACGTGTGACACTTTTTTGCCGCCTAGGTGGGCAAAGGGGCACACATTCCAAAGAGCACCTTTAGGATTTTACAGGTCATTTTTTACACATTTTGATTTCAAACTACTTCTCACACATTAGGGCCCCTAAAATGCCAGGGCTGTATAACTACACCACAAGTGACCCCATTTTGGAAAGAAGACACCTCAGGGTATTCCGTGAGGGGCATGGCGAGTTCCTAGAATTTTTTATTTTTTGTCACAAGTTAGTGGAATATGAGACTTTGTAAGAAAAAAATAAAATAAAAAATAAATCATCATTTTCCGCTAACTTGTGACAAAAAATAAAAAGTTCGATAAACTCACTATGCCTATCAGTGAATACCTTAGGGTGTCTACTTTCCGAAATGGGGTCATTTGTGGAGTGTTTGTACTGTCTGGGCATTGTAGAACCTCAGGAAACATGACAGGTGCTCAGAAAGTCAGAGCTGTTTCAAAAAGTGGAAATTCACATTTTTGTACCATAGTTTGTAAACGCTATAACTTTTACCCAAACCATTTTTTTTTTTACTCAAACATTTTTTTTTTAATCAAAGACATGTAGAACAATAAATTTAGCGAAAAATGTATATATTGATATTCTTTTTTTTTGCAAAATTTTACAACTGAAAGTGAAAAATGTCATTTTTTGGCAAAAAAATCCTTACATTTCGATTAATAACCAAAAAAGTTAAAATGTCAACAGCAATGAAATACCACCAAATGAAAGCTCTATTAGTGATAAGAAAAGGAGGTAAAATTCATTTGGGTGGTAAGTTGCATGACCGAGCAATAAACGGTGAAAGTAGTGTAGTGCAGAAGTGTAAAAAGTGCTCTGGTCATTAAGGGGGTTTCAGCTAGCGGGGTTGAAGTGGTTAAACAGGCAGCCGCTGGCCACAGTTGCCTGTGATTGGTACTCCGGCCTGTGTCTTTGTTAGGGTCCATTCACACATCCGCAAAATGGGTCCGCATCCGTTCCGCAATTTGGCGGAACGGGTGCGGACCCATTTGTTTTCAATGGGGCCACAAAAGATGCAGACAGCACACACAAATCCGCACTTCCTTTCGGCGGCCCCGCAAAAAAATAGAACATGTCCTATTGTTGTCAGCAGCCACGGACAAGAAAAGGCATTTCTAATTTAGTGCCGGCCATGTGCGGTCTGCAAAATGCGGAACGCACATGGCCGGTGTCCATGTTTTGCGGATCCGCAATTTGCGGACCGCAAAACAGTTGTGGACATGTGAAATGGACCCTTACTCTGCATCACTGACCTGTTACCTGTGTTTCTGACATTGTCTCTAATTACTGATTTTGCCTTTGAAGTGACCTCCTGGTATTTGACGCTGCTTGTTATTTGACCTTGCTTGATTTTGAACTCTGTTCAGCATTAGACTCTGCTAGTTTATGACTTTTCACTCTGCTGTGTATTTGACTTAGCTTTTGGATTCAGATCCAGTCCTGATTTTGCCTGTCTGGTTCTGACTATTCTTTTACCCCACTAAACTTAGGCCTCTGCATTTAGTTAAGGACCGTCGTCCAGTTGTGGGCCATCACTTAGGACGGATCAAGCAAGTAGATAGGGACAATGGTGTAGGTGAAGCACAGCGCTGAACTGTTCCCAGCCCTTTCATGCCAGAATCATAGACTGACCAAAAATCGTATCCTAGGCGGGCCTTGGTAGGCCAAATGTACAATCTCACCCAGGTGGTCCAGCACCTTATGTAAAGGGTCGAACAGCAGAAGAATACTCAATCTCCACCCCTAGGGACTGTTCCCTCACAGCTTCTAGAATCCAAGTCAAAATCGCTTTACGGTTGATAGGAAACAGTTTGAGTCTTTCAGAGAGAGTTGCAAATTATACTTTCATCTCAGACCTCACTCCTCAGGCTCAAAGAGCAGGTAACATAGTACATAAGGCCAAAAAAAGCCCTCTGTCCATCCAGTTCGGCCTGTCATCCTGCAAGTTGATCCAGAGGAAGGCAAAAGAAAAAACTGTGAGGTAAAAGCCCATTTTTTCTACTTAAGGGGGAAAAAAAATCCTTCCCGACTCCAATCAGGCATCAGAATAACTCCCTGGATCAGCGACCCCTCTCTAGTAGCTATAGCCTGTAATATTATTACGCTCCAGAAATACATCCAGGCCTCTCCTGAACTCCTTTATTGTACTCACCATCACCACCTCCTCAGGCAGAGAGCTCCATAGTCTCACTGCTCTTACCGTAAAGAATCCTCTTCTATGCTTGTGTACAAACCTTCTTTCCCCCAGACGCAGAGGATGTCCCCTCGTCACAGTCACCGTCCTGGGGATAAATAGATGATGGGAGTGATCTCTGTACTGACCCCTGATATATTTATATATAGTAATTAGATCTCCCCTCAGTTGTCTATTTTCTAAAGTGAATAACCCTAATGTTGATAATCTTTCAGGGTACTGTAGTTGCCCCATTCCAGTTATTACTTTAGTTGCCCTCCTCTGGACCTTCTCCAGCTCTGCTATGTCTGCCTTGTTTACAGGAGCCCAGAACTGTACACAGTCCTCCATGTGTGGTCTGACTCGCGATTTGTAAAGTGGTAGGACTATGTTCTCATCACCGGCATCTATGCCCCTTTTGATGCAACCCATTATCTTATTGCACTTGGCAGCAGCTGCCTGACACTGATTTTAACAGCTTAGTTTGCAGTTTACTAAAATTCCTAGATCCTTTTCCATTTCAGTGTTACCCAGTGTTTTACAGTTTAGTATGTACGGGTGACTTGCATTATTCCTTCCCATGTTCATAACCTTACATTTGTCAGTGTTAAACCTCATCTGCCACTTCTCTGCCCAAGCCTCCAATCTTTCCAGATCCCTCTATGGCAGTATACTGTCCTCTGTAGTATATATACAGTATACTGTCCTCTTCCGTGTCAATTACTTTACACAGTTCAGTGTCATCTGCAAAAATTGATATTTTACTGTGCAAGCCTTCTACAAGATCATAAATACATATATTGAGGAGAATAGGGCCCAATACTGATCCTGAGGTACCCCACTAGTGACAGTGACCCAATCTGAGTGTGTACTATTAATAACCACCCTCTGTTTTCTATCACTCAGCCAGTTACTTACCCACTTACAGAGGTTTTCTCCCAGTCCAAGCATTCACATTTTGTATACTAACCTTTCATGCTGTACAGTGTCAAATGCTTTGGAGAAGTCCAGATATACGACATCCATTGATTCGCCGCTGTCAAGTCTAGAACTTACCTCATAGAAACTGATTAAATTAGTTTGACATGACCGATCCCTCATGAAGCCATGCTGATATGGTGTTTTTGCTTATTTTCATTGAGGTGCTCCAAGATAGCTTCTCTTCGAAAACCTTCAAACAGTTTACCCACGACAGATGTTAAACTTACCGGCCTATAGTTTCCAGGCTCTGTTTTTGGACCCTTTTTGAATATTGGCACCACATTTGCTATGCGCCAATCCTTTGGAACACTCCCTGTCAGTATAGAGTCCTTAAATATCAGAAATAAGGCTCTGGCTATGACATTACCTAATTTTCTTAGGATACGGGGGTGTATGCCATCTGGTCCTGGCGATTTGTCTATTTTAATCTTTTTAAGACGCTGCTGTACTTCCCCCCTCCCTCATTACTCTTTACCATTTATATAATTGAAGAACATTTTAAGGTTAGTTTTGCTTTCTTTGGCAATCTTTCAGTCTCTAGTTTGGCGGCTTTTATTTGTTTTTTACATATTCTATTTTTTCCTTTGGTAATTTGGTAATTGTTTTTGGTTATTGCCAAGAACCTGTTTCCTTTATGAGATGTACAGGTATTAGTTTCCCAGTCTATATCTAGGTAGTTGAAGTCCCCCATAATAACCACCTGATTATGATTTGCCGCCTCGTCTATCTCGTTTAGTAGTAGATTTTCTGTGGACTCTGGTATATTAGGTGGTTTATAATACACTCCTATTAGTAATTTATTATTGTTTTTGCCTCCATGTATTTATACCTACAGTGACTCCACATGTTCATGTCTCTCACTTATACCTTCCCGGAGTGTGGGCTTTAGACAGGACTTTACATAAAGGCAGACCCCTCCCCCTCTCCGGTTTTGGCAATCCTTTCTAAACAGACTGTAACCCTGTATATTACCGCCCAGTCATAGCTATCATCCAGCTGTGTCTTAGTTATTCCCACTCAGGGCTCGAGTCCTGCAGGAATGTGTGGGAACGTTGTTCCTGCACTTTTTTCATAGCAGGAACGCCGTTCCCTTTCAGGGCCGTCTTTAACGCCGGGCAAAAGGACCAGGAAGCGGTGAAGACTTTGTACTCACCGCTTCCTGGTCCTTGGCTGTCAGCAGGGCTGCGCACAGGCATGAGGGCTGAGGCGCTCTGTGTACAGCCTTCACAGCACAGCCGACAGCAGGATGCAGATCGCGTAGGAGGAGAGGAGCGGCGGCGTCCAGGAGCAGGAGAGGGTAAGTGTTTTTTTTTATTTTATGAGGCTGATGGAGAGGCACTGACTGGGGGCTGATGGAGAGGCACTGGGGGCTGGTGGAGAGGCACTGGGGGCTGATTGAGAGGCGCTGGGGGCTGGTGAGAGGCACTGGGGGCTAATGGAGAGGCACCCGGGGCTGATAAGAGGCATCTGGGGCTAATGGAGAGGCACTGGGGGCTGCTATGAGGCTACTAGGGGCTGCTATGATGCTACTGGGGGCTGCTATAATACTAATAGGGGCTGCTATAAGGCTACTGGGGACTGCTGTAATGCTACTGGGGGCTGCTATGAGGCATGGGGCTCTTATCTGAGGTCTGATTGTGGGTCATTCATATTGGGGTCGGAGCTGAGGTGTGATCTTATTAACATTGGGGATCTTATTGGGGCTGTTAGCTGAGGTCTGATTAGCATTGGTGGTCTGATTGGTGGTCTGACCTGAGGTGTAATGAAAAATATATTTTTTCCGGAGCAGCTTGAAGAAAAAAGACCTCACAGTCTCCCACACTCCTTCTTCCTGGCCAAGCTTGCCAGCACACCTGAGGCCAAGCCAGCCAGCACCCCTGAGGCCAAGCCTGTCAGCACCCCTGAGGCCAAGCCTGTCAGCACCCCTGAGGCCAAGCTTGCCAGCACCCCTGAGGCTAAGCCAGCCAGCACCCCTGAGGCTAAGCCAGCCAGCAACCCTGAGGCCAAGCCTGTCAGCACCCCTGAGGCCAAGCCTGCCAGCACCCTCTGAGGCTAAGCCAGCCAGCAACCCTGAGGCCAAGCTTGCCAGCACCCCTGAGGCCAAGCCTGCCAGCACCCCTGAGGCTAAGCCAGCCAGCACCCCGGAGGCTAAGCCAGCCAGCACCCCTGAGGCCAAGCCTGCCAGCACCCCTGAGGCTAAGCCAGCCAGCATCCCTGAGGCCAAGCCTGCCAGCACCCCTGAGGCCAAGCCAGCCAGCATCCCTGAAGCCAAGCCTGCCAGCACCCCTGAGGCCAAGCCTGCCAGCACCCCTGAGGCTAAGCCAGCCAGCACCCCGGAGGCTAAGACAGCCAGCACCCCTGAGGCCAAGCCTGCCAGCACCCCTGAGGCCAAGCCTGCCAGCACCCCTGAGGCCAAGCCTGCCAGCACCCCTGAGGCCAAGCCTGCCAGCCCCCCTGAGGCCAAGCCTGCCAGCCCCCCTGAGGCCAAACCTGCCAGCACCCCTGAGTCTTCAAAACTGTAAGAAAATTATATATATAAGGGGAGCTTATAATATGAAAGAGACGAATTACACCTGAACAGACATATAGCGCAAATTCCAGTCTTTGTTTATGTTTTTTTTTTATCACAACGTTTACATTTGGCTCAGTCCTTAAGGGGTTAAAACACAGTCACTAAAGGGTGGCAAACAGAATCACAAACCATATGTAATTAAGGACCCAACTTCTGGAATAAAAGGGAATAATGACGGAATATATATATATATATATTTTTTTTTTTTTGGGGGGGGGGGGAGTCGGGGTGGCAGTGGATCTTGGGTGAGTTCCCACACTTTTTTTCCCAGGACTTGACCCCTGTTCCTACTGTCATAGCTATCATCCAGCCATGTCTCAGTTATTCCCACTGTCATAGCTATCATCCAGCCATGTCTCAGTTATTCCCATTGTCATAGCTATCATCCAGCCGTGTCTCAGTTATTCCCACTGTCATAGCTATCACCCAGCCGTGTCTCAGTTATT
The DNA here is from genome assembly GCF_014858855.1 of Bufo gargarizans. Taxonomy (NCBI): domain Eukaryota; kingdom Metazoa; phylum Chordata; class Amphibia; order Anura; family Bufonidae; genus Bufo; species Bufo gargarizans. The sequence continues at coordinate 372,818,182 of NC_058085.1, read as the reverse complement.
CCCACTATGTCATAGTCCTCCTCACACATCACTAATTCCAGCTCCCCAGTTTTATTAGTCAGGCTTCTGGCATTAGTATACATACTGTACATGTAAGAGGTTTATGTATATTTTTTACCCTTCACCTTTCCTTCTGAGCTGTTCTCGTCCCTCCTTCCATTCCTCCCCCAGTCCCACTACCTCGCCCCCGGTCTCTATCTGCACTATCTTCTCCTCCTATAATGTAATTACCCTCCCCCAGTCCCTAGTTTAAACACTCCTTCAACCTGCTAGCCATCTTTCTCCCCAGCACAGCTGCCCCTTCACCATTGAGGTGCAGCCCGTCTCTACGATAGAGCCTGTAGCCCATAGAGAAGTCGGCCAGGGATTATTATTTCTCTCCTGCAAGGGGATCTCCAGGGATGGGTCTTCTCTCTTCCCACCCTCCTGACCTGAGCGTCTTCTGTAGATAATTTTTTGCCTCTTGTTTTACTGTAATTTATAATGAATCTGATAGGACTGTGTCTGCTGAGTCCAAATTATTTTCGCTCCATCAGGGACACTGACCTGTTGAGGACTATTGTGCATATTGTGTCGCCTCTCAATGTAATGACCCGTCTCTGAGATGTCTATTCCGACAGGGTCTTTGTGACACTTAAGGACCTGTTAGTGAGTTATCCCTCACCTGATTCTCTTCACAAGACCATGATGTTAGCTGAAGATAATATTCATCCATATCTGCTCACTATTCCAGCCCAGACCTGCCATCAGTTCCTTCCGAGGTGTTTGCCTCTAAGACCCTTCAAGAGAAAAGGAACTTTCGGAGGAGCTGGGGTTGTGCTTCTGTTGCAGTAATGCTGGTGATGTTCTCAAAAACTGTCCAGAAAACTTCAGAGCCTAAGTAGTTCTTGTGAAGGCCATCTAGGCGAGCAGGTATTTCCTAAGATCCTTAAAAAGAGACAATCACCAAGTTTTGGGCGGCAATTTCAGACATATCGTGCAGGTGGGTAGGGACAGTGGTGGGGGTCCCTGTTCCCTACCTTCCATGACATTAAATGCTTGAACTGCAGAAAAGACTGACACACAATTAGCCTATTAGGAAAGAGCAGTCTTATATGGTGTATGATGTTGGGATCAGTGGGGTTCACTATGGGGGGGATGTCATTTGTATACCGCATATAGCGTCCCAGCCTCCATTGTACCCCCCCCCAGGACACGTTCCTCCTTGTATATTATTTCTTGACTTATGGCAGATTCTATTATTGATGTCTAGACCTGGGGGCTGAATATAGAGGAGCCCGTACCCTTTACTTCTTAAATACAGAGCCGGTTCTGATTCATGTCTGCTTAGCAGAGGATGCAGAGCGCGGCCTTGAATCAATAGTAAAAGTCAACTCCGGCATCAATTCATTAATATCAGCATAAATATTCTCAGCCTCGTCCGGGACGATGTGGGTGACATTTACAGGTCATTAAGGATTCAGCCTGAACCGCGCAGCTCCCAGGGGATAGCACTGTATATATCTTCATGCTGCTTGTGCCTATGGGGTGTGAGCGGCCATCATGTTACATGTACGGGGTGTGAGCGGCGATCATGTTATATGTATGGGGTGTGAGCGGCCATCATGTTATATGTACGGGGTGTGAGCGGTCATCATGTAATATGTACGGGGTGTGAGCGGCCATCATGTTATATGTACGGGGTGTGAGCCGCCATCATGTTATATGTACGGGGTGTGAGCGGTCATCATGTAATATGTACGGGGTGTGAGCGGCCATCATGTTATATGTACGGGGTGTGAGCGGCCATCATGTTACATGTACGGGGTGTGGGCGGCCATCATGTTACATGTACGGGGTGTGAGCGGCCATCATGTTATATGTACAGGGTGTGGGCGGCCATCATGTTATATGTACGGGGTGTGAGCGGTCATCATGTTATATGTACGGGGTGTGAGCCGCCATCATGTTATATGTACGGGGTGTGAGCCGCCATCATGTTACATGTACGGGGTGTAAGCGGCCATCATGTTATATGTACGGGGTGTGAGCGGCCACCATGTTATATGTACAGGGTGTGAACGGCCATCATGTTATATGTACGGGGTGTGAGCCGCCATCATATTATATGTACGGGGTGTGGGCGGCCATCATATTATATGTACGGGGTGTGGGCGGCCATCATATTATATGTACGGGGTGTGGGCCGCCATCATGTTTTATGTACGGGGTGTGAGCGGCCATCATGTTATATGTACGGGGTGTGAGCCGCCATCATGTTATATGTACGGGGTGTGGGCGGCCATCATGTGATATGTACGGGGTGTGAGCGGCCATCATGTTTTATGTACGGGGTGTGAGCGGCCATCATGTGATATGTACGGGGTGTGGGCGGCCATCATGTTATATGTACGGGGTGTGGGCGGCCATCATGTTATATGTACGGGGTGTGGGTGGCCATCATGTTATATGTACGGGGTGTGAGCGGCCATCATGTGATATGTACGGGGTGTGAGCGGCGATCATGTTATATGTACAGGGTGTGAGCCGCCATCATGTTATATGTACGGGGTGTGAGCCGCCATCATGTTATATGTACGGGGTGTGAGCGGCCATCATGTTATATGTACGGGGTGTGAGCCGCCACCATGTTATATGTACAGGGTGTGGGCGGCCATCATGTTATATGTACGGGGTGTGAGCCGCCATCATGTGATATGTACGGGGTGTGAGCGGCCATCATGTTATATGTACGGGGTGTGAGCGGCCATCATGTGATATGTACGGGGTGTGAGCGGCCACCATGTTATATGTACAGGGTGTGAGCCGCCATCATGTTATATGTACGGGGTGTGAGCCGCCATCATGTGATATGTACGGGGTGTGAGCCGCCATCATGTGATATGTACAGGGTGTGAGCCGCCATCATGTTATATGTACGGGGTGTGAGCCGCCATCATGTTATATGTACGGGGTGTGAGCAGCCATCATGTGATATGTACGGGGTGATATAGTGATAACCCTGGTGCCTCCATAACAGAAGCGGTCCCCCGGCCTTAGTGCTCCTCGGGAGTGGAGACCCCTTTGTGGTGGGGTGCATGTGCATCGCCTGTGCATCGTCCTGTCACTCTCGGTTCCTTTCATGCTGCATTTGATGCGCTGCTTGAAATAGCATAGTAACATAAGGCCGAAAAAAGACATTTGTCCATCCAGTTCGGCCTGTTATCCTGCAAGTTGATCCAGAGGAAGGCAAAAAAACCCTGTGAGCTAGAAGCCAATTTTCCTCACTTTAGGGGAATAAAAATTCCTTCCCGACTCCAATCAGGCATCAGAATAACTCCCTGGATCAGCGACCCCTCTCTAGTAGCTATAGTCTGTAATATTATTACACTCCAGAAATACATCCAGGCCCCTCCTGAATTCCTTTATTGTACTCACCATCACCACCTCCTCAGGCAGAGAGCTCCATAGTCTCACTGCTCTTACCGTACAGAGTCCATAGTCTCACTGCTCTTACAGTATAGAGTCCATAGTCTCACTGCTCTTACAGTAAAGAGTCCATAGTCTCACTGCTCTTACAGTAAAGAGTCCATAGTCTCACTGCTCTTACAGTATAGAGTCCATAGTCTCACTGCTCTTATAGTAAAGAGTCCATAGTCTCACTGCTCTTACAGTATAGAGTCCATAGTCTCACTGCTCTTACAGTAAAGAGTCCATAGTCTCACTGCTCTTACAGTATAGAGTCCATAGTCTCACTGCTCTTATAGTAAAGAGTCCATAGTCTCACCGCTCTTACAGTAAAGAGTCCATAGTCTCATCGCTCTTACAGTATAGAGTCCATAGTCTCACTGCTCTTACCGTACAGAGTCCATAGTCTCACTGCTCTTACCGTAAAGAGTCCATAGTCTCACTGCTCTTACAGTAAAGAGTCCATAGTCTCACTGCTCTTACAGTAAAGAGTCCATAGTCTCACTGCTCTTACAGTAAAGAGTCCATAGTCTCACTGCTCTTACAGTATAGAGTCCATAGTCTCACTGCTCTTACAGTACAGAGTCCATAGTCTCACTGCTCTTACAGTAAAGAGTCCATAGTCTCACTGCTCTTACAGTATAGAGTCCATAGTCTCACTGCTCTTACAGTACAGAGTCCATAGTCTCACTGCTCTTACAGTATAGAGTCCATAGTCTCACGGCTCTTACAGTATAGAGTCCATAGTCTCACTGCTCTTACAGTAAAGAGTCCATAGTCTCACTGCTCTTACCGTAAAGAGCCCATAGTCTCACTGCTCTTACAGTGAAGAGTCCATAGTCTCACTGCTCTTACAGTATAGAGTCCATAGTCTCACTGCTCTTACAGTATAGAGTCCATAGTCTCACTGCTCTTACAGTATAGAGTCCATAGTCTCACTGCTCTTACAGTAAAGAGTCCATAGTCTCACTGCTCTTACAGCAAAGAGTCCATAGTCTCACTGCTCTTACAGCAAAGAGTCCATAGTCTCACTGCTCTTACAGTAAAGAGTCCATAGTCTTACTGCTCTTACAGTACAGAGTCCATAGTCTCACTGCTCTTACAGTAAAGAGTCCATAGTCTCACTGCTCTTACAGTAAAGAGTCCATAGTCTCACTGCTCTTACAGTATAGAGTCCATAGTCTCACTGCTCTTACAGTATAGAGTCCATAGTCTCACTGCTCTTACCGTAAAGAATCCTCTTCTATGTTTGTGTACAAACCTTCTTTCCTCCAGACACAGAGGATGTCCCCTCGTCACAGTCCTGGGGATAAATAGATGATGGGAGTGATCTCTGTACTGACCCCTGATATATTTATACATAGTAATTAGATCTCCTCTCAGTCGTCTTTTTTCTAAAGTGAATAACCCTAATTTTGATAATCTTTTGCAAAACAGAAACAGATCCATGATGTCGGTCACCCGTCAGTCTCTCGGTCCATGTCTCCAGTCCAGGCGCAGAGCCCACCCTGCTGCGCAGTCCTCGTGTGGATGTGCTGCCTGATATGATGATTCATTGCTGCGGAGATGTTCATGTCTACTTGCTCATGCATGTTTGCTGTCGCTGATTCCATTATCACCTGTATAAAAGCCGCAGCGGGATTAATCCCTTCCAAGCCAATGCCGCTAATAATCCCACAATCACGCTCCCCCCCCTCCCCCCTCGTCCCCCCTTTAGGGATGCACGCTGTAATTTTCTCTTTACACAAAATGATTAATCAGAATAAGTGAAACTTATTGTAACAAACCTGTTCTTTAACCCCTTGAAGACTGGCGCATTTTGGTCCATAACGTTTTTTTGGGGGGTTTTGCACGGAGCTGGCGTAGATTCCTGGTTAGGGATGAGCGAACTCGAACTGTATAGTTCGGGTTCGTACCGAATTTTGGGGTGTCCGTGACACGGACCCGAACCCGGACATTTTCGTAAAAGTCCGGGTTCGGGTTCGGTGTTCGTCGCTTTCTTCGCGCTTTTGTGACGCTTTCTTGGCGCTTTTTGAAAGGCTGCAAAGCAGCCAATCAACAAGCGTCATACTACTTGCCCCAAGAGGCCATCACAGCCATGCCTACTATTGGCATGGCTGTGATTGGCCAGAGCACCATGTGACCCAGCCTCTATTTAAGCTGGAGTCACATAGCGCCGCCCGTCACTCTGCTCTGATTAGCGTAGGGAGAGGTTGCGGCTGCGACAGTAGGGCGAGATTAGGCAGATTAACTCCTCCAAAGGACTTGATTAACTGATCGATCTGCAGCTGTGGATCATTGAGCTGCTGATCCTCAATTGCTCACTGTTTTTAGGCTGCACAGACCGTTTGTCAGTCTCATTTTTCTGGGGTGATCGGCGGCCATTTTGTGTCTTGTGGTGCGCCAGCACAAGCTGCGACCAAGTGCATTTAACCCTCAATGGTGTGGTTGTTTTTTGGCTAAAGCCTACATCAGGGTGAAGCTGTCACACCAAGTGCATTTAACCAGCAATAGTCTGTTCATTTTTTGGCCATATACAAAATCAGGGGCAAGCTGCGCCTGTCACCAAGTGCATTTAACCCTCAATGGTGTGGTTGTTTTTTGGCTAAAGCCTACATCAGGGTGAAGCTGTCACACCAAGTGCATTTAACCAGCAATAGTCTGTTCATTTTTTGGCCATATACAAAATCAGGGGCAAGCTGCGCCTGTCACCAAGTGCATTTAACCCTCAATGGTGTGGTTGTTTTTTGGCTAAAGCCTACATCAGGGTGAAGCTGTCACACCAAGTGCATTTAACCAGCAATAGTCTGTTCATTTTTTGGCCATATACAAAATCAGGGGCAAGCTGCGCCTGTCACCAAGTGCATTTAACCCTCAATGGTGTGGTTGTTTTTTGGCTAAAGCCTACATCAGGGTGAAGCTGTCACACCAAGTGCATTTAACCAGCAATAGTCTGTTCATTTTTTGGCCATATCCCAGTCTAATTCTGTCACTAAATCCATACCGGTCACCCAGCGCCTAAATACTAGGCCTCAAATTTATATCCAGCTAAATCTGTCCCTAGTGCTGTAGCTGGGCGAGTTATTTAGTGTCCGTTCAAGCACATTTCTTGTTCTGGGTTGAAATACAATTCCCAATTTAGCAATTTCATAATTTAGTGGTTCCTGCTATATCAGAGCTCTTTGAAATCTATCCCAAAAAGGGTATATAATATTGAAGGTGCACATAGGGTCATTCAGAGTAACTTCACACACACCCGCTACTGTGTATTTCCAAGTCTAATTCTGTCACTAAATCCATACCGGTGACCCAGCGCCTAAATACTAGGCCTCAAATTTAATTCCCTCTAAATCTCTCGTTACCCACCGCTGTACTGTTGTTGCTGGGCAAGATATTTAGTGTCCGTCAAAGCACATTTTTTGTTCTGGGTTGAAGTACAATTCCCAATTTAGCAATTTCATAATTTAGTGGTTTCTGCTATATCAGAGCTATTTGAAATCTATCCCAAAAAGGGTATATAATATTGAAGGTGCACATAGGGTCATTCAGAATAACTTCACACACACCCGCTACTGTGTATTTCCAAGTCTAATTCTGTCACTAAACCCATACCGGTGACCCAGCGCCTAAATACTAGGCCTCAAATTTAAATCCCTCTAAATCTCTCGTTACCGTTGTCCTGTTGTAGCTGGGAAAGTTATTTAGTGCCCGTCAAAGCACATTTTTTGTTCTGGGTTGAAGTACAATTCCCAATTTAGCAAATTCATAATTTAGTGGTTCCTGCTATATCAGAGCTATTTGAAATCTATCCCAAAAAGGGTATATAATATTGAAGGTGCACATAGGGTCATTCAGAATAACTTCACACACACCCGCTACTGTGTATTTCCAAGTCTAATTCTGTCACTAAATCCATACCGGTGACCCAGCGCCTAAATACTAGGCCTCAAATTTAATTCCCTCTAAATCTCTCGTTACCCACCGCTGTACTGTTGTTGCTGGGCAAGATATTTAGTGTCCGTCAAAGCACATTTTTTGTTCTGGGTTGAAGTACAATTCCCAATTTAGCAATTTCATAATTTAGTGGTTTCTGCTATATCAGAGCTATTTGAAATCTATCCCTAAAAGGGTATATAATATTCAAGGTGCACATTGGGTCATTCAGAATAACTTCACACACACACGCTTCTGTGCATTTCCAAGTCTAATTCTGTCACTAAATCCATACCGGTCACCCAGCGCCTAAATACTAGGCCTCAAATTTATATCCCGCTGAATTTGAATACAATACATTGGGCCAAATAATATATTTGTTGTTGTGGTGAACCATAACAATGAGAAAAACATCTAGTAAGGGACGCGGACGTGGACATGGTCGTGGTGGTGTTAGTGGACCCTCTGGTGCTGGGAGAGGACGTGGCCGTTCTGCCACATCCACACGTCCTAGTGTACCAACTACTTCAGGTCCCAGTAGCCGCCAGAATTTACAGCGATATATGGTGGGGCCCAATGCCGTTCTAAGGATGGTAAGGCCTGAGCAGGTACAGGCATTAGTCAATTGGGTGGCCGACAGTGGATCCAGCACGTTCACATTATCTCCCACCCAGTCTTCTGCAGAAAGCGCACAGATGGCGCCTGAAAACCAACCCCATCAGTCTGTCACATCACCCCCATGCATACCAGGGAAACTGTCTCAGCCTCAAGTTATGCAGCAGTCTCTTATGCTGTTTGAAGACTCCGCTGGCAGGGTTTCCCAAGGGCATCCACCTAGCCCTTCCCCAGCGGTGAAAGACATAGAATGCACTGACGCACAACCACTTATGTTTCCTGATGATGAGGACATGGGAATACCACCTCAGCATGTCTCTGATGATGACGAAACACAGGTGCCAACTGCTGCGTCTTTCTGCAGTGTGCAGACTGAACAGGAGGTCAGGGATCAAGACTGGGTGGAAGACGATGCAGGGGACGATGAGGTCCTAGACCCCACATGGAATGAAGGTCGTGCCACTGACTTTCACAGTTCGGAGGAAGAGGCAGTGGTGAGACCGAGCCAACAGCGTAGCAAAAGAGGGAGCAGTGGGCAAAAGCAGAACACCCGCCGCCAAGAGACTCCGCCTGCTACTGACCGCCGCCATCTGGGACCGAGCACCCCAAAGGCAGCTTCAAGGAGTTCCCTGGCATGGCACTTCTTCAAACAATGTGCTGACGACAAGACCCGAGTGGTTTGCACGCTGTGCCATCAGAGCCTGAAGCGAGGCATTAACGTTCTGAACCTGAGCACAACCTGCATGACCAGGCACCTGCATGCAAAGCATGAACTGCAGTGGAGTAAACACCTTAAAACCAAGGAAGTCACTCAGGCTCCCCCTGCTACCTCTTCTGCTGCTGCCGCCTCGGCCTATTCTGCTGCTGCCGCCTCGGCCTCTTCCTCCGCCTCTGGAGGAACGTTGGCACCTGCCGCCCAGCAAACAGGGGATGTACCACCAACACCACCACCACCACCTCCGTCACCAAGCGTCTCAACCATGTCACACGCCAGCGTTCAGCTCTCCATCTCACAAACATTTGATAGAAAGCGTAAATTCCCACCTAGCCACCCTCGATCCCTGGCCCTGAATGCCAGCATTTCTAAACTACTGGCCTATGAAATGCTGTCATTTAGGCTGGTGGACACAGACAGCTTCAAACAGCTCATGTCGCTTGCTGTCCCACAGTATGTTGTTCCCAGCCGGCACTACTTCTCCAAGAGAGCCGTGCCTTCCCTGCACAACCAAGTATCCGATAAAATCAAGTGTGCACTGCGCAACGCCATCTGTAGCAAGGTCCACCTAACCACAGATACGTGGACCAGTAAGCACGGCCAGGGACGCTATATCTCCCTAACTGCACACTGGGTAAATGTAGTGGCAGCTGGGCCCCAGGCGGAGAGCTGTTTGGCGCACGTCCTTCCGCCGCCAAGGATCGCAGGGCAACATTCTTTGCCTCCTGTTGCCACCTCCTCCTTCTCGGCTTCCTCCTCCTCTTCTTCCACCTGCTCATCCAGTCAGCCACACACCTTCACCACCAACTTCAGCACAGCCCGGGGTAAACGTCAGCAGGCCATTCTGAAACTCATATGTTTGGGGGACAGGCCCCACACCGCACAGGAGTTGTGGCGGGGTATAGAACAACAGACCGACGAGTGGTTGCTGCCGGTGAGCCTCAAGCCCGGCCTGGTGGTGTGTGATAATGGGCGAAATCTCGTTGCAGCTCTGGGACTAGCCAATTTGACGCACATCCCTTGCTTGGCGCATGTGCTGAATTTGGTGGTGCAGAAGTTCATTCACAACTACCCCGACATGTCAGAGCTGCTGCATAAAGTGCGGGCCGTCTGTTCGCGCTTCCGGCGTTCACATCCTGCTGCTGCTCGCCTGTCTGCGCTACAGCGTAACTTCGGCCTTCCCGCTCACCGCCTCATATGCGACGTGCCCACCAGGTGGAACTCCACCTTGCACATGCTGGACAGACTGTGCGAGCAGCAGCAGGCCATAGTGGAGTTTCAGCTGCAGCACGCACGGGTCAGTCGCACTACAGAACAGCACCACTTCACCACCAATGACTGGGCCTCCATGCGAGACCTGTGTGCCCTGTTGCGCTGTTTCGAGTACTCCACCAACATGGCCAGTGGCGATGACACCGTTATCAGCGTTACAATACCACTTCTATGTCTCCTTGAGAAAACACTTAGGGCGATGATGGAACAGGAGGTGGCCCAGGAGGAGGAGGAGGAGGATGAGGAAGAGGGGTCATTTTTAGCACTTTCAGGCCAGTCTCTTCGAAGTGACTCAGAGGGAGGTTTTTTGCAACAGCAGAGGCCAGGTACAAATGTGGCCAGCCAGGGCCCACTACTGGAGGACGAGGAGGACGAGGATGAGGAGGAGGTGGAGGAGGATGAGGATGAAGCATGGTCACAGCGGGGTGGCACCCAACGCAGCTCGGGTCCATCACTGGTGCGTGGCTGGGGGGAAAGGCAGGACGATGACGATACGCCTCCCACAGAGGACAGCTTGTCCTTACCCCTGGGCAGCCTGGCACACATGAGCGACTACATGCTGCAGTGCCTGCGCAACGACAGCAGAGTTGCCCACATTTTAACCTGTGCGGACTACTGGGTTGCCACCCTGCTGGATCCACGCTACAAAGACAATGTGCCCACCTTACTTCCTGCACTGGAGCGTGATAGGAAGATGCGCGAGTACAAGCGCACGTTGGTAGACGCGCTACTGAGAGCATTCCCAAATGTCACAGGGGAACAAGTGGAAGCCCAAGGCCAAGGCAGAGGAGGAGCAAGAGGTCGCCAAGGCAGCTGTGTCACGGCCAGCTCCTCTGAGGGCAGGGTTAGCATGGCAGAGATGTGGAAAACTTTTGTCAACACGCCACAGCTAACTGCACCACCACCTGATACGCAACGTGTTAGCAGGAGGCAACATTTTACTAACATGGTGGAACAGTACGTGTGCACACCCCTCCACGTACTGACTGATGGTTCGGCCCCATTCAACTTCTGGGTCTCTAAATTGTCCACGTGGCCAGAGCTAGCCTTTTATGCCTTGGAGGTGCTGGCCTGCCCGGCAGCCAGCGTTTTGTCTGAACGTGTATTCAGCACGGCAGGGGGCGTCATTACAGACAAACGCAGCCGCCTGTCTACAGCCAATGTGGACAAGCTGACGTTCATAAAAATGAACCAGGCATGGATCCCACAGGACCTGTCCGTCCCTTGTCCAGATTAGACATTAACTACCTCCCCATAACCATATATTATTGGACTCCAGGGCACTTCCTCATTCAATCCTATTTTTATTTTCATTTTACCATTATATTGCGATGCTACCCAAAGTTGAATGAACCTCTCCTCTGCCTGTGTGCTAGGCCTAAATATATGCCAATGGACTGTTGCAGTGGTGGCTGACATGAAGCCTGATTCTCTGCTATGACATGCAGACTAATTCTCTGCTGACATGAAGCCAGATTGTCTGTTACGGGACCTCTCTCCTCTGCCTGGGTGCTGGGCCTAAATTTATGACAATGGACTGTTGCAGTGGTGGCTGACGTGAAGCCTGATTCTCTGCTATGACATGCAGACTGATTCTCTGCTGTCATGAAGCCAGATTGTCTGTTACGGGACCTTTCTCCTCTACCTGGGTTCTGGGCCTAAATTTATGAAAATTGACTCTTACAGTGGTGGGTGACGTGAAGCCTGATTCTCTGCTATGATATGAAGACTGATTCTCTGCTGACATGAAGCCAGATTGTCTGTTACGGGACCTTTCTCCTCTGCCTGGGTTCTGGGCCTAAATTTATGAAAATTGACTCTTACAGTGGTGGGTGACGTGAAGCCTGATTCTCTGCTATGATATGAAGACTGATTCTCTGCTGACATGAAGCCAGATTGTCTGTTACGGGACCTTTCTCCTCTGCCTGGGTTCTGGGCCTAAATTTATGAAAATTGACTCTTACAGTGGTGGGTGACGTGAAGCCTGATTCTCTGCTATGATATGAAGACTGATTCTCTGCTGACATGAAGCCAGATTGTCTGTTACGGGACCTTTCTCCTCTGCCTGGGTTCTGGGCCTAAATTTATGAAAATTGACTCTTACAGTGGTGGGTGACGTGAAGCCTGATTCTCTGCTATGATATGAAGACTGATTCTCTGCTGACATGAAGCCAGATTGTCTGTTACGGGACCTTTCTCCTCTGCCTGGGTTCTGGGCCTAAATTTATGAAAATTGACTCTTACAGTGGTGGGTGACGTGAAGCCTGATTCTCTGCTATGATATGAAGACTGATTCTCTGCTGACATGAAGCCAGATTGTCTGTTACGGGACCTTTCTCCTCTGCCTGGGTTCTGGGCCTAAATTTATGAAAATTGACTCTTACAGTGGTGGGTGACGTGAAGCCTGATTCTCTGCTATGATATGAAGACTGATTCTCTGCTGACATGAAGCCAGATTGTCTGTTACGGGACCTCTCTCCTCTGCCTGGGTGCTGGGCCTAAATATATGCCAATGGACTGTTGCAGTGGTGGCTGACGTGAAGCCTCATTCTCTGCTATGACATGCAGACTAATTCTCTGCTGACATGAAGACAGATTCTCTGTTACGGGACCTCTCTCCTCTGCCTGGGTGCCGGGGCCTAAATATCTGAGAATGGACTGTTCCAGTGGTGGCTGACGTGAAGCCTCATTCTCTGCTATGACATGCAGACTAATTCTCTGCTGACATGAAGACAGATTCTCTGTTACGGGACCTCCCTCCTCTGCCTGGGTGCTGGGCCTAAATATATGCCAATGGACTGTTGCAGTGGTGGCTGACGTGAAGCCTCATTCTCTGCTATGACATGCAGACTAATTCTCTGCTGACATGAAGACAGATTCTCTGTTACGGGACCTCCCTCCTCTGCCTGGGTGCTGGGCCTAAATATATGCCAATGGACTGTTGCAGTGGTGGCTGACGTGAAGCCTCATTCTCTGCTATGACATGCAGACTGATTCTCTGCTGACATGAAGCCAGATTCTCTGTTACGGGACCTCTCTCCTCTGCCTGTGTGTGTGCTGGGCCTAAATATATGCCAATGGACTGTTGCAGTGGTGGCTGACGTGAAGCCTCATTCTCTGCTATGACATGCAGACTGATTCTCTGCTGACATGAAGCCAGATTCTCTGTTACGGGACCTCTCTCCTCTGCCTGTGTGTGTGCTGGGCCTAAATATATGCCAATGGACTGTTGCAGTGGTGGCTGACGTGAAGCCTCATTCTCTGCTATGACATGCAGACTAATTCTCTGCTGACATGAAGACAGATTCTCTGTTACGGGACCTCCCTCCTCTGCCTGGGTGCTGGGCCTAAATATATGCCAATGGACTGTTGCAGTGGTGGCTGACGTGAAGCCTCATTCTCTGCTATGACATGCAGACTAATTCTCTGCTGACATGAAGACAGATTCTCTGTTACGGGACCTCTCTCCTCTGCCTGGGTGCCGGGGCCTAAATATCTGAGAATGGACTGTTCCAGTGGTGGGTGACGGGAAGCCAGATTCTCTGCTATGGAACCTCTCTCCAATTGATTTTGGTTAATTTTTATTTATTTAATTTTTATTTTAATTCATTTCCCTATCCACATTTGTTTGCAGGGGATTTACCTACATGTTGCTGCCTTTTGCAGCCCTCTAGCTCTTTCCTGGGCTGTTTTACAGCCTTTTTAGTGCCGAAAAGTTCGGGTCCCCATTGACTTCAATGGGGTTCGGGTTCGGGACGAAGTTCGGATCGGGTTCGGATCCCGAACCCGAACATTTCCGGGATGTTCGGCCGAACTTCTCGAACCCGAACATCCAGGTGTTCGCTCAACTCTATTCCTGGTGTAATGTGCACAAGTTTTCTGGCACAGATAGGGGGTCATTTATTAAGAGCTGCCTTTTATACTTTCTCTCTTTATATACTGCTGACTGCTATGAGACGCTGTTTATGGCAGTCTGTTCTCTCTTTATATACTGCTGACTGCTATGAGACGCTGTTTATGGCAGTCTGTTCTCTCTTTATATACTGCTGACTGCTGTGAGACGCTGTTTATGGCAGTCTGTTCTCTCTTTATATACTGCTGACTGCTGTGAGACGCTGTTTATGGCAGTCTGTTTTCTCTTTATATACTGCTGACTGCTGTGGGGTGCTGTTTATGGCAGTCTGTTCTCTCTTTATATACTGCTGACTGCTGTGAGGTGCTGTTTATGGCAGTCTGTTCTCTCTTTATATACTGCTGACTGCTGTGAGACGCTGTTTATGGCAGTCTGTTCACTCTTTATATACTGCTGACTGCTGTGAGAAGCTGTTTATGGCAGTCTGTTCTCTCTTTATATACTGCTGACTGCTGTGAGACGCTGTTTATGGCAGTCTGTTCTTTCTTTATACACTGCTGACTGCTGTGAGAAGCTGTTTATGGCAGTCTGTTCTCTCTTTATATACTGCTGACTGCTGTGAGGTGCTGTTTATGGCAGTCTGTTCACTCTTTATATACTGCTGACTGCTGTGAGGTGCTGTTTATGGCAGTCTGTTCTCTCTTTATATACTGCTGACTGCTGTGAGAAGCTGTTTATGGCAGTCTGTTCTCTCTTTATATACTGCTGACTGCTGTGAGGTGCTATTTAAGGCAGTCTGTTCTCTCTTTATATACTGCTGTACTGCTGTGAGACGCTGTTTATGGCAGTCTGTTCTCTCTTTATATACTGCTGACTGCTGTGGGGTGCTGTTTATGGCAGTCTGTTCTCTCTTTATATACTGCTGTACTGCTGTGAGACGCTGTTTATGGCAGTCTGTTCTCTCTTTATATACTGCTGACTGCTGTGAGGTGCTGTTTATGGCAGTCTGTTCTCTCTTTATATACTGCTGACTGCTGTGAGACGCTATTTATGGCAGTCTGTTCACTCTTTATATACTGCTGACTGCTGTGAGGTGCTGTTTATGGCAGTCTGTTCTCTCTTTATATACTGCTGACTGCTGTGAGGTGCTGTTTATGGCAGTCTGTTCTCTCTTTATATACTGCTGA
This sequence comes from Bufo gargarizans, assembly GCF_014858855.1. Classification (NCBI taxonomy): domain Eukaryota; kingdom Metazoa; phylum Chordata; class Amphibia; order Anura; family Bufonidae; genus Bufo; species Bufo gargarizans. The sequence continues at coordinate 372,803,160 of NC_058085.1, read as the reverse complement.
CTGCTGTGAGAAGCTGTTTATGGCAGTCTGTTCACTCTTTATATACTGCTGACTGCTGTGAGGTGCTGTTTATGGCAGTCTGTTCTCTCTTTATATACTGCTGACTGCTGTGAGAAGCTGTTTATGGCAGTCTGTTCACTCTTTATATACTGCTGACTGCTGTGAGGTGCTGTTTATGGCAGTCTGTTCTTTTTTTATATACTGCTGACTGCTGTGAGAAGCTGTTTATGGCAGTCTGTTCACTCTTTATATACTGCTGACTGCTGTGAGGTGCTGTTTATGGCAGTCTGTTCTCTCTTTATATACTGCTGACTGCTGTGAGAAGCTGTTTATGGCAGTCTGTTCACTCTTTATATACTGCTGACTGCTGTGAGGTGCTGTTTATGGCAGTCTGTTCTCTCTTAATATACTGCTGACCACTGGCGTAGCTATAGGAGTCGCAGCGGTCGCAGTTGCGACCGAGCCCCCCTGGCCAGTGGCATTGTATTTTCCCTTTATAAGATGCACTGCATCTTATAAAGATAATCCTAGTGAGTGGTTCCGTTATGAAAGCGCTCATTAGTATGCAGGAGGCAGGGAGAGAAGCGCTGTGAGCACCGTACTTACCTCTTCCTCCTGCTCACTCTTCTCGGGTCCCACGCTGCTGTGTCCTGGCTGCTTGCAGAGTCAGCACGTACAGAGCGCACTCTGACCCGACGCTGCAGTCACTCAACTGACTGCAGTGCGGGCCCTAAGAAGACAGCCAGGACACAGAGAGTGGCGGCAGGAGAGGTAAGTTATTTTATTATTTTAGTCTAATCTAAGGTCTAATATGGGGGTCTGGAGAGTCTAATGGGGGGACTGGAGGTCTGATATGGGGGTCTGGAGGGTCTAATGGGGGGACTGGAAGTCTGATATGGGGGTCTGGAGGGTCTAATGGGGGGACTGGAAGTCTGATATGGGGGTCTGAAGGGTCTAATGTGGGGACTGGAGGTCTGATATGGGGGTCTGGAGGGTCTAATGTGGGGACTGGAGGTCTGATATGGGGGTCTGGAGGGTCTAATGTGGGGACTGGAGGTCTGATATGGGGGTCTGGAGGGTCTAATGGGGAAGACTGGAGGTCTGATATGGGGGTCTGAAGGGTCTAATGGGGAGACTGGAGGTATGATATGGGGGTCTGAAGGGTCTAATGGGGGGACTGGAGGTTTGATGTGGGGTCTGAAGGGTCTAATGGGGGGACTGGAGGTCTCATATGGGGGCCTGAAAGGTGTGGTTGGGGGTCTAGAAAGGTCTAATGGGTGTCTGGAGATCTAATCAGATGATTGTGGGTCTGGAGGTTTAATGGGGGTCAGAAATTGGGGTTTGGGGGTCTAATGGGGGTCTGAAGGTCTGGTCTGAGGTCTAATGGGGGTCTTATCTGAGGTCTGATAATGGGTCTGGGTCTGACATGGAGGTCTAAGGCGAGTCTGATATGGGGTCTGACAGAGGTCTAAAGGGGGTCTGGTCTGAGATGGGGGGGGGGGGGTCTCATCTGGGGTTTGATATGGGGGTCTGATCTGAAAGGTAAGGGGTTACTTTTTGTGGGGCTGTATGACCCTGTATGTTCTATAGCGCTGTAAGTAATGTTTTCCAAATATGTCTTTAAAGGGGTTGTCCGCTTTTTTTTTCCGTACGAGCGACGCCTTCTCTGCTCTATTTACCACTATCACTGCAATTGCTGCATATGAGCGCTGCCCTCTTTTCAAACTGCTGATCGGCGGGGGTGCCGGGAGACCCCTGCCAATGTGATATTGATGACCTATCTTGAGGATAGGTCATCAGTAGTAAAAAGAGGATGACCCCTTCAACAGTAGAACTGGAGGGAATGGGTTAGGTTGAGAATTTGGAATGGGGGAACACGTTTACATTTTTGCCTCAGACAGCAGAAAGGCTAGGTGCACCCCTGCCCCTTGCCATTAAGCAATGAGGGGAGGGTGGGGGGGGGGGTCCCAGCTGAACTCTTGCACCAGGGCCCACGAGCCTCTAGCTACGCCCCTGCTGCTGACTGCTGTGAGACGCTGTTTATGGCAGTCTGTTCTATCCTTATATAAAGAGATCCTGCGCTCCACATTCTGGTGAATACATTGTAGCAGCTTGGAGCTCTCATCATCTTGACACTTTTTTTTTGTAGCAAACGGTTGTCAGACTCCGCCCACTTATGTTATTTCCCTCTGTCTCCTCAGGTTTCAGCTCAGCGGAGGTGCAGTGACAGGTGATGGACAGCAGGGGGCACTCTTATCCCATTTCAGAGGGGGAGTCTATGGCATGTTACACAAACCTTTTGCAGATCCACATTCATTAGATGTTACAGTGTAAAGTTCTCCATATACAAGGCACTTACAGATACCAGGTGAGCACACGCCGTCCTGTTCGCGCTCGCTCTGTTATTTATAATGCATTATATATATAATTCATGTAGATGCCACAAGCCCAGAAACGGAGCGGCTTTGAATACATTGTGCAGCAATGTAAAAAATAAACGATCAGTCAATGTCGAGGATTAGGAACCTGCTGATTTTTTTTTCCACCCCTCGGTTTATAACCTCCTAAGCAGCGGCACAGGCAGCCGCTTACCAGGCGCTATACCGCTGAATTAGGTGCCCCCTCTTGGTCAACCATTTTGTCGGGTGACCCCCCCCCCCCCCCCCCCCCATTTTGTCTTCCTAAATTCTCCAGTTTCTGCTGTTTGGACCAATAGTCAGTCTCACTATGCAAGACGCCCCCAACCATGCCGTTATAGACATTGCTTTGTGCTCTGGGGCAGAAAGTTCTCACCATACAATTGTCCACAATGACTGGTCTGCTGAAGCACTGGAGATAAGGGTCCGAAGCCGACCCCTTAATTTGAGCTATGATAGTATATTAGGGAAGTGCAGTATGAGCAATTGTAGCTGCTATAGTGTGTGTATACATATATATATATACATATACAGTCGGGTCCATAAATATTGGGAAATCAACACAAGTCTAGCATTTTTGGCTCTATACACCACCACAATGGATGTGAAATGAAACAAACAAGATGTGCTTTACCTGCAGACTGTCAGCTCTACCTGCAGACTGTCAGCTTTACCTGCAGACTGTCAGCTTTACCTGCAGACTGTCAGCTTTACCTGCAGACTGTCAGCTGTAATCTGAGGGATTTACATCCAGATCAGGTGAACGGTGCAGGAATTACAGCAGTTTGCATCTGTGCCTCCCACTTGTTAAGGGACCAAAAGTAATGGGACAATTGGCTTCTCAGCTGTTCCATGGCCGATGTGTGTTATTCCCTCATTATCCCAATTACAATGAGCAGATAAAAGGTCCAGAGGTCATTTCCAGTCTGCTATTTGCTATCTGCATTTGGAATCTGTCGCTGTCAACTCTCAAGATGAGATCCAAAGAGCTGTCACTATCAGTGAAGCCATCATTAGGCTGAAAAAACCCATCAGAGAGATAGCAAAAACATTAGGCGCGGCCAAAACAACAGTTTGGAACATTCTTAAAAAGAAGAAACGCACCGGTGAGCTCAGCAACACCAAAAGACCCGGAAGACCACGGAAAACAACTGTGGTCGATGAGTGAAGAATTCTTTCCCTGGTAAGAAAACACCCTTCACAACAGTTGGCCAGATCAAGAACACTCTCCAGGAGGTAGATGTATGTGTGTCAGAGTCAACAATCAGGAGAAGACTTCACCAGAGTGAATACAGAGGGTTCACCACAAGATGGAAACCATTGGTGAGCCTCAAAAACAGGAAGGCCAGATTAGAGTTTGCCAAACGACATCTAAAAAAGCCTTCACAGTTCTGGAACAACATCCTATGGACAGATGAGACCAAGATCAACTTGCACCAGAGCGATGGGAAGAGAAGAGTATGGAGAAGGAAAGGAGCTGCTCATGGTCCTAAGCATACCACCTCATCAGTGAAGCATGGTGGTGGTAGTGTCAGGGCGTGGGCATGTGTGGCTGCCAATGGAACTGCTTCTCTTGTATTTATTGATGATGTGACTGCTGACAAAAGCAGCAGGATGAATTCTGAAGGGTTTCGGGCAATATTATCTGCTCATATTCAGCCCAATGCTTCAGAACTCATTGGACGGCGCTTCACAGGGCAGATGGACAATGACCCAAAGCATCCTGCAAAAGCAACCAAAGAGTTTAAGGGAAAGAAGTGGAATGTTCTGCAATGGCCGAGTCAATCCCCGGACCTGAATCAGATTGAGCATTTCACTTGCTGAAGACAAAACTGAAGGGAAAAAGCCCCAAGAACAAGCGGGAACTGAAGACAGTGGCAGTAGAGGCCGGGCAGAGCGTCACCAGGGATGAGACCAGCGTCTGGTGATGTCTATGCGTTCCAGACTTCAGGCTGTAACTGACTGCAAAGGATTTGCAACCAAGTATTAAAAAGTGAAAGTTTGATTTATGATTATTATTCTGTCCCAATACTGCAGGTAAAGCTGACAGTCTGCGGGTAAAGCTGACAGTCTGCAGGTAAAGCTGACAGTCTGCGGGTAAAGCTGACAGTCTGCAGGTAAAGCACATCTTGTTTGTATCATTTAATATCCATTGTGGTGGTGTATAGAGCCAAAAATGTTACATTGTGTCCATGTCTCAATATTTATGGACCCGACTGTATATATATATATATATCTAGAAGGAATTGCAGTATGAGCAATTGTAGCTACTATACTATATATATCAGGGAAGTGCATTATGAGCAATTCTCTGCATTTATCACAGAACCTGTCCCAATGTTTTCACACCTTCATTCACAGGGTACGGGCTGCCATAAACAACATCTCCAATAATAACAATAAGTCAATTACTCCTAAGACAATTCCCTAACATGATGGTTATATGGATCCAGACAAGAGTCAGAAGATGAGCTACATGAACATAGTATTTCTTAACAATAGAGAGTTGTACACAAGTCTCTGGGAACAGCGCGTCTCCCGGCATCGTCTCTTCACGTAATACCAGAAACATGAACGTATTGTTGCTTCCAAAGTTCAGCGATATCAATTCTGTATAACAAACCGTGACATGAAAAGAATGTGCGATAACAATAGCAGTGTCCATAAGGGTACTTTCACACTAGCTTCCGTTACCGATAATACAACCGCCTGCACCCATATAAACGGATCCGGTTCTATTATCTGTAACACGGCCAAGACGGATCCGTCATGAACTCCATTGAAAGTCAATGGGGGACGGATCCGTTTTCTATTGTGGCAGATTGCATCAGAGAAAACTGATCCGTCCCCATTGACTTGCATTGTGGGTCATGACGGATCTGTTTTTCCATTTTTCCCAGGACGAAAAGCAAAATACAACATGTTGCGGTTTTCTCTCCGGTCTGGGAACGCAACTAAATGGAACGGAATGCATTTTGGAGCGCTCCGTTCTGTTCAGTTTTGTCCCCATTAACAATGAATGGGGACTAAACGGAAGCGTTTTTTTCCGGTATTGAGACCCTATGATGGATCTCAATACCGGAAAACTAAAATGATAGTGTGAAAGTACCCTAAGAAATGGCTCAACCTTCACTCTTCTGAGCCAAGAGATACAATGTAGCAATAAATTATAAACATTGAATAATACATGGGGGGGTATAAACATGTTGATAACATGGAATAACACATGGGGGGCTTATAAACATGTCGATAACATGGAATAATACATGGGGGGTTTATAAACATGTCGATAACATGGAATAATACATGGGGAGTTTATAAACATGTCAATAACATGGAATAATACATGGGGGATTTATAAACATGTAAATAACATGGAATAATACACGGGGGGTTTATAAACATGTCGATAACATGGAATAATACATGGGGCATTTATAAACATGTCAATAACATGGAATAATACATGGGGGATTTATAAACATGTCGATAACATTGAATAATACATGGGGGGTTTATAAACATGTATAAACATGTCGATAATATGGAATAATACATGGGGCATTTATAAACATGTCAATAATATGGAATAATACATGGGGGATTTATAAACATGTCGATAACATGGAATAATACATGGGGGATTTATAAACATGTCAATAACATGGAATAATACATGGGGGGTTTATAAACATGTCGATAACATGGAATAATACATGGGGGATTTATAAACATGTTAATGACATGGAATAATACATGGGGGGTTTATAAACACATTAATGACATGGAATAATACATGGGGCATTTATAAACATGTCAATAACATAGAATAATACATGGGGGTTTATAAACATGTCGATAACATTGAATAATACATGGGGGATTTATAAACACGTTAATGACATAGAGGAGGAGGATATAATCTCCAATGAAACTACAAGCATCAAGGAATGAGTGGATTCTGTATGACCTAGCAGGAACTGATCATAGAATAAAGGTCATGTGAAGATCAGTGATGTTGGGAGAAGATGAGTGACTTCCCTTTCGTCATTTGGCCTTCAATTGCCCAGCCAGACGATGGAACCTTAAACACAGAACTCAAGCCAGTGGTTTTGTAGACTAAATTGTGTCAAAGCCATAAAAAACCCTACTATGTACTGTATACTGAGGCAGAAACAATCAAAGAGTTACATGATAACATTCTGTCAGTATGCAGTCCCCACCAGGGGGAGCTAGGATGTTATAGGATGATAGCCTGGAAGCTATAAAAGTACTAGCCAGCTGCATTCTGGAGGCTACAGTGAGGGATCTGAGAAGAACATAATCAACCCTAACCTCAATGTTTACAGGTTATCAATATTGTACTTCCAGAAAACCCCCTTAAGACACTTGAACCTTTTTATTAAACATCTCAAATCTGATCTAACCTTCTGATTACATCTTCATCACCTGGTCCTGACGTCTGTAACGGACCGTTTCAGCAGACAAGGGGTTAAAATCAGCTTAGGCGATATGCCCCTTTCTGAGAGACAGGCACAGCTACTGCAAAACACCAAACTCCCGAACTGGATACAAAATAGCACTCCAAACTGGAACCTCGCGAATAGCTGCTAGCAGACGAACAGGAAAAGCATACAATCAGCTTACACTCCTGGCAATCAGTCTCTAACAGCATACAGGGAATCCCCCCAATAACAAGACAAGGCTCCGCGTTGAGGGTCAAGCTGTGGTCTGACTGTACTTCAGGTACAGCCTCTTTTATTCATAAAAAACAAACATAGTACTGCCCACAGGGTTTTGAAATCCAACCAATCAATATCTTACAACACACACAATGCAAGTACAGCAACCAATCGTTCACACCCCTAGAGGAACAGAAGGGAGACTGCGACACAGAACAGATACAACACATCCCCACAATGCATTATGGTTTCCTCCTCTCTGTCCCGGAGACAACCGAGGGCAATCCAATTATCTCTCAGGACAAAGGGAGATCGTCAATACACATGTGAAGACAACAGGACAGACATCACCATTTAAACACACAATGGGACAATGGCACAATGGGATAATAGAAACACACCTAGCATATTCCTCCCAAGCTGACAAGTTACACTTATTATAAATTGTTAAAACTTTGTGAGGTTACATTGTCCATACATATAACTTACATCAATGTAAACAGTATAACTTGGGGGACAAACCTATCCAAAATTCCCTGCAATAGGTTCAGGGGTTTAAAAGTTAGTATGGGCCATAATCCTGAGGCAAGAGGCGTTTAAACAGGCCTCTCCAAAACCCAGTGGCGAGGTTGGTTTCGCCACACATCTCTCCCCCCCCCCCCCCAGGGAAGACTAACCAGATACCTGACCTCACGCCGGTCGGTACCTGAGTTAGTCTGGCAGCCCACCCACAACCCAATACTGGACCTGTTGAATTTAGTAGCCTGTCTCTGTCCAGTGAATCCACCAAGATTATATTGGTAGCTGGTACTCCCGGTCTCTGTGTTGCTCCCTGGCTTGGAGTGGAGGTTGCTTTGTGGGCAGGTATCAGTGGTACTCTGCCCTGGTGCCAGCGTTACCATGGAAGAAGCCTGGTTGGAGCCTGGTTGTTGGAGGGGGAGACCGACTGTCTCCGCTCCCAATACAGTGTCCTGCTGCTGGGGAAAGGAGATGGGGCTCTCTATTCCCTGCTGGACACTCTGCCGCTGGGGGACAGGACCGACTGTCTCTGCCCCCTGTAACTCCGCCTGCAGCTGGGGAATGGAGATTGGGCTCCCAATTCCCTGTACATCACACGGCCGCTGGGGAATGGAGACTGGGCTCCCAATTCCCAAAAAATCATGCTGCTGCTGGGGGGCAGGAACAACTACCTCTGCCCCCTGTAACTCAGCCTGCCGCTGGGGAGGGAGGACGTTGGTCTCATCTCCCTGCATTTTACAATGCCTTCCCGGCATATCACTGTGCTGCTGGGGGGCAGGAACAACTACCTCTGCCCCCTGTAACTCAGCCTGCCGCTGGGGAGGGAGGACGTTGGTCTCATCTCCCTGCATTTTACAATGCCTTCCCGGCATATCACTGTGCTGCTGGGGGGCAGGAACAACTACCTCTGCCCCCTGTAACTCAGCTTGCCACTGGGGAGCGAGGACGCTGCTCTCCTCTCCCTGCATTTCACACTGCCTTTCCGGCATATCACTCTGCTGCTGGGGGGCAGGAACAACTACCTCTGCCCCCTGTAACTCAGCCTGCCGCTGGGAGGGAGGACGCTGCTCTCCTCTCCCTGCACTTCACACTGCCGCTGGGGAATGGAGACTGGGCTCCCAATTCCCTGCAATTCACACTGCCACTGGGGAATGGAGACTCGGCTCCCCATTCCCTACAATTCACACTGCCGCTGGGGAATGGAGACTGGGCTCCCTCTGTCCCGCAACTGTAACTTCCGATGGAGGTCCACCCAACGTGGCAGCTGACCGTCACCTTCTGCCCGGTATAGTAGGGTCTTGAACACTAGACTCCTCACGAACTTCACGGATTTCTCAGCTGGATTGGGTCCGAAGAAGTTCAGTCGCAACCACATCATACGGTCAAATTCCTCAACAGAGTATCTGTACTCCACTGCTGGTTCCATCCTGGTGCTTTTAGGGTCACTGTACTGAGACATGCGTTGCCCTTAAGTTGTAAAATCCAAAGAAATGGTGTCTCCTGTAGCTGTCCTTCTGGCTGTAGGAACGATCCTGCTGCTTGCCGCCAATTGTAACGGACCGTTTCAGCAGACAAGGGGTTAAAATCCGTTTAGGCGATATGCCCCTTTCTGAGAGACAGGCACAGCTACTGCAGAACACCAAACTCCCGAACTGAATACAAAATAGCACTCCAAACTGGAACCTCGCGAATAGCTGCTAGCAGACGAACAGGAAAAGCATACAATCAGCTAACACTCCTGGCAATCAGTCTCCAACAGCATACAGGGAATCCCCCCAATAACGAGCCAAGGCTCCGTGTTGAGTGTCAAGCAGTGGTCTGACTGTACTTCAGGTACAGCCTCTTTTATTCATAAAAAACAAACATAGTACTGCCTACAGGGTTTTGAAATCCAACCAATCAATATCTTACAACACACACAATGCAAGTACAGCAACCAATCGTTCACGCCCCCTAGAGGACCAGAAGGAAGACTGCGATACAGAACAGATACAACACATCCCCACAATGCATCATGGTTTCCTCCTCTCTGTCCCGGAGACAACCGAGGGCAATCCAATTATCTCTCAGGACAAAGGGAGATCGCCAATACACATGTGGAGACAACAGGGCAGACATCACCATTTAAACACACAATGGGACAATGGCACAATGGGATAATAGAAACACACCCAGCATATTCCTCCCAAGCTGACAAGTTGCACTTATTATAAATTGTTACAACTTTGTGAGGTTACATTGTCCATACATATAACTTGCATCAATTTAAACAGTATAACTTGGGGGACAAACCTATCCAAAATTCCCTGGAATAGGTTCAGGGGTTTAAAAGTTAGTATGGGCCATAATCCTGAGGCAAGAGGCGTTTAAACAGGCCTCTCCAAAACCCAGTGGCGAGGTTGGTTTTCGCCACAACGTCTCTCCTGACGATCCATGACTTTTCTGGCAACCATGAACTAGGAAACCGTCCGAGTAAGTCCATATCTCCTTGTCACGTTAAATGGTGGATAACAGGGGAGATTCCTTAGACTTTGCACGTTATTTTAGCCAGTGTCAAACCAGTTGTGGCCGGAGGATCCACTTCTCTGAGAATCATAGTGGTTTGATTTTATAACAATGCAAAAAAATATGTTTACATAGGAGCTGTATACACAATAGACAGTTTTTAGCATAGTTGTGAAAGTCTACATACCCCTTTATATCAGAAGGCGGGGGTTTAGTATCATGTTTTGCTTGCACAATATTTTCGGTCTCTGTCTTTTTCTCTTTGATCATCCACTGATATTAGCATTCAGCAGCGTCTATTGTGTGAAAATCGTCTGCAAAATAAGAGGTGTCATTTCTCTAACGAGACTGAAAACACGACTTAATGACAGCAAAATAAAAGATCCAAAATTACAAAGAGCAATCAACTAATGTGAACACATCCGAGGTAGAGAAAATATAAGGAAAATATGCGCTATGCGGCTGTCATTATACTGTACCTATCGGGAGCCAAAGTCAACTTCAAGGACTTGTCATGTGTCATATGGGAGTAAAAAAGGTAGCAGTGGGGCCCCTCATCAGAGTTGCACAGGCTCCAGCTCGTAGTTAGGTGGTAGGATGCCAGGGAGGGGAGATACAGAGATCTCCCCACAGAAACCTAATAACGGTACCATGTGTGGACTCTACCTGTAGCTGGAACCCAGGTGGACCTGTTGGTCCCAGAACCATCTCCCTGTGACCTTCTGGTCTGGAGCTATGGGCCCTAGTGAGTTTTGTTGGTTGTTTGGCTGCCAGGACCAGGATGGAGGGGCGACCCTTTCCAGAGGCAGGGAGGGGCGTGGCCAACTACAGGTGAAAAGACCCATTCAGGCAGAGTCCAGCGTCTTATCTCTAAAGGGGGGTCATGCTGAGCATCGTGTTTGGAGGGACCTTTAAAACTGCTGACATCCCTGCCTCCCATGTGACGACAGCCAAGGATTACAATAACCATTATTCATCAACCCAAAGGACTCATTAATCTGGTAAACTGACTTTTGTCTCTGTTTAATCCTGTTTGTATCATACCACCTGTGTTGTGCACATCGGACCACTGTATATATGCTCTGTTATATTGTGTTATATCTAATGAGCCCTTAAGGTGATTAAATATATAATTTAATCTTGTGCTGTCCTGTATCTCGATCACGAATTCCCACGTCTGTGTTTCATCATAGTTATGCACTACTGCGGGTTGGTTTCTCATCCTATATAATCCCATTAGCGGAGGAGCGCAATGGGAGTGCTGGGGCCCTAGGGGCCCCTCAGGGGTCTGATGGCTTATCCCCTTCCGACCAAGTGACTGCCGAGTCAGATGAAGGCCAGGAGACTATTCTGGCCACGTCTGGTCAGAAGTTTCAACTAGTGGTACCCTATCCATTCAGGACGGAGTTGTTGCGGGCTGCGCAGGAGATTCCGATGGCTGCACACCTACGGGTCGCAAAGACAAAGACCAGATTATCCCAGCATTTCTACTGGCCAAAGATAGAGGCTGATGTGGTTGCCTACTGCCGTTCATGTGACACCTGCCAGCGGGTGGGGAAGTGCCCCAAAGCCCCACTGGTAACGCTGCCCATAATTGAAGAGCCTTTCATGAGGATGGCTGTGGATCTGATTGGACCGCTGTCCATCCCCAGCAGCTCCGGGAAACACTTTATATTGACGGTAGTAGATTATGTCACCCGGCAGCCGGAAGCAGTAGCCTTGTCGTCTATTCGGGCCGATAAGGTGGCCCTGGAGATTTTCTCCAGAGTGGGCTTTCCCCAGGAAATGCTCACCGACCGGGGGACCCAGTTCATGTTGCAATTGATGGAGTCCCTCTGTAGGCAGGAGCAGGTGCAACATCTGGTGATCAGCCCGTACCACCCACAGACCAACAGCCTGTGCGAACAGTTTAATGGCACCTTGAAGCAGATGCTTAAGATGTTGGTCGACTCCCATGGGCGTGACTGGGAGCAGTAACTCCCACACCTGCTGTTCGCCTACCGGCAGGTCCCGCAGGCCTCCACGGGGTTCTCCCCCTTCGAGCTCCTGTACGGGCGACGTGTGCGGGGGCCCCTGGCTCTGGTGAAAGAGGCCTGGGAGTGGGATGTAGCCACCCTGGAGTGTCGGTTGTCGAGTATGTCATGAGTTTCCGGGTCAAGATGCAGGCCTTGTCGCAGCTAGTGCACAATAATATGGAGCGAACCCAGGCCGACCAGAAGCGATGATACGACCAGAATGCTTGTGAGAGCACTTACCAAGTGGGTCAAAAGGTATGGGTACTTGTCCCCGTACCACAAGACAAGCTTCAGGCAGCTCCTCAATGCCTTGACGTACCTGATCCCCCTGAACCACGCCCGGGGAAGGCGGAAGGTCTTCCAAGTGAATATGATGAAGGCACATCATGAGAGGGAGGAATATGCACTCTTTGTATGCAACCTTTCAGAAGAGGGTGAGGAGGAAACCCTCCTGGACATGCTTGCCCAGGTTAAGACGGGTGGGTCCATCGAGGATGTGGAGGTGGGCCAACAGCTCTTGGAGAGCCAACGGTCCCAGCTGTATGCCACCCTTCACCCCTTATGGTAATTGTTCAGCAACAAGCCCGGAAAGACAGAGTTGGCCGTCCATCAGGTGGACACAAGGGATCACCCGCTAATCCGGCGTTCAGCATATCGGGTTGCCTTGGAGGTGCAGAACACATGCGCCAGGAGATCGACGAGATGCTGAAGCAGGGGGGCATCCAGATATCCAACAGCGATTGGGCCTCGCCTGTGGTCCTCATCCCAAAGAAGGACCGGACCACCCTGTTCTGCATGGACTACAGGGGACTCAATGCTGTCACAGTCACCGATGCGTACCCAGCTGGGAATGAGCAAGGTCCACTACCTGGGGCACTAGGTAGGCGGGGGGGGAGCCATGAAGCCAGAGCCTGGGTAAGTAGATGCCATTGCATCCTGGCACACCCCCAGGATCAAGAAACAGGTGATGCCTTCCTGGGCACCGCCGGGTACTATAGGAGGTTTTTCCCCCCACTATAGTATCCTGGCAAAGCCCTTGACGGAACTCACTAAGAAGGAGCTGCCCTCCGCAGTCGATTGGACAAACGACTGCGAGACAGCCTTCCGGGCGCTGAAGGCCGCCCTCTCGAGCTTCCCTGTACTACAGGCAGCCGAATTCATGCGGCCGTTTATAGTACAGACCGACGTCAGTGATTTCGGCCTCGGTGTCGTGCTCAGCCAGGTCGTCACGACGGGCCAGGAACACCCCGTTTTGTACCTGAGTCGGATGCTCCGGCCAAGGGAAGTGGCCTACTCCATGATGGAAAAGGAGTGCCTGGAAATTGTCTGGGCACTGCACCTGTTGCAGCCGTACTTATATGGGCGCCACTTCACCGTGGAGACGGACCACAACTCCTTCAGCTGGTTGAACACTGTGTCAGGGATGAATGGGAGGTTGCTACGCTGGAGCCTCGCTCTCCACCGGTATCATTTTACCATTCGCCACAGGAAGGGCCGTGACCACGGGAACACCGACAGGTTATCTCACCAAGGAGAGGATGTGGATGGGCGCACAGGGGAACATAGGAATGTGCTGCCCCATAGCGCCCTCTAAACAAGGGAGGTGTGAGGAATATGGAGTATGATTTCATTCCTGCCATTTGCTTCAGGAGTTGCAGAGGAAATCAAACTCCCCAGGGGGGCCCTGCTTCAAAGCGCAGCCTGATAGCAAAAAACTCCTAGCAGGCCACATTTTATTACATTTCACACCTCCATTCAGACAGCACGGATCCTACAGGAAAACCTCCCTGCAGGGGGTCTAAGTCATTCCTCAGAACAAAAGCAACTATCCGACATCATGGAACTGGCGATTCATAAGGAATTATGAATGGCCCGTCCATCACAGGCATAAACCACATATATATTTTTGCAACCCTGTGGCCAAGATGAACAGGCTCCTGCTCGTAGTTGGGTGGTAGGATGCCAGGGAGGGGAGATACGGGGATCTACCCACAGAAATGGTACCATGTGTGGACTCTACCTGTAGCCGGAATCCAGGCGGACCTGTTGGTGCCAAAACCACCTTCCTTTGACCTTCTGGTCTGGAGCTATGGGCCCTAATGGGTTTTGTGGGTTTTTTGGCTGCCAGGACCAGGAGGGAGTGGGCACCCCTCCCAGAAGCAGGGAGGGGCGTGGTCGACTACAGGTGAAAAGTCCTGAAGGGGGTCACGCTGAGCATCGTTTTTGGAGGGACCTTTAAAACTGCTGACATCACTGCCTCCCTTGTAACGACAGCCAAGGATTACAGGAACCATTGTTCATCAACCCATAAGGACTCATCCATCTGGTAAACTGACTTTTTGCTCTGTTTAATCCTGTTTGCACCATACCACCTGTATTCTGCACATCGGACCACTGTATATATTCTCTGGTATATTGTGTACTATCTAATGAGTAAATTAAATATATAACTGTGCTGTCCTTGTATCTCGATTACGAATCCCCACGTCTGTGTTTCGGCATAGTTATACGCTATCGCGGGTTGGTTTCTCACCCTATATAATCCCATTAGCGGACCGGGCTTATATCAAACAAGAAACTGGTGGCAGTATACCTGGGCTGAGGAAGCGCTGTTTCACCAACTCCAGGGAACCTCTGCAGCTCCATGTCTCTGTGGCACCTACATCATTGGTCATTCTCCCTCCTACCTTTGCTTTAAAAATGGTCGTAGGGAGGGACGTACAGTGAAGCTGCTTCTCTCTGTCACATTTGAATTTGGCCCCATTTTGACAAATGATCCCAACATGTGGGAGAGGGTCTGTCATGGGATCAGAAGAACAGGGTAAGACTTAAGAGTGGATGGTGCTCTGTGCAGAATGTTCTATTGAACCCCCTCTTATAAAGTACACTATAGAGTAGGTTCGGTCTGCGGGTCCTCCACTACTATGAACACCACCTTTTACAGAATCCTGACTGCATGCAAGCAATGTGCACCACAGGAATATGCCTCCAAGCCAATGGTGGCAGATAAAGTTCTAGTCCAAGTCCTTATTAGCCGTGCACGGCATCTTTAAAGAAGCGCTCAGTATAAAGTGTGGCAGTGGTATGAGGGTACGCTCACAAGGCACAGTATTCATGTGGAATTCACGCATATTCCTTTTCAAAGACATCATGAAATTTGTATGCAATCTGTATCTCGTGCTTGTGAGTTGCCATGCTGCTTATTTCGAGTGGAAAATGTGAGAATTAGCCCCACTGAATGACAATGGGAGGATCAGATGCGGGGCAAGCTGCAAACCAAGGCACATCCGCAGCAGAAAACCGAGGAGCAGGATTGAATGTAATCTGCCTTGTGAATATAACCTGAAAGTAACTGTCATCACAGGGCATTGAATATCAGCAGAATACAGACCTGGAAAGAAGAGTAGATGAGGATAGATATGTGCCTAGGGTTCTAAAACTGTCTCAGGAAACCTGACCGTGTGGTCTCTTACTGTTGAAGGACCTGTGGTCACGTCTGTGAAGGTCCTAAAGCCACTGAATGTAGCTGCACAGAGGAGCAGAGTGTGAGCTGCTCTGGGTGAGTACCTGGGCTCTGTATTTCTTTAGGGGGTCTGTATCTAGAAATGTAGGCTAGGGTCTAGTCTAGGGACTGTATTTAAGGTTCTCTTCTGGGGTCTCTATTTAGGGGTCTACTCTGGGGACTGTATTTAGAGATCTAGTCTGGGAACTGTATGTAGGGTCTAGTTTGATGACTATATTTAGAGGTCTAGACTGGAGTCTGTATTTAGGGGTCTAGACTGCGGTCTGTATCTAGGACTTTGGTCTGGGGTCTGTATTTAGGAATTTTGTCTTCGGTCTTTATTTACAGGTCTAGTCTGGGCTCTGAATTTAGGGGTCTAGTCTGGGGACGGTATTTAGCAGTCAAGTATGCGGTCTGAATTTAGCGGTCGAGTGTGCGGTCTGAGTTTAGGGGTCTAGTTTGAGGACTGTATTTAGGGGTCTAGTTTGGAGTCTGTATTTAGCGGTCTAGTCTCGGGTCTGTATTTAGGGGTCTAGTCTGGAGTCTGTATTTAGTGGTCTAGTATAGGGTCTGTATTTACAGTTCTAGTATCGGTCTGTATTTAGGGGTCTAGTCTGGAGTCTGTATTTAGCGGTTTAGTTTAGGGTCTGTATTTACAGGTCTTGTCTCGGGTCTGTATTTAGGGGTCTAGTCTGGAGTAGGGATGAGCGAACTCGAACTGTATAGTTCGGGTTCGTACCGAATTTTGGGGTGTCCGTGACACGGACCCGAACCCGGACATTTTCGTAAAAGTCCGGGTTCGGGTTCGGTGTTCGTCGCTTTCTTGGCGCTTTTGTGACGCTTTCTTGGCGCTTTTTGAAAGGCTGCAAAGCAGCCAATCAACAAGCGTCATACTACTTGCCCCAAGAGGCCATCACAGCCATGCCTACTATTGGCATGGCTGTGATTGGCCAGAGCACCATGTGACCCAGCCTCTATTTAAGCTGGAGTCACATAGCGCCGCCCGTCACTCTGCTCTGATTAGCGTAGGGAGAGGTTGCGGCTGCGACAGTAGGGCGAGATTAGGCAGATTAACTCCTCCAAAGGACTTGATTAACTGATCGATCTGCAGCTGTGGATCATTGAGCTGCTGATCCTCAATTGCTCACTGTTTTTAGGCTGCACAGACCGTTTGTCAGTCACATTTTTCTGGGGTGATCGGCGGCCATTTTGTGTCTTGTGGTGCGCCAGCACAAGCTGCGACCAAGTGCATTTAACCCTCAATGGTGTGGTTGTTTTTTGGCTAAAGCCTACATCAGGGTGAAGCTGTCACACCAAGTGCATTTAACCAGCAATAGTCTGTTCATTTTTTGGCCATATACAAAATCAGGGGCAAGCTGCGCCTGTCACCAAGTGCATTTAACCCTCAATGGTGTGGTTGTTTTTTGGCTAAAGCCTACATCAGGGTGAAGCTGTCACACCAAGTGCATTTAACCAGCAATAGTCTGTTCATTTTTTGGCCATATACTAAATCAGGGGCAAGCTGCGCCTGTCACCAAGTGCATTTAACCCTCAATGGTGTGGTTGTTTTTTGGCTAAAGCCTACATCAGGGTGAAGCTGTCACACCAAGTGCATTTAACCAGCAATAGTCTGTTCATTTTTTGGCCATATACTAAATCAGGGGCAAGCTGCGCCTGTCACCAAGTGCATTTAACCCTCAATGGTGTGGTTGTTTTTTGGCTAAAGCCTACATCAGGGTGAAGCTGTCACACCAAGTGCATTTAACCAGCAATAGTCTGTTTATTTTTTGGCCATATCCCAGTCTAATTCTGTCACTAAATCCATACCGGTCACCCAGCGCCTAAATACTAGGCCTCAAATTTATATCCAGCTAAATCTGTCCCTAGTGCTGTAGCTGGGCGAGTTATTTAGTGTCCGTTCAAGCACATTTCTTGTTCTGGGTTGAAATACAATTCCCAATTTAGCAATTTCATAATTTAGTGGTTTCTGCTATATCAGAGCTATTTGAAATCTATCCCTAAAAGGGTATATAATATTCAAGGTGCACATTGGGTCATTCAGAATAACTTCACACACACCCGCTACTGTGTATTTCCAAGTCTAATTCTGTCACTAAACCCATACCTGTCACCCAGCGCCTAAATACTAGGCCTCAAATTTATATCCAGCTAAATCTGTCCCTAGTGCTGTAGCTGGGCGAGTTATTTAGTGTCCGTTCAAGCACATTTCTTGTTCTGGGTTGAAATACAATTCCCAATTTAGCAATTTCATAATTTAGTGGTTTCTGCTATATCAGAGCTATTTGAAATCTATCCCTAAAAGGGTATATAATATTCAAGGTGCACATTGGGTCATTCAGAATAACTTCACACACACCCGCTACTGTGTATTTCCAAGTCTAATTCTGGCACTAAACCCATACCTGTCACCCAGCGCCTAAATACTAGGCCTCAAATTTATATCCCGCTAAATCTGTCCTTAGTGCTGTAGCTGGGCGAGTTATTTAGTGTCCGTTCAAGCACATTTCTTGTTCTGGGTTGAAATACAATTCCCAATTTAGCAATTTCATAATTTAGTGGTTTCTGCTATATCAGAGCTATTTGAAATCTATCCCTAAAAGGGTATATAATATTCAAGGTGCACATTGGGTCATTCAGAATAACTTCACACACACCCGATACTGTGTATTTCCAAGTCTAATTCTGGCACTAAACCCATACCTGTCACCCAGCGCCTAAATACTAGGCCTCAAATTTATATCCCGCTAAATCTCTCGTTACCGCTGTCCTGTTGTGGCTGGGAAAGTTATTTAGTGTCCGTCAAAGCACATTTCTTGTTCTGGGTTGAAATACAATTCCCAATTTAGCAATTTCATAATTTAGTGGTTTCTGCTATATCAGAGCTATTTGAAATCTATCCCTAAAAGGGTATATAATATTCAAGGTGCACATTGGGTCATTCAGAATAACTTCACACACACCCGCTACTGTGTATTTCCAAGTCTAATTCTGGCACTAAACCCATACCTGTCACCCAGCGCCTAAATACTAGGCCTCAAATTTATATCCCGCTAAATCTGTCCTTAGTGCTGTAGCTGGGCGAGTTATTTAGTGTCCGTTCAAGCACATTTCTTGTTCTGGGTTGAAATACAATTCCCAATTTAGCAATTTCATAATTTAGTGGTTTCTGCTATATCAGAGCTATTTGAAATCTATCCCTAAAAGGGTATATAATATTCAAGGTGCACATAGGGTCATTCAGAATAACTTCACACACACCCGCTACTGTGTATTTCCAAGTCTAATTCTGTCACTAAACCCATACCTGTCACCCAGCGCCTAAATACTAGGCCTCAAATTTATATCCTGCTAAATCTCTCGTTACCGCTGTCCTGTTGTAGCTGGGAAAGTTATTTAGTGTCCGTCAAAGCACATTTTTTGTTCTGGGTTGAAGTACAATTCCCAATTTAGCAATTTCATAATTTAGTGGTTCCTGCTATATCAGAGCTATTTGAAATCTATCCCAAAAAGGGTATATAATATTCAAGGTGCACATAGGGTCATTCAGAATAACTTCACACACACGCTTCTGTGCATTTCCAAGTCTAATTCTGTCACTAAATCCATACCGGTCACCCAGCGCCTAAATACTAGGCCTCAAATTTATATCCCGCTAAATCTCTCGTTACCGCTGTCCTGTTGTAGCTGGGAAAGTTATTTAGTGTCCGTCAAAGCACATTTTTTGTTCTGGGTTGAAGTACAATTCCCAATTTAGCAATTTCATAATTTAGTGGTTTCTGCTATATCAGAGCTATTTGAAATCTATCCCTAAAAGGGTATATAATATTCAAGGTGCACATTGGGTCATTCAGAATAACTTCACACACACCCGCTACTGTGTATTTCTAAGTCTAATTCTGTCACTAAACCCATACCTGTCACCCAGCGCCTAAATACTAGGCCTCAAATTTATATCCCGCTAAATCTCTCGTTACCGCTGTCCTGTTGTAGCTGGGAAAGTTATTTAGTGCCCGTCAAAGCACATTTTTTGTTCTGGGTTGAAGTACAATTCCCAATTTAGCAATTTCATAATTTAGTGGTTCCTGCTATATCAGAGCTATTTGAAATCTATCCCAAAAAGGGTATATAATATTCAAGGTGCACATAGGGTCATTCAGAATAACTTCACACACACCCGCTACTGTGTATTTCCAAGTCTAATTCTGTTAGTAAATCCATACCGGTCACCCAGCGCCTAAATACTAGGCCTCAAATTTATATCCCGCTGAATTTGAATACAATACATTGGGCCAAATAATATATTTGTTGTTGTGGTGAACCATAACAATGAGAAAAACATCTAGTAAGGGACGCGGACGTGGACATGGTCGTGGTGGTGTTAGTGGACCCTCTGGTGCTGGGAGAGGACGTGGCCGTTCTGCCACATCCACACCTCCTAGTGTACCAACTACCTCAGGTCCCAGTAGCCGCCAGAATTTACAGCGATATATGGTGGGGCCCAATGCCGTTCTAAGGATGGTAAGGCCTGAGCAGGTACAGGCATTAGTCAATTGGGTGGCCGACAGTGGATCCAGCACGTTCACATTATCTCCCACCCAGTCTTCTGCAGAAAGCGCACAGATGGCGCCTAAAAACCAACCCCATCAGTCTGTCACATCACCCCCATGCATACCAGGGAAACTGTCTCAGCCTCAAGTTATGCAGCAGTCTCTTATGCTGTTTGAAGACTCCGCTGGCAGGGTTTCCCAAGGGCATCCACCTAGCCCTTCCCCAGCGGTGAAAGACATAGAATGCACTGACGCACAACCACTTATGTTTCCTGATGATGAGGACATGGGAATACCACCTCAGCATGTCTCTGATGATGACGAAACACAGGTGCCAACTGCTGCGTCTTTCTGCAGTGTGCAGACTGAACAGGAGGTCAGGGATCAAGACTGGGTGGAAGACGATGCAGGGGACGATGAGGTCCTAGACCCCACATGGAATGAAGGTCGTGCCACTGACTTTCACAGTTCGGAGGAAGAGGCAGTGGTGAGACCGTGCCAACAGCGTAGCAAAAGAGGGAGCAGTGGGCAAAAGCAGAACACCCGCCGCCAAGAGACTCCGCCTGCTACTGACCGCCGCCATCTGGGACCGAGCACCCCAAAGGCAGCTTCAAGGAGTTCCCTGGCATGGCACTTCTTCAAACAATGTGCTGACGACAAGACCCGAGTGGTTTGCACGCTGTGCCATCAGAGCCTGAAGCGAGGCATTAACGTTCTGAACCTGAGCACAACCTGCATGACCAGGCACCTGCATGCAAAGCATGAACTGCAGTGGAGTAAACACCTTAAAACCAAGGAAGTCACTCAGGCTCCCCCTGCTACCTCTACTGCTGCTGCCGCCTCGGCCTATTCTGCTGCTGCCGCCTCGGCCTCTTCCTCCGCCTCTGGAGGAACGTTGGCACCTGCCGCCCAGCAAACAGGGGATGTACCACCAACACCACCACCACCACCTCCGTCACCAAGCGTCTCAACCATGTCACACGCCAGCGTTCAGCTCTCCATCTCACAAACATTTGATAGAAAGCGTAAATTCCCACCTAGCCACCCTCGATCCCTGGCCCTGAATGCCAGCATTTCTAAACTACTGGCCTATGAAATGCTGTCATTTAGGCTGGTGGACACAGACAGCTTCAAACAGCTCATGTCGCTTGCTGTCCCACAGTATGTTGTTCCCAGCCGGCACTACTTCTCCAAGAGAGCCGTGCCTTCCCTGCACAACCAAGTATCCGATAAAATCAAGTGTGCACTGCGCAACGCCATCTGTAGCAAGGTCCACCTAACCACAGATACGTGGACCAGTAAGCACGGCCAGGGACGCTATATCTCCCTAACTGCACACTGGGTAAATGTAGTGGCAGCTGGGCCCCAGGCGGAGAGCTGTTTGGCGCACGTCCTTCCGCCGCCAAGGATCGCAGGGCAACATTCTTTGCCTCCTGTTGCCACCTCCTCCTTCTCGGCTTCCTCCTCCTCTTCTTCCACCTGCTCATCCAGTCAGCCACACACCTTCACCACCAACTTCAGCACAGCCCGGGGTAAACGTCAGCAGGCCATTCTGAAACTCATATGTTTGGGGGACAGGCCCCACACCGCACAGGAGTTGTGGCGGGGTATAGAACAACAGACCGACGAGTGGTTGCTGCCGGTGAGCCTCAAGCCCGGCCTGGTGGTGTGTGATAATGGGCGAAATCTCGTTGCAGCTCTGGGACTAGCCAATTTGACGCATATCCCTTGCTTGGCGCATGTGCTGAATTTGGTGGTGCAGAAGTTCATTCACAACTACCCCGACATGTCAGAGCTGCTGCATAAAGTGCGGGCCGTCTGTTCGCGCTTCCGGCGTTCACATCCTGCTGCTGCTCGCCTGTCTGCGCTACAGCGTAACTTCGGCCTTCCCGCTCACCGCCTCATATGCGACGTGCCCACCAGGTGGAACTCCACCTTGCACATGCTGGACAGACTGTGCGAGCAGCAGCAGGCCATAGTGGAGTTTCAGCTGCAGCACGCACGGGTCAGTCGCACTACAGAACAGCACCACTTCACCACCAATGACTGGGCCTCCATGCGAGACCTGTGTGCCCTGTTGCGCTGTTTCGAGTACTCCACCAACATGGCCAGTGGCGATGACACCGTTATCAGCGTTACAATACCACTTCTATGTCTCCTTGAGAAAACACTTAGGGCGATGATGGAAGAGGAGGTGGCCCAGGAGGAGGAGGAGGAGGAGGAGGAAGAGGGGTCATTTTTAGCACTTTCAGGCCAGTCTCTTCGAAGTGACTCAGAGGGAGGTTTTTGGCAACAGCAGAGGCCAGGTACAAATGTGGCCAGCCAGGGCCCACTACTGGAGGACGAGGAGGACGAGGATGAGGAGGAGGTGGAGGAGGATGAGGATGAAGCATGGTCACAGCGGGGTGGCACCCAACGCAGCTCGGGTCCATCACTGGTGCGTGGCTGGGGGGAAAGGCAGGACGATGACGATACGCCTCCCACAGAGGACAGCTTGTCCTTATCCCTGGGCAGCCTGGCACACATGAGCGACTACATGCTGCAGTGCCTGCGCAACGACAGCAGAGTTGCCCACATTTTAACCTGTGCGGACTACTGGGTTGCCACCCTGCTGGATCCACGCTACAAAGACAATGTGCCCACCTTACTTCCTGCACTGGAGCGTGATAGGAAGATGCGCGAGTACAAGCGCACGTTGGTAGACGCGCTACTGAGAGCATTCCCAAATGTCACAGGGGAACAAGTGGAAGCCCAAGGCCAAGGCAGAGGAGGAGCAAGAGGTCGCCAAGGCAGCTGTGTCACGGCCAGCTCCTCTGAGGGCAGGGTTAGCATGGCAGAGATGTGGAAAACTTTTGTCAACACGCCACAGCTAACTGCACCACCACCTGATACGCAACGTGTTAGCAGGAGGCAACATTTCACTAACATGGTGGAACAGTACGTGTGCACACCCCTCCACGTACTGACTGATGGTTCGGCCCCATTCAACTTCTGGGTCTCTAAATTGTCCACGTGGCCAGAGCTAGCCTTTTATGCCTTGGAGGTGCTGGCCTGCCCGGCGGCCAGCGTTTTGTCTGAACGTGTATTCAGCGCGGCAGGGGGCGTCATTACAGACAAACGCAGCCGCCTGTCTACAGCCAATGTGGACAAGCTGACGTTCATAAAAATGAACCAGGCATGGATCCCACAGGACCTGTCCGTCCCTTGTCCAGATTAGACATTAACTACCTCCCCATAACCATATATTATTGGACTCCAGGGCACTTCCTCATTCAATCCTATTTTTATTTTCATTTTACCATTATATTGCGATGCTACCCAAAGTTGAATGAACCTCTCCTCTGCCTGTGTGCTAGGCCTAAATATATGCCAATGGACTGTTGCAGTGGTGGCTGACATGAAGCCTGATTCTCTGCTATGACATGCAGACTAATTCTCTGCTGACATGAAGCCAGATTGTCTGTTACGGGACCTCTCTCCTCTGCCTGGGTGCTGGGCCTAAATTTATGACAATGGACTGTTGCAGTGGTGGCTGACGTGAAGCCTCATTCTCTGCTATGACATGCAGACTGATTCTCTGCTGACATGAAGCCAGATTGTCTGTTACGGGACCTCTCTCCTCTGCCTGTGTGCTAGGCCTAAATATATGCCAATGGACTGTTGCAGTGGTGGCTGACGTGAAGCCTCATTCTCTGCTATGACATGCAGACTAATTCTCTGCTGACATGAAGACAGATTCTCTGTTACGGGACCTCCCTCCTCTGCCTGGCTGCTGGGCCTAAATATATGCCAATGGACTGTTGCAGTGGTGGGTGACGTGAAGCCTCATTCTCTGCTATGACATGCAGACTAATTCTCTGCTGACATGAAGCCAGATTGTCTGTTACGGGACCTCCCTCCTCTGCCTGTGTGTGTGCTGGGCCTAAATATATGCCAATGGACTGTTGCAGTGGTGGCTGACGTGAAGCCTCATTCTCTGCTATGACATGCAGACTAATTCTCTGCTGACATGAAGACAGATTCTCTGTTACGGGACCTCTCTCCTCTGCCTGTGTGTGTGCTGGGCCTAAATATATGCCAATGGACTGTTGCAGTGGTGGCTGACGTGAAGCCTCATTCTCTGCTATGACATGCAGACTAATTCTCTGCTGACATGAAGACAGATTCTCTGTTACGGGACCTCCCTCCTCTGCCTGGGTGCTGGGCCTGAATATATGCCAATGGACTGTTGCAGTGGTGGGTGACGTGAAGCCTGATTCTCTGCTATGACATGCAGACTAATTCTCTGCTGACATGAAGACAGATTCTCTGTTACGGGACCTCTCTCCTCTGCCTGTGTGTGTGCTGGGCCTAAATATATGCCAATGGACTGTTGCAGTGGTGGGTGACGTGAAGCCTCATTCTCTGCTATGACATGCAGACTGATTCTCTGCTGACATGAAGCCAGATTGTCTGTTACGGGACCTCTCTCCTCTGCCTGTGTGCTAGGCCTAAATATATGCCAATGGACTGTTGCAGTGGTGGGTGACGTGAAGCCTCATTCTCTGCTATGACATGCAGACTGATTCTCTGCTGTCATGAAGCCAGATTGTCTGTTACGGGACCTCTCTCCTCTGCCTGGGTGCCGGGGCCTAAATATCTGAGAATGGACTGTTCCAGTGGTGGGTGACGGGAAGCCAGATTCTCTGCTATGGAACCTCTCTCCAATTGATTTTGGTTAATTTTTATTTATTTAATTTTTATTTTAATTCATTTCCCTATCCACATTTGTTTGCAGGGGATTTACCTACATGTTGCTGCCTTTTGCAGCCCTCTAGCTCTTTCCTGGGCTGTTTTACAGCCTTTTTAGTGCCGAAAAGTTCGGGTCCCCATTGACTTCAATGGGGTTCGGGTTCGGGACGAAGTTCGGATCGGGTTCGGATCCCGAACCCGAACATTTCCGGGATGTTCGGCCGAACTTCTCGAACCCGAACATCCAGGTGTTCGCTCAACTCTAGTCTGGAGTCTATATTTAGCAGTTTAGTTTAGGGTCTGTATTAACAGGTCTAGTCTCCGGTCTGTATTTAGGGGTCTAGTCTGGAGTCTATATTTAGCAGTTTAGTTTAGGGTCTGTATTAACAGGTCTAGTCTCGGGTCTGTATTTAGGGGTCTAGTCTGGAGTCTATATTTAGCAGTTTAGTTTAGGGTCTGTATTAACAGGTCTAGTCTCGGTCTATATTTAGGGGTCTAGTCTGGAGTCTGTATTTAGTGGTCTAGTATAGGGTCTGTATTTACAGTTCTAGTTTCGGTCTATATTTAGGGGTCTAGTCTGGAGTCTATATTTAGTGGTCTAGTATAGGGTCTGTATTTACAGGTCTAGTCTCGGGTCTGTATTTAGGGGTCTAGTCTGGAGTCTGTATTTAGCGGTTTAGTTTAGGGTCTGTATTTACAGGTCTAGTCTCGGGTCTGTATTTAGGGGTCTAGTCTGGAGTCTATATTTAGAGGTCCATAGATAACTAATGTTGAACCCAGTAGCATCTTCTCTAGCAATCACTGTTTGATTTTATTGCTTGGAGGAGGACATTTTTCGTTATCCTCCTAGGGCACCAAAATTACTTGTCCTGGCCACGCACAAGTTTACCTCTTGAACATTTCTCTCCAGTAAACAAGAGGAGGAGGAGGAGGAGGGTATGCCCTGCAGTCGGCATAAGGGCAGCCAGTCTGTCTTGGACCTATGTTCAGTCTGACTCTGGGCAGGTTCTCTCAGCCCACACTATGGAGCCAATGCTTCCCAGTGTCCTTTAGTCTCTGGCCCACCGCCATGGGTGTACAGAGGCGTGTGCAAGAGGCAGCAGGTCCATCTGACAATACACAAGGACACTCCTCTGCATAAACCCTTTTATTAGTCCTTTCCTATGCAGCAAGTCTAAGGCCTAACACTCAGGGGCAATGCTGGGAGAAGCTCCTCTTGCAGCTAGCTGTCCGTCAGGATACGTTGATTCCCAATGGCCTGTGACACTAGTACAGTCTTATACATCCAATGTGTACACTGCCCTATTAGCCATTGTCATGACGAGGGTGACATAGGGGCATATAAAGAGTGGGGGCAGAAAATGGGAGAATATCTACAGGGGCAGCAATAAACAGAAAGGAGTATACCATAACTGGGGAATGAGAGGAAGTAATGTACCCTGTGCAACTGCCGTGTCTTACTCGTGATCGTGGGCACCGCAAACTAGTTTTATTGTGTTCCATTGTCTTATATTATGCCTGTATGCTGTACTTCATCTCATGTCATATCCTCCCATGTCACTATGTGATTCTATGTGTAAGATCCTTTACACAGGCCTAGTTAGGGTGCACTACACTAGTTTCTCCACTAGATGGGGCAGTGTTACAGTGTATATATAGCTTAGCTCAGGCCTAGTTAGACAGTCTTTCCTGAAGTCTAGTCAGTGAGCAGCCATGATGTAGCTGCCTCCTGCCTCTCTGCTCCACAGTCCAGGGTTAAAGCCTACAAGATTCAGCCCAGAGGTGAGAAATCTACTTCTATAGCTCGCTCCTCTGGGGTGACCAGTGATGAGCTGCAAACAGCAAGTATTCAAGGGGACTAGTATATTTTATTCAAGTCAAAGGATAGCAGACGGCCGTACTCAAAGGCTTCCCAGGCACCTTTGCAATTAGGTTTAGGACACAGCTTCCGGCATCCACACCTCCAGTTTAAATCCTGAGGACAGTTAGGCCGACTGTCGGAAAATCACTGGAAATAGAGATTCAGGTTAGAATAAGGCGAGAGTTAATACCAGCCTAAGACTTTTTATACTTCAAAAGCCTAGTCTGGAGCAGTAGCTTTTATATATATAACAGACAAAGAGCCTGTTTTATCTGAGGACTTACAATACCCTCCCCTCGTATGCATGAGAGACTGTATTGCATATCTGGATGCACTAGAGACTGCTATCAGGAGCAACGTTCAGTAAAAGTTATAAGCTGGATTGCACCATCCTTGTCTCAGTCTCCAATTCCTCAGTTAACACTACAGTAAATGGTTGTACCACCACAAAAGGTACTGGTGTCACGACTACAAGGGACCTTGCCACAGGCACATTAATACAGACCATCAAGGGCACCTCGAACCACCATCTGGCCTGTGGCCCTTACACCAGGGTGTGCCCCAGAGAATTCCTGTGCCGTTCTCCTCATCACTTGTGCGAGCGAGCCTGCCCAGGGACGACGTAACCGTGAGTAACCAGAACTGTATTTACCTCGGCCCACCTAACGCTCACACCGAGACCTCATATATAATCCCCCTGTCAGTCTGGCATACTGCACAACCACAAAGTGCACAAGTCAGGATCAGTACACGGCTTGTAATGTAATGACTTCGCACAATAACCCAATCAGCAGAATAGTGAGTGCAGCTCTGCAGTATAATACAGGATGTAACTCAGGATCAGTACAGGATAAGTAATGTATGTACACAGTGACTGCACCAGCAGAATAGTGAGTGCAGCTCTGGAGTATAATACAGGATGTAACTCAGGATCAGTACAGGATAAGTAATGTATGTACACAGTGACTGCACCAGCAGAATAGTGAGTGCAGCTCTGGAGTATAATACAGGATGCAACTCAGGATCAGTACAGGATAAGTAATGTAATGTATGTACACAGTGACTGCACCAGCAGAATAGTGAGTGCAGCTCTGGAGTATAATACAGGATGCAACTCAAGATCAGTACAGGATAAGTAATGCATGTACACAGTGACTGCACCAGCAGAATAGTGAGTGCAGCTCTGGAGTATAATACAGGATGTAATCAGGATCAGTACAGGATAAGTAATGTGTTCACTTAGTGACATCAGTGGTCAATCTGTACAGTTGGGTTCTCCACCATCAGTCATATGGTGCAGGTTTTCAGACGCAGTTGCCTCTTGTTAGGGTATTTTCCTGAGCTGTTAATAGAGGTGAATAATCCCAGTCATCTCTGTAGGAGCAGGTGTCTGGATTAATCTTTGATGTCTGACTCCTTTCAGTGACTGATAGTGGCTTTAGTAGGGCCGTTTCACACGAGCAGATGCCGTGCGTGGCATCCGCTCCGTGAAAGAGTGCCAAGACCCGCTGCAGACTGCAGAGGCACGGAGCAGTAACATGACTGTTAATGCTCCGTGCCTCTCTGTGTTCTCTTTACTACGAAATCACAGTTGTCACTGTGATTTCGTAGGAAAGAGATCACAGAGAGGCACGGAGCATTAACAGTCATGTTACTGCTCCGTGCCTCTGCAGTCTGCAGCGGGTCTTGGCACTCTTTCACGGAGCGGATGCCACGCACGGCATCCGCTCGTGTGAAACGGCCCGTAAGCAGAATATTTCATTGCATTGACCTCGTCCTAGTCTTGAAGAAGCTTTTATCTGAAGTGGATAATCTTCAGTCTGTCTGCCGGAGAGAGTCTTCCCTGGTTACCTATCCAACGATGAGCTCCAGCCACCTGACAAGAGCTAAGGTGAACTCTCTGGACTTGTCAGCTCTCTGATTTGGCCGAAGAAGATGTTTCTTCTGGAGAATTGAGAGCAGGACACTATCTACCATGAATTAGGAAACGAGCTGCAGATATTCCCCAAAGTCTGATCCCTGATGACCGGCCAGTGACAGGAGTTATCCAATGAACCCTCATAGACTGCAAGAGGAGATGTACTACCCATTATAATTACAATAATCTATCTATCTATCTATCTATCTTCAGTGCATTCGGAAAGTCTTCAGACATTTTTTTCACATTTTGTAATGTTGCTCTTTATGCTAAAGTCAAAACAAAATACAGTCTGCACTCAATCCCCCATAATGAGAAAGTGAAAACAGAATTTTAAAATTTTTTGCAAACTTATTAAAAAAGGAAAAACTAAAATTTCAGATGGACAAAAGTATTCAGACCCTTTACTTTGACATTTGTTATTTAGCTCTTGGGCCTCCCACTATATAAGATCTCGCAGCTAACAATTCATATCAGGGTAAAAACCAAGCCACGAGGAGGAAAAACTGCCTGTAGAGCTCAGAGACAGGATTGTGTGGAGGCTCAGATCTAGAGATGGGAACAAAAACATTTCTTCTGCACTAGAAGTTCCTAAGAGCGCAGTGGCCTCCATAATTTCTAAATGCAAGAAGTTTAAAACAACCAGGACTCTTCCTAGAGCTGCTGTCCCATCAAACTAAGTAATGGGTGGAGAAGGACCTTGGTAAGAGAGGGGACCAAGAACCCAATAGTCATTCTGTCTGAGCTTCAAAAGTCCTGTGTGCAGATGGGAGAAACTTCCAGAAGGTCGACCATCACTGCAGTCTCCACCAATTTGGGCTTTATGGCAGAGTGAGGGACTCTATGGAGGACAGAGAGACCGGTCAGAGTGGAGGGAAAGCTGAATGGAGCAAAGTGCACAGATATTCTTAATAAGAACCTGATCCAGAGCCCTGGACCTCAGACTGGGCTGAAGGTTCACTTTCCAACAAGACAATGACCTCAAGCACACTCCAAGACAACCCAGAAGCGTCTTAGGGACACTCTATAAATGTCCTTGAGGGGCCCAGCTAGAGCCCTGAACCTAAAGGAAGACCTGAACATGGCTGTCCACCGACTACCCCTCTCCAACCTGACAGAGCTGGAGAGGATCTGCAGAGAAGAACTGCCGAAAATCCCCAAATCCAGGTGTAAACCTCGTGGCATCATCTCCAACTATATGCCCATCCATCTCATCTCTATCTGCAAAATTAGGTCACAGAGTTACCGGGCAACTCCCTATAATTGTTTTCTGCCATAAAATGTGAATGTATAAGCGAGAAGGGCAACAAACTGACGGCTGAAGATGAGAGACACAAATATATCAATAGGTGAAAATCATAAATTATGAAGAAATATGAAGCGGATTTCATCTCTGAAGTTGATTAAAAAGTGGAAAATGCAAACAGAGAGAAATGATTCTGACTTGTTTATGATGGAGATTAATATCAGCGCCTGGAGCTCGACAACTTCATCCCCGCACTAATGAAATATTGTGTGATTGCACTTTATTAACCCTTTGTAATGAGTTCATGATTATACAGCTGGACGAGGGCAGTAGAAAATCGCACCATAGGTCAGAGTAAGTTTGTGCCCCCCCCCCCCCCCCCCTCTGAAGACCGATGCTGGTTGAGTATCTTATTCCGAAGTCAAGAAAATTTATATAAATCTGATTCCCCTAATGCTGGTACAAAAGCTTTCTCTTCCTGAGAGATTTCACTCAACTATCACATGGTTGGCATATGGTATTGCTACAAGGTATTAGGAAGGGTCACAGCTAAACTTTCCCATAGTGATTGGAGATTCACTTTCCTAATAGATAGCTTCAACTTCTCTGCTTCCCACCAAAGAGTTCAATGATAAAATTCTGTCTATAAACACCACTAGAGGGAGCTCATTACATACAGATTATACAGCCACCACTAGAGGGAGCTCATTACATACAGATTATACAGTCACCACTAGAGGGAGCTCACTACATACAGATTATACAGCCACCACTACAGGGAGCTCACTACATACAGATTATACAGCCACCACTAGAGGTAGCTCACTACATACAGATTATACAGCCACCACTACAGGGAGCTCACTACATACAGATTATACAGCCACCACTAGAGGTAGCTCACTACATACATATTATACAGCCACCACTAGAGGGAGCTCACTACATACAGATTATACAGCCACCACTAGAGGTAGCTCACTACATACAGAATATACAGCCACCACTAGAGGGAGCTCACTACATACAGATTATACAGTCACCACTAGAGGGAGCTCACTACATACATATTATACAGCCACCACTAGAGGGAGCTCACTACATACATATTATACAGCCACCACTAGAGGGAGCTCACTACATACATATTATACAGCCACCACTAGAGGGAGCTCACTACATGCAGATTATAGAGCCACCACTAGAGGGAGCTCACTACATACAGATTATACAGCCACCACTAGAGGTCACTCACTACATACAGATTATACAGTCGCCACTAGAGGGAGCTCACTACATACAGATTATACAGCCACCACTACAGGGAGCTCACTACATACAAATTATACAGCCACCACTAGAGGTAGCTCACTACATACAGATTATACAGCCACCACTAGATGGAGTTCACTACATACAGATTATACAGCCACCACTAGAGGTAGCTCACTACATACAGATTATACAGCAACCACTAGAGGGAGCTCACTACATACATATTATACAGTCACCACTAGAGGGAGCTCACTACATACAGATCATACAGCAACCACTAGAGGGAGCTCAATACATACAGACTATACAGTCACCACTAGAGGGGGCTCACTACATACATGTTATACAGTCATCACTAGGGGGATCTCACTACATACAGATTATACAGCCACCACTAGAGGGAGCTCACTACATACAGATTATACAGTCACCACTAGAGGGAGCTCACTACATACAGATTATACAGTCAGCACTAGGGGGAGCTCACTACATACAGGTTATACAGCCACCACTAGAGGGAGATCACGAAATACAGATTATACAGCCACCACAAGAGGTCACTCAGTACATACAGATTATACAGCCACCACTAGAGGGAGCTCACTACATGAAGATTATACAACCACTACTAGAGGGAGCTCACTACATACAGATTATACAGCCACCACTAGAGGGAGCTTACAATATACAGATTATACAGCCACCACTAGAGGGAGCTCACTACATACAGATTATACAGCAACCACTAGAGGTAGCTCACTACGAACAGATTATACAGCCACCACTAGAGGGAGCTCACTACATGAAGATTATACAACCACTACTAGAGGGAGCTCACTACATACAGAATATACAGTCACCACTAGAGGGAGCTTACTATATACAGATTATACAGCCACCACTAGAGGGAGCTCACTACATACAGATTATACAGCCACCACTAGAGGGAGATCACGATATACAGATTATACAGCCACCACAAGAGGTCGCTCAGTACATACAGATTATACAGCCACCACTAGAGGGAGCTCATTACATACAGATTATACAACTGCCACTAGAGAGAGCTAATTGCATACAGATTATACAGTCACCACTAGAGGGAGCTCACTACATACAGATTATACAGTCACCACTAGAGGGAGCTCACTAAATACAGATTTTATTACAAGACCCGGAGGCTCATATTGCTATTCTCCTTCTTTACTCTGACCAATAGCAGCAAAGATAAAACGAAAATATTGAACATTTGAACAGCCCCTCCCCATAGTCCCAGTATAACAGGCCACTCCGCCTGCAAATCCTCCTCTTTCTTTGCTGCTGACCGCAGAGATAAGTACCTGTGATATTTGTCTGATTACTATTACGGTTATCTTATTGGTTTTTTCCCCCCTTTTTTGGTTTTGTGGGATATTCTATTGTTTGCAGGTTGTTTTGTGGGATCTCCAATTGTCTGATGCTGTGTAATTCCTTGGCACAGCTCTGGTGACCCTGCTATTCAGGAGTACCCCTGTGTGTCCGATTATCCCCTTTGGGGTTATCATCCCCTTCTGTCTGTACCTTCCCCTATCGGGGGTTTTTACTTTTTGACATCTGACTGAGTTTTCTCCCAGTCCCTTTCACACTGCGCACTTCCCCTCGGTCTCTCCCCCATCCGCTTCTCTTTCGCGCCGCGGCTCACCTCTGATCTTGCCGCCGGCGCTCCTGCTTGCCGCGCTTCGCTCCGCCCGAGATCTCGCGAAGAGGAAGAGGATATGCCTCAGGCTGATTTAACCCCTTCTGGGGACGATTGTGATACAGGGACGCCCTCTGCGGATCCTTCCCTGGTTTTTCAAAATACCTTATCCAATGCGATTGCTGCGGCTATGGGATCAATGACTTCAGTCATATCCCAGTCTATTGCCCAGGCCCTTGCCTCCCATCCAGCCGCCTCTACCACCCCACAGCCCGCTACGGTTTCTAAACCAAACGGGCCAGGGCTTGCCTCCAGAACACGCTTGACTGGTGACGTTGTCTCCACCAATGTTGCGCGCTGGGTTCGCGCAAGAGAGCCTGTACGCGTCAGGCAGAACATACGCGCAGTTGGAAAAGTGCTAGAGCACAGCAGGATACAGCTTCCGGCTCTGAAGTCGGTTCTGATGAGGAGGCCATAGATGACGCCTTTGAGGAGACACAGGACGACCCTTCCGGGGTCATAGATTCTAACCCCTTACCCGGGTGCAGCTCCATGGTTTCGGCAGCAGATGTGTCCTTGACGGACCCATCAGGGGAACCTCTCTTTGACCCGGATTCCCTACACCACCCTCGGTCAGCGGAGTGGTTGCCGTTGGAGCATGTCTCCAAATATTTGGAGGCCCGCGTGCGTTGCCCCCTCTCCAAAGAGGCGCGCAACAAGCTTAGGGCTGAATGCCCCAGACCCATAATTCCCAACAGGGTTTGCGAGACTCCAGCGGTAGACCCCAAAATGACCCAATTCCTCACCAAATCTGGGTGGAATCCGAGGAAGGGTCTGGAGTCGGCCCTGCGTGCCTGTCAGGACAAGCTCCTGGACGTATTTGGCCCCCTGGCAAAGATTTTTGACCTGGCCGAGGCTGCCAAGGCCGAGGGTAAGCAAGTAGACCCTCTAGAGCTGCGCGAGTGGGTGCAGCGCGCGATTTGCGTGGCAGGAAACGTTAACACGTCCCTGGCCATTGAACGGCGCAAGGCCATACTTTTCAAGATTGAGCCTAAACTATCCAACTTGGCGCTTACCGAAGCCGGTAAGGAGGCCCAGGGCCTGCTGTTTTGCGAGTCCTTTATTAAGGACTTAGGACGGT
Organism: Bufo gargarizans; assembly: GCF_014858855.1. Lineage (NCBI taxonomy): Eukaryota > Metazoa > Chordata > Amphibia > Anura > Bufonidae > Bufo > Bufo gargarizans. The sequence goes on along the minus strand of NC_058085.1, from coordinate 372,769,105 downwards.
TTGTCGGTGCTTTTACAGCACTCGATAAAGCCCAGAGTTCAATGAAACGGGTGTTTCACGGTAGGGTCTCTACCAGGGCCGGCAGTTTCAGGGGCCGTCTGTCCGGCCGTACCCATTTTCAGTCCCGTACTACGGGCAGAGGCTCCTTCTCCCAGAGACCTGCGTTCCAGGAGCAGAGGCGAGAGACATCTTCCTTTTTCCCTTCCCGGGGAGGATCCTGGAGACCTAGAGGATACAGAGGAAACCCTGGTTCCAGACGACCTTATGGTAAGACCAATGCCTCATTTCAATTCTTTAACTGTTTGTGTAGGGGGCAGACTCCGGCTCTTTTCTCGAGCTTGGTCACGCATCACCTCGGACCGATGGATTCTTTCCACGGTCAGGGGTTTCCACATAGAGCTGACATCTTCCCACCTATCCATTCCGCCCCCACACCCGGCAGTGCTGTCGGTAGAGAACCGCAGGCTTGTGGACTCAGAGCTATCAGATCTCTTCCGCAAAGGGGCCATAGAGCCGGCTCCGGCATCCCCTGGTGCGATAATCAGCAACATTTTCTTGGTGGCGAAAAAAGGGGGCCAGCTACGGCCCGTCATCAATTTGCGCGCTCTCAACGCGTTCGTCAGGTACCGCCATTTCAAGATGGAGGGCATCCATCTCCTTCGGGACCTACTTCAAGTGGGCGATTGGATGGTCAAGTTGGACCTGAAGGACGCTTATCTTACCGTCCCTGTCGAGGACGCGTCCAGGAACCTTCTATGTTTCCTTTGGAAGGACAGAGTTTGGCGGTTTACATGCCTCCCTTTCGGCCTCTCTTCTGCTCCGTGGTGCTTCACCAAGCTGATGCGCCTTGCTATGGCCTGGTTACGCATTCGGGGAGTTCGCCTAATCGTCTATCTGGACGACATCCTAATCATGGCACAGGATCATGCGGTGTTACTAAATCACCTTCGCTGGACGATGGATCTCCTGTTGGATCTGGGTTTCCTTCTCAATCAGGAGAAGTCCTGTCTCACACCGGCTCGCGAGATGGAGTTCCTGGGGTTTCTGGTGGATTCCACGGCAGGGACTTTCAGCCTACCACCGACCAAGGTTCGGTCCATTCGGAAGGAGTTGTGCAGAGTCAAGTCGTCCTCCCAGATCCCGTTGCGTCAACTAGCCAGGATCATAGGCCTTCTAGCGTCATCTATCCAGGCGGTCTTCCCAGCCCCACTACATTACCGGGCCCTCCAGCGTCTGAAGATTTTCCACCTCCGGAAGGGGGCTTCCTATGCGGATTGGATTTCCCTGGACCAGGAAACCAAGGAGGAGCTGTCCTGGTGGATCCACAATTTACAAGCTTGGAACGGCAAGGCTATTTTCGGTCATCGTCCGGACTTCGTGGTGGATTCGGATGCCAGCCTGTCGGGCTAGGGAGCTCATTGCGAGGGGATCTCAACCGGAGGCGGCTGGTCAGCGGACGAAGCGGGATTCCATATCAATGCGCTGGAACTGTTGGCAGGTTCGTTCGCAATCAAGAGTTTCACGAGAGACACGGCCAAGGCCTGCATTCAACTTCGCATGGACAACGTGTCGGCAGTGCGTTACATCAATGGCATGGGCGGTACACGTTCCACCATCCTATCTCGGTTGGCGAAGGATTTCTGGGACTACTGTCTAGACAAGGAGTTGATTGTCTTGGCGGAATATCTTCCGGGCGTCCAGAACATTCGGGCGGATTGGAGCTCTCGATATCTCTCCGACTCCAGCGACTGGCAGTTAGATCCAGCGGTGTTCCGTTCCTTAACGTCTCTTTGGGGGCCTTGCTGTATCCACCTGTTTGCCTCCCGCCTGAACACGCAGCGGCCACGTTTCTACAGTTGGCGCCCGGACCCGGAGGCCGAAGCTGTGGACGCGTTCCTACAGGATTGGTCACGGGGCCTGCTTTACGCATTCCCCCCCTTCCAGCTGATTCCCAGGACCCTGATTCAAGTACGCCGTCATTCAGCGGACCTGGTTCTGCTGGTCCCGTTTTGGACTTCCCAGTCGTGGTTTCCTCACCTTCTGGAGATGATGATAGAGACCCCGTACCTGCTCCCGACATCTCAGACTCTCCTCCGAGGTCCGAATCACCAGCTACATCCTCTTCTCCTGGACGGATCTCTGCGCCTGTTGGCGTGTCGAATTTCAGGGGACCCTGGGAGGTCCCGGGAGTTTCGGGAACAGCTAGAGCCATTTTGGAGAACGCTTGGGCCCCAGGAACCAGAAGATCTTACAGATCTGCCTGGGGATCTTGGGATCGCTGGTGCGTGGCTAGGGACTTGGATCCCGTTTCGGCACCTGTGACGGAGATCTTGCACTTCCTATCTTCTCTTTTCGATCAGGGCAAGGCCTATCGCACGATCAGCCTTTTCAGGTCGGCCATTTCTGCGTCCCACCAGGGGTTTGACGGTACTCCTGCGGGGCAACATCCTTTGGTATGCCGTCTATTGTGTGGCTCTCGGATGTCTCGGCCTCCTAGACCTAGATTTTCGGCGACTTGGGACGTGTCTTGTGTTCTTTCTTTTCTATCTTCTTGGCCTCAGAATTCAGACCTGTCCTTACGGCAACTGTCGGCGAAGCTCGTCACTCTTTTCTGTCTAATCTCCTGCAAGCGGGTGTCTGACGTCCGGGCTTTGGATTATGATGCCCGCTCGTATACTCCGGAGGGGGTCTCCTTTGACATCTCTAGGAGAACCAAGTCTCACATACGCTCAGTCGCTTATCCGGCTTTCCCGGCCTCGCCTTCTCTCTGTCCGGTGGAATGCCTCAGGGAGTATGAAGCTCGCACTTCCCTTTATCGATCACGGGAGTTTTCTCATCTTTTCCTCTCTACCATTCGTCCTTTTGCCCCGGTGACCACTCCCACGCTGGCTAGGTGGATGAAGTGGATCATGGAATTGGCGGGCGTGGACACTTCCATTTTTTCGGCACATTCTGCTAGGGGGGCATCCGCTACCTCTTTGGCGGTGTCTGGCGCCAGGTTGGAGGACATTTTGAAGTTGGCGGACTGGTCCAGAGTATCCACGTTCAGAGAATTTTACTTTCGGCCAGGTCCTCACGTTTTCTCATCAATCATTGAGAATTTGTCTTAACTTTGAACTTGCAATATGAGCCTCCGGGTCTTGTAATAAAATCAGGTGATTTTCCTATTTCATTACGTAAAGTCATGATTTTATTAAAGACACGGAGGCGAGTATTGCCCACCCTGAGTTCCCTCCCTATGTGTATGTTTATTATTCTGAATGATGTTTATTCTGCAGATGTTATTGATTTGTTGTCATGCGCATGTTGATCTTAACTCTATGAGTTTTTCCTGAGTAGGTTTATCGCAACCAGTTGATTTTGGATACCATGTCCCAATTTTGTTACTGTCATTTTCTGTTTTTCACCTTTTCAGGTTGAGACCGGCCCGGTGTGCGGTGTCTGTTGGTCTACGTCGTCGGCAGTTTGGTTCCGGCCGTTCGGTTGATGTGGACAGGACGAGGAGCATCCTTCGGCGCTGTTTCCGGCTCTTCCCGTTTTGCTTCCGGATGGAAGGCAGTTGTTGTTCCATGATGTTCTGGACTCTTGGTTTTCCGGTTCTGTTGGATGTTCGGACTTGAGTTACAAAGAAAGAGGAGGATTTGCAGGCGGAGTGGCCTGTTATACTGGGACTATGGGGAGGGGCTGTTCAAATGTTCAATATTTTCTTTTTATCTTTGCTGCTATTGGTCAGAGTAAAGAAGGAGAATAGCAATACTCGCCTCCGTGTCTTTAATAAAATCATGACTTTACGTCATGAAATAGGAAAATCACCTGATTATACAGCCACTACTAGGGGGAGCTCACTACATACAGACTATACAGCTGCCACTAGAGGGAGCTCACTACATACAGATTATACAGCCACCAATAGAGGGAGCTCACTGCATACAGATTATACAGTAACCACTAGAGGGAGCTCACTACATACAGATTATACAGCCACCACTAGAGGGAGCTCACTACATACAGATAATACAGCAACCAGTAGAGGGAGCTCACTGCATACAGATTATACAGCCACCACTAGGGGGAGCTCACTGCATACAGATTATACAGCCTCCACTAGAGGGAGCTCACTACATACAGATTATACAGCCACCACTAGAGGGAGCTAATTGCATACAGATTATACAGCCACCACTAGAGGGCGCTCACTGCATACAGATTATACAGCCACCACTAGAGGGAGCTCATTACATACAGATTATACAACCACCACTAGAGGGAGCTCACTACATACAGATTATATGCTGTGTGATCCTGGCCCAGTGTCCTTTCTGTATTGGTATCTTCTGGGCTTCAGAGGGCCCCTTAAAGCATTTATGGAAGTACTAATATTGCAGAAAACTTTGACAAATTTTTATTATGCAGAAGAAGATTTTATGAATCTTTTGGTTGGGGCATTATGTAAATGGCAGCTCCATGATCTTATCTTCCAGATTCTAATCAAACCTTTTTGAAATTTTAATCTTTGAAATGAAACCTGAAACTGCGTATAAATCCCCGCTCCAGATCATTATTCACAGCGGTGCTCAAGTTCTATTGTGGTTCAGTATAAACTACTTTCTTCAGAATTACTGAGGGATCATCTCATGTTTTAAGACTTTTCTGGGCAGTGGCATAACTAGAGTTCTATGGGCCCTAGGGCAAACTTTGAATTGTCCCTTACCCCCACCTCCCCCACTATAGGTTTGAATGAGTTGGAGTATAATATGAAATAGAAGAGGTAGGTGTTACATTTTTAATTGTTACCATATAAAATATCTATTCCATTTTGCCCCCTCTCTCACTGTATGTATTTCATTTTTTGCCCCCTCAGTATATAATTGATTTGCTGCCAGACTGCCAGTGCCCCTGCCCTCATATGGCTGGTGCGGGCCCCCCTTTCTGAATCCAGAGTAGTTTAGTGCCAGGTGCCCCCCAGTATGCAGCTGGTGTGCACATACATAAAAAAAAAATACTTACCTACTTTGTTCCGCTCTGTCCGTCTGTCTGTACTTGCGGGCTGTCGGCTGCGGCCTTTAGTGAGGTGAGGTGATGGTCATCTTATCTCACTGCGCAATACCATCATACACTCTCTACAGCGCCGCATCATTTGGTCATCTGGTGATTACGCGAGACCCACGCCCTCAGCGCCAGGTCTCGTGCGAATTGTGCATCTGGTGGTGCAGCGCCGGAGAGGGTATGGGTGGGTATGGGTTGTTGGGGATGTGCGCAGGTAGCGCAGCCGGCCAGCCGCACTGTAAACAAATTAAGTAGATGCACAGAGAGGCCCCAACTGGCCATTAAAACCATTTGCGGGGCTGCGGGCCGCCCCCCCGTTACGCCCCAAATGATACTATCAGCTTCTTACATATTAATATATGATCTGTGCCTCCAATGTCTTCTCATCTGCAGTTAAGATACTGCTTGGACAATGGTCAGGGGTGGGGAAAGGGGAGGGTCCTAAAAGTGGCAACTCCTCTGAGGATCCTCTCGTTGCATCAAAGCATTGTTAGAAGCTTCTGTGGTTACTCTAATGTTTGCAAAACATCATGGTTGAGCATATTTTATTAAATGTATTAAATAGGGAAAGACCGAGGCTGACCCAACTCGTGGACAGTTACTTGTGACACCATAATATGAAAGTCTCCTGGACATAAAAAGCTTCCAGTAGGTCCTGAGATCTGTTTCTCATTACACACATGGACACCTTTAACTGTTAGGTTCTGGTTGTGAAAAATGGACAGGTGGGCACCTTCAAAGTAAGGGTCTCAGTTGGTGAGGTGGCTCCTGTGGTCCGCTTGTCTGGAAGAAAAGGTCTTGAGCCCTATGAGTTGGTCACCCTGGTTGCAAAAGAGTAGGAAGACTGATGTAGCAGTCGAATGGTTGGAGCAGAACTGTAGGCCTGATGCAGTGGAGTTTAACAGCAGAGCTTACGTAGCAGTGTTGACTGGAGACTGGTGAAGCGGTGAGACGTAGCAATGGACTGGAGACAGTTATAGCAGAACTGATTCAGCTAGTTTCAATAGCAGAGTTAATGCAGCAGAGACGTTGTAGCAGGGTACAGTAGCACTGTTAATGTAGCGGGGCCAATGTATGAGTAGTGTAGCAGAGTTGATGCAGCAGTGCTGAGGTAGTATAGTGAAGCAGTAAAGTTGATCCCAGTGAGCTGATACAGCAGAATAGAGAAGCTGCTTACCAGAGCTTGGGTTCTAGAGACAGGTAGCAGAGTTGGGCTGCTGGAGTGGGGGAATGCTGGGAACCAACCTGAATCGATAGCTGCCATCATGCTTCCTAAACTGGGCTTCATCCCCCTCAGGACTACACTGGTCGGTATTATATGAATGCAGTACTCTTAGATGTGTTAGTTATTTGTATGCACTCTGCACTATGGGAATACTTCACATTGACTGTAGGAAGGAGCATGGACTTTACTGTTGGTATCTGTGTCTCCAGTGATTGAGGTGATACGAAAGGGACTTAAATATTTGTATATTGGGTCATCTAGGAGTTGGGTGTGTTGATAAATGACATACAATGTGTTAGCCCTATTTTCCTTTTTTTCGGTGTATCTTGGCTGCTAATATTGTATTTTAGACGTTGTTTTATATTTAGACAATAAAATTATTTATTTTGTACGATATATTTAGCTGTGCATTCTTATGTTGGGGTGAGGCTAAACTGGGCTCACGTAGCCCCAGGAGATGTCATTCCTGAGGATGCGCTCTCCGCCCAAATGCTTAATGTTCTTAGTGAGGTATCAGAAGAAATGATTGAGTAAGGTCTGTGAGCCATGACACTGAAGGGGTCATTGGGCTCCATCGAGAAACCAAGGCAAGAGTTGAGATTTCTTCCTTCTCACACAGCTTCTTCCTGGAGGACATTTGGCTTCAGAGATCTTTTGGGATTGTATCTTCTGTCTTTGCTCCATGATAAGGCAGGATGTTTTTACGCTGTCCTTCCCCTTTTATTCCCTCTCCACATAAATAGTACAATGCGAACTGCAGAAGCCAATTACACAATGCAGAGCAATCAACACCTGGATTTTATGGAAACACCTCTGCAATGGCAGGTAATTAGCATATGATGCCATGCTAATTATACCTGGAGGACCACACTGGAGAATTCTGGGAAAGTATCTGATAAGAGATGGTAACTGGACCCGGCTACATGTCAGCCATTCAGCAGGTAAGTATGCTTTCCTTTGCAGGTCTGGCCAGGAGGGCGGGGGAGATCTGCCCAAACAGCCCAAAAGGTGAACAACCCTTTTGAGGGCCATACAGTATGGTACCCGATGTAACAGTGCAAATAACACTTCCACACAGTTGTCTAAATTACAGTCCCACACAATGTATATGCCACCGTACTGTGCTGAAATAATACCACCACATAGTGCAGACATATTCATAATGTACTCAAATAGTACTGCCATACTCTGCTCTAACAGTAACAGCTCCTTACTGTGCCCAAATAACACCGCTATAGAGTGCTCAAATAATACTACCATACAGTGCTCAAATAACACCAATATAGAGTACCCAAATAATACTGCCATACAGTGCTCAAATAACACCACGATAGAGTGCTCAAATAATACTACCATACAGTGCACAAATAACACCAATATAGAGTACTCAAATAATACTGCCATACAGTGCTCAAATAACACCACAATAGAGAGCTCAAATAATACTACAATACAGTGCTCAAATAACACCTCTATAGAGTACTCAAATAATACTACAATACAGTGCTCAAATAACACCAATATAGAGTACTCAAATAATACTACAATACAGTGCTCAAATAACACCACTATAGAGTACTCAAATAATACTACAATACAGTGCTCAAATAACACCACAATAGATTACTCAAATAATACTACCATACAGTGCTCAAATAACACGCCAATAGAGTGCTCAAATAACACTATTATAGAGTCCTCATATAATACTACAATACAGTGCTCAAATAACACCACAATAGAGTCCTCAAATAACACCACTATAGAGTCCTCAAATAATACTACCATACAGTGCTCAAATAACACCACGATAGAGTCCTCAAATAACACCACTATAGAGTGCTCAAATAATACTACCATACAGTGCACAAATAACACCAATATAGAGTACTCAAATATTACTACCATACAGTGCTCAAATAACACCACTACAGAGTGCTCAAATAACACCACTACAGAGTGCTCAAATAATACTACCATACAGTGCTCAAATAACACCACTATAGAGTGCTCAAATAATACTATAATACAGTGCTCAAATAACACCAATATAGAGTACTCAAATAATACTACCATACAGTGCTCAAATAACACCACTATAGGGTGCTCAAATAACACCAATATAGACTGCTCAAATAACACCACTATAGAGTACTCAAATAATACTACCATAGAGTGCTCAAATAAAAACACTATAGAGTACTCAAATAATACTACAATACAGTGCTCAAATAACACCACTATAGAGTGCTCAAATAATACTACCATACAGTGCTCAAATAACACCAATATAAAGTACTCAAATAATACTACCATACAGTGCTCAAATAACACTACTATAGAGTGCTCAAATAATACGACTATACAGTGCTCAAATAACACCAATATAGAGTACTCAAATAATACTACCATACAGTGCTCAAATAACACCACTATAGAGTGCTCAAATAACACCAATATAGACTGCTCAAATAACACCACTATAGAGTACTCAAATAATACTACCATACAGTGCTCAAATAACACGTCAATAGAGTGCTCAAATAACACTATTATAGAGTCCTCATATAATACCACAATACAGTGCTCAAATAACACCACTATAGAGTCCTCAAATAATACTACCATACAGTGCTCAAATAACACCACGATAGAGTGCTCAAATAATACTACCATACAGTGCACAAATAACACCAATATAGAGTACTCAAATATTACTACCTTACAGTGCTCAAATAACACCACTACAGAGTGCTCAAAAAACACCACTATAGAGTACTCAAATAATACTACCATAGAGTGCTCAAATAACACCACTATAGAGTACTCAAATAATACTACCATACAGTGCTCAAATAACCGCACTATAGAGTCCTCAAGTAATACCACTTTACATTACTTAAGTAATACCACCATACAGAGCTAAATTAATACTTTTATATAGTGATGAAATAATATTGCATTACAGTGCCCGAAAACACATCCATACAGTGTACATATAATGCCACCATATAGTTCTCAAATAAAAGCTTTATACATATCATTTAATAACAGTACTATTTAATGTCTAAATAATACTGCCATACGATTAATTTAAATATGTGGGGCCAGCAGATACCCTTTGGACAACCGCACAGCTAACACCCACTGAAACCCTTAGGCCTCATGCACACGGCCGTTGTTTTGGTCCGCATCCGACCCGCAGTTTTGGTGGCTCGTGTGCGGACCCATTCACTCCGTGTGATGTCCGCATCCGTTGCTCCGTTCCGTGGCCCCGCAAAAAAAAAAAAAGTCCTATTCTTGTCCGTTTTGCGGCATTTCTACAATGGGCCGCTCGTTCCGTTCTGCAAATTGCGGAAAGTACACGGGCGGCTTCCATTTTTTGCGGACTGCAAAAACGGAACGGTCGTGTGCATGTAGCCTAACTCTCAGTTTTCAGTTTGGTTCAGTTGCACTGTGGGAGGTGCGGGCGTCTGTAAGGGGGCGGCCAAAGGGGGTTCGGGCGTCTGTAGGGGGGCGGCCACACTGTCAGCTTTCCTGGTGCAGTTTTGGAAGCCAAAATAAGGAGTGGATCATAATAGGTGAGAAACTATAAAGGACTCTTCTTTTTGGAATTCACTTCTGATTTTGTTGCCGCAGCCGGATGGTTTTAGTTATTACTCTATAGATAGTTTGTTTACAGGGAGTGCAGAATTATTAGGCAAATGAGTATTTTGACCACATCATCCTCTTTATGCATGTTGTCTTACTCCAAGCTGTATAGGCTCGAAAGCCTACTACCAATTAAGCATATTAGGTGATGTGCATCTCTGTAATGAGAAGGGGTGTGGTCTAATGACATCAGCACCCTATATCAGGTGTGCAGAATTATTAGGCAACTTCCTTTCCTTTGGCAAAATGGCTCAAAAGAAGGACTTGACAGGCTCAGAAAAGTCACAAATAGTGAGATATCTTGCAGAGGGATGCAGCACTCTTAAAATTGCAAAGCTTCTGAAGCGTGATCATCGAACAATCAAGCGTTTCATTCAAAATAGTCAACAGGGTCGCAAGAAGCGTGTGGAAAAACCAAGGCGCAAAATAACTGCCCATGAACTGAGAAAAGTCAAGCGTGCAGCTGCCAAGATGCCACTTGCCACCAGTTTGGCGATATTTCAGAGCTGCAACATCACTGGAGTGCCCAAAAGCACAAGGTGTGCAATACTCAGAGACATGGCCAAGGTAAGAAAGGCTGAAAGACGACCACCACTGAACAAGACACACAAGCTGAAACGTCAAGACTGGGCCAAGAAATATCTCAAGACTGATTTTTCTAAGGTTTTATGGACTGATGAAATGAGAGTGAGTCTTGATGGGCCAGATGGCTGGATTGGTAAAGGGCAGAGAGCTCCAGTCCGACTCAGACGCCAGCAAGGTGGAGGTGGAGTACTGGTTTGGGCTGGTATCATCAAAGATGAGCTTGTGGGGCCTTTTTGGGTTGAGGATGGAGTCAAGCTCAACTCCCAGTCCTACTGCCAGTTTCTGGAAGACACCTTTTTCAAGCAGTGGTACAGGAAGAAGTCTGCATCCTTCAAGAAAAACATGATTTTCATGCAGGACAATGCTCCATCACACGCGTCCAAGTACTCCACAGCGTGGCTGGCAAGAAAGGGTATAAAAGAAGAGAATCTAATGACATGGCCTCCTTGTTCACCTGATCTGAACCCCATTGAGAACCTGTGGTCCATCATCAATTGTGAGATTTACAAGGAGGGAAAACAGTCCACCTCTCTGAACAGTGTCTGGGAGGCTGTGGTTGCTGCTGCACGCAATGTTGATGGTGAACAGATCAAAACACTGACAGAATCCATGGATGGCGGCTTCTGAGTGTCCTTGCAAAGAAAGGTGGCTATATTGGTCACTGATTTGTTTTTGTTTTGTTTTTGAATGTCAGAAATGTATATTTGTGAATGTTGAGATGTTATATTGGTTTCACTGGTAAAAAGAAATAATTGAAATGGGTATATATTTGTTTTTTGTTAAGTTGCCTAATAATTATGCACAGTAATAGTCACCTGCACACACAGATATCCCCCTAAAATAGCTAAAACTAAAAACAAACTAAAAACTACTTCCAAAAATATTCAGCTTTGATATTAATGAGTTTTTTGGGTTCATTGAGAACATGGTTGTTGTTCAATAATAAAATTAATCCTCAAAAATACAACTTGCCTAATAATTCTGCACTCCCTGTAATGCGGTGTGAAATGACGAGAGGAGCCCTCAGTGAAGTGAAGGTGCGATGGCAGCAGCGGTAAAGGCTGCATTCTCTGAAGAAAGACTCTCCACTGAAGATGTGCCACGCGTGTGCCAAGTCTCAATCATAATGAACGCAGCCTCCGGGATTTAGAAGCGGCTGCAGGAATTTAATAGGATTTGTAATGAATAACAGCTACAAATTAGAACATTACCATGAAGATATGTTCTGCTCCAATAGTTACCGACACGATGATACCAGGGATTATATATCACCGCAAACACAGCAGGAAACACACAGACGTCTGCCAGGAACCCAGCGACTTTCACCTAAAGACTGACACTAGCAGCAACATATATAGTCCACCATAATACACTGTATACGGCAGCATCTACCACTAGTGATAAAGGATGCAACTACCACGGGGAAAACATGTGACGGAGCACAACTTCACCATGGCCAACGGCAAGTACAGAACATGACAGGATTGTGAGATCACTTCAAGGGTTCATATGCAGACAGATAATGCACACAGTGATGTCACAGTACAGGGATAATACACACAGTGATGTCACAGTACAGGGATAATAAACACAGTGATGTCACAGTACAGGGATAATACACACAGTGATGTCACAGTACAGGGATAATAAACACAGTGATGTCACAGTACAGGGATAATACACACAGTGATGTCACAGTACAGAGATAATACACACAGTGATGTCACAGTACAGAGATAATAAACACAGTGATGTCACAGTACAGAGATAATCCACACAGTGATGTCACAGTACAGAGATAATACACACAGTGATGTCACAGTACAGGGATAATAAACACAGTGATGTCACAGTACAGGGATAATACACACAGTGATGTCACAGTACAGGGATAATACACACAGCGATGTCACAGCACAGAGATAATACACACAGTGATGTCACAGTACAGGGATAATAAACACAGCGATGTCACAGTACAGGGATAATACACACAGTGATGTCACAGTACAGGAATTATACACACAGTGATGTCACAGTACAGGGATAATAAACATAGTGATGTCACAGAACAGAGATAATAAACACAGTGATGTCACAGCACAGGGATAATACACACAGCGATGTCACAGCACAGAGATAATACACATAGTGATGTCACAGTACAGGGATAATAAACACAGTGATGTCACAGTACAGGGATAATAAACACAGAGATGTCACAGTACAGGGATAATATACACAATGATGTCACTGTACAGAGATAATACACACAGCGATGTCACAGTACAGGGATAATAAACACAGTGATGTCACAGTACAGAGATAATACACACAGTGATGTCACAGTACAGAGATAATACACACAGTGATGTCACAGTACAGGGATAATAAACACAGTGATGTCACAGTACAGAGATAACACACACAGCGATGTCACAGTACAGGGATAATACACATAGTGATGTCACAGTACAGGGATAATACACATAGTGATGTCACAGTACAGGGATAATACACACAGTGATGTCACAGTACAGGGATAATACACACAGTGATGTCACAGTACAGGGATAATACACACAGTGATGTCACAGTACAGGGATAATACACACAGTGATGTCACAGTACAGGGATAATAAACACAGTGATGTCACAGTACAGAGATAATAAACACAGTGATGTCACAGTACAGAGATAATACACACAGCGATGTCACAGCACAGAGATAATAAACACAGTGATGTCACAGTACAGAGATAATAAACACAGTGATGTCACAGTACAGAGATAATAAACACAGTGATGTCACAGTACAGAGATAATATACACAGTGATGTCACAGTACAGGGATAATAAACACAGTGATGTCACAGTACAGAGATAATAAACACAGTGATGTCACAGTACAGAGATAATACACACAGCGATGTCACAGCACAGAGATAATAAACACAGTGATGTCACAGTACAGAGATAATAAACACAGTGATGTCACAGTACAGAGATAATAAACACAGTGATGTCACAGTACAGGGATAATACACACAGCGATGTCACAGTACAGGGATAATAAACACAGTGATGTCACAGCACAGAGATAATAAACACAGTGATGTCACAGCACAGAGATAATACACACAGTGATGTCACAGTACAGGGATAATACACACAGTGATGTCACAGTACAGGGATAATACACACAGTGATGTCACAGTACAGAGATAATCCACACAGTGATGTCACAGTACAGAGATAATAAACACAGTGATGTCACAGTACAGGGATAATAAACACAGTGATGTCACAGTACAGAGATAATAAACACAGTGATGTCACAGTACAGGGATAATAAACACAGTGATGTCACAGTACAGAGATAATACACACAGTGATGTCACAGTACAGAGATAATAAACACAGTGATGTCACAGTACAGAGATAATAAACACAGTGATGTCACAGTACAGGGATAATAAACACAGTGATGTCACAGCACAGAGATAATAAACACAGTGATGTCACAGTACAGAGATAATAAACACAGTGATGTCACAGCACAGAGATAATAAACACAGTGATGTCACAGTACAGGGATAATAAACACAGCGATGTCACAGCACAGAGATAATAAACACAGTGATGTCACAGTACAGGGGTAATAAACACAGTGATGTCACAGTACAGAGATAATACACACAGTGATGTCACAGTACAGAGATAATAAACACAGTGATGTCACAGTACAGGGATAATAAACACAGTGATGTCACAGTACAGAGATAATAAACACAGTGATGCCACAGTACAGAGATAATACACACAGTGATGTCACAGTACAGAGATAATAAACACAGTGATGTCACAGTACAGGGATAATAAACACAGCGATGTCACAGTACAGGGATAATAAACACAGTGATGTCACAGTACAGAGATAATAAACACAGTGATGTCACAGTACAGGGATAATAAACACAGCGATGTCACAGTACAGGGATAATAAACACAGCGATGTCACAGTACAGAGATAATACACACAGTGATGTCACAGTACAGAGATAATAGACACAGTGATGTCACAGTACAGAGATAATACACACAGTGATGTCACAGTACAGAGATAATACACACAGTGATGTCACAGTACAGGGATAATACACACAGTGATGTCACAGTACAGAGATAATAAACACAGTGATGTCACAGTACAGAGATAATAAACACAGTGATGTCACAGTACAGGGAGAATACACACAGTGATGTCACAGTACAGGGATAATAAACACAGTGATGTCACAGTACAGAGATAATACACACAGTGATGTCACAGTACAGGGAGAATACACACAGTGATGTCACAGTACAGGGATAATACACACAGTGATGTCACAGTACAGAGATAATAGAAGTGCATTTCTTTCCCCCTTATTGAACCCCGCAGATCTGATATAAATAACAAAGTAGACAATAAAAAAAAAAAAAATCATACTTCTCTAATCCATTTGCTTGCGATGGGCCGGCTGCCGCCATCTTGATTGAAGATCTCGGCCGAAATCCCGTTTGACGTCACCATGTTGACCGGCTTGATGACGCAATCTCATTCCGCGTGAGATTTAGCGCCAGATCTTCAAGCAAGATGGCGGCGGCTGGCCTTTTGCTAGCAAATGGAGGCAGTATTTTATTTTTTTAAATGTTAAAAATTGTGTAAAATTACACTTAGATGCCGCGATCATGTATGAACGCGGCATCTGAGGGGTACATCGACGGGGGGGGGGGGGGGGGGGGGGCTGGGGTGCTATTGCAGCTCCCTGTCTTGAACCCACTACTTTTTTTTGCAAAATTAGATGAATCGGCCGAATCGAACTTTTGAAGAATTCGCTCATTTCTAGACACAAAGTACCTATATACAGTAGTACCAAACAGTGTGTATATAGCGTGTATAGCATAGTACCATATAGTTCTATACAAATAATACCGACCCATAGTCGCTCACATAGTACCGTACAATGCACAACTAATAGGGCCCGCAGCGATGTGCCGTTTGGGGACATGTCAGCATTGAGCCCAGTCAATGGCTGTAGTGGTGCAGGTGACCCTGTCCATGTGGGTGACATACAGGGACCAGATACACAGTGGCCAGGGAACTGGAACTGAATGGTGGGGATCAGATAAGCAGATGTTGGCACTTTAAAGGCACCATGGCCGCTGGGCTTCTGCTGTTTGACACATCAGACACCCTAGGCGATAACACATATAACAGACTTTTAACCCCATAAATGCTATAGTCAATTGTGAACACAGCACGTGAAGTGGCTTCCTGAGGAACACTGCACTTCTGGGGCCCGAAGCTTTCCCATTCTGAGATCAGGGAAGCTGTCTGTTAGTGGTGATAGGCTGTAGCCTGCTGGAGGCTAACCGGCCTATCACAGCTATATTCTCATAGACGCCTACAGGTTGCAGTGCTATAGTTAATTGTGACCAGGCAACATTAGGTCCCCTAGAGCAGTGTTTCCCAACCAGTGTGCCTCCAGATGTTGCATGCTGGGAGTTGTAGTTTTGTAACAGCTGGAGGTACACTGGTTGGGAAACACTTTCCTAGAAAGGCTTAAAAAAATGTAAACACATTTAAAAAACTATATATATTTTAAAAAAAAATTCTAATCTGCCCCATTCCCCATAATAATTTTTTATAATTTTTTTGGACAGCCACATCACAAAAAAATAAATAAAAAAGTGATCAAAATGTCATATGCAGTGGCTGTGTTTTCGTTGCCACCCCCCCTTCCCCACTACATTGGGTCCCCTGGACACAACATCAATGTGTCACCAAATGGTGCTGCTCTCCGGAACAGATGGTATTATGTGGTGCACCCCAATGGGAAATAAGTCCAGAGAGTCCGGGTTTGCAAAAAAAATCTGTGTGCTTCTTTGCTGGAGAAACTCAAGTGCAAAACTATGCAGGCAAGGACCTGGGCTGGCTTCTTCTGTCTCCTCCCTGGCAGAAGAAGGGTTCATGCTGAGGAAAGACCCACTGTCTCTCTCAGAAGCCTGGTTTCTTGGCCAAAGGCTGGTGGCCCAGGGTCTGTGGGTCAGTCGTCTGGCTGAAGCGCTGGTCACAGGGCTGGTGACGCATGATCTGTGGCAAAGTCTCCTCAACTCAGCATCTTCTTCTGGTCACTCATGCAGTCTAGCAGAGTCTCTCCTATTAAGTACCAGTCCCTTTCTACAGACCGGCATAGTCTCTCCTACTAAGCACAAGTCCCTATCTGCAGACAACTAGAGGCTCTGACTGCTCTCCTTATATACAGTTTCTTGCTGAACTAGAAACTTCTAGTGGAAGGGGTGGAGTGGAGATGTACAGCCTAAACAGATACAATGTTACAATTTCTGTCTATCATAGACCTGTATAGAGTTTCAATGCAAGTCTATGGGAATGACTAAGCAGCTTTTCCAGACATAAACAAGTCTTAAGACATAAGCAATAGAGTTAAACCAGACAGCCAGAAGGTCAGTATGTCAGTTTTTTCCCCCTCAAAATCTTTGCATAGGTAAAAAGTCATAAAGTCTCTCAGTATTAGCTGGCTGTGCATTAACCATTTCCAAAGTACAGTGCAGATATAGTGCAATAACAGTGAAAATAAACAGTATATACCGTATATTTTTTGCCCTATAAGACGTACCTGCCCATAAGATGCACCTAGGTTTCAGAGGAGGAAAACAAGAAAAAAACATTTTCATCGGACCTCAGCTCAGAGCCTCAATCAGACCTCCAATGTTAATCAGACCTCATATCAGACCCTCAATGTTAATAAAACCCCTAATTAGAGCTCAGATCTCCTCCCAGTGTTAATAAGACCGCCAATTAGACTTCAGATCAGACCCTCAATGTTAAAACCCCATTTAGGGGCATTGCTAGGTCTCAAAAGATCCGGGGCCCAAGCCCCAATGAATATGGCCCAGTTCTCTAAATTGAACCTCCCCCACACACTGCATTTTGCTGTACTCGTTATACTGCAGCACTTACCTGTCACATCCAGCGCCTCCAGGTGATGTCTCATCTGATGTAGATCTTCTCTGTCATCATCTTCTCCATTCGGTCAAGACAACTTCTCTCAGCCGCCTCGTCTCTGCAGAGTGTGACACACGGACATCTCAGCTTCTTCACATTTCTATCATCATCCCCCAACCTGGAGCCCCCACAGTGTTATCCTGCTGCTCGCTGTGCCCCCCAATACCCCCAAATACTATCCTGAACAAAACTGCGTGACCCCTATAGTCAGGCTCGGACTGGCCCACAGGGGTACAGGAGAATCCCCCGTGGGCCCCTGAGCAAGGTGGGCCCCTAGTCTCCCACCCCCTGCACAAATGGCACATAACACATTAGACTTACTGCACTACATACATATGTTCAATGTACAGCAACCAGCCTATGTTCATATAAATGTATTGAATGTATCCATATGGTGGGCCCCAAAAATTAATTTTACTGGTGAGCCCTAGGTACCCCAGTCCTAAACTGCCAATAGTAATAGTGCTCCTCCAAGTCCTAAGTCCCACCAATAGTAATTCCCTTCTAGAATGTTCTCATTAGTAATACTGCCCCCTACAGTGCCCCCAACAGTAATAAAGCTCCCCAAGAGTACCTCCATTAGTAGAAGAGCCCTCCAGTATTTAGGGGTTATCCAATTCCCCTCACCAGTAATATACTCTCCCCGCTCCTGCTCCCCGCACAGCCGCTGCTGCTTCTCCCTGCACACAAATGAAAGCATCCAGTGTCGGGGGAGCTGTGCCCCCTGTAGTTATATTCCTCCCTCCACCATACAGTCCCATGTAAATAACATCAAACCATCTCTCCATCCCCCTCCAATATACAGTCCCATGTAAATAACAACCCTTTCTATCTAGAGCCCCCTTCAAAATATAGTCCTATGTAAATAACATCACCTCCTCCCCAGCCACCTTTGCCCTACAGTTCCATGTAAAAACATCACCCCCTCAGCATCCAGTCCCATATAAACAACATCCCTTCCTCCCACAGCCACCTCCAACATAAGTCCCATGTAAATAACATCACTGCCTCCCCAAGCTGTCTACAACATACAGTCCCATGTAAATAACTTCTCTCCCTTCAGCTCTAACATACAGTCCCAGTTAAATAACCATAACTCCCAGCATTGCTCTGCCTCTCCTTTTACTTACCTCTCCTCATGTAGCAGATCTCACCACAGCTTCTTCCCCCAGGACTTCTCCTCTTCACTGCCATCCCACTCCTGCACTAGGCACATGATGGTGACATCATCGCAGGTCCTTCTCAACCACTGCCTGTTTTACTGGTCACATGACCTGTGATGGCTCTTCCAGTGCATTAGATTCAATTGTATTGCCGTGCTGAGGCATTACAGTTGTATCTATCTGGCAGGCAGGACATTCGGTGCCTGGGACAAAACTTCAGGGGCCCAGGGCCCGAATGTTTTAACCTAGCGACGCCCCTGCTTAAGATCAGACAAAAACAATAAATCAACTTACCTCTCCGCTCCAGGGATCCAGCGCTATTCTAGTTCTTCCTGCTGCGCTGCGACCCAGCGTTGCACAGCGCAAGGCCACAGAGTGCCGATGTCAAGACAAGTAAAGGTGTGTACTGACCATGGGAATGTATGGAACAGAACAATGTAAAACCAAACCTCTTTGTAAACCACAGTACTACAAGTCCCAGCATGCCAGCTTCCATCCTTCCTCACATGCTGGGGGCACTATGTGCTATCATAAAGCATTTCCCATCCTCGTGTATCACAACATTCCCAGACATTGCCTTAGCAAGCAGTTTTATTACACACATAAGGCTACCTTCACACTTGCGGCAGAGGATTCCGGCAGGCAGTTCTGTCGCCGGAACTGCTTGCCGGATCCGGCAATCCGGACGCAAATGGATGCATTTGTGAGAAGGATCCAGATCCGTCTCACAAATGCATTGCAATACCGGATCCGTCTCTCCACTGTCATCCGGAAATACGGATCCGGTATTAATTTTTTTAGCATTTTTAAAGGTCTGCACATGCGCAGATTGGAAAATCCAGATCCGTTTTGCCAGCACTAATACAATTCAATGTAAATTAATGCTGGATCCGGCATTCCGACAAGTGTTCAGTATTTTTAGCCGGAGAGAAAACTGTAGCACGCTGCGGTATTTTCTACGGCCAAAAAACGTAAGAGGGACTGAACTGATACATCCTGATTGGATCGCTCTCCATTCAGAATGTAATAGGATAAAACTGATCCGTTTTTTTCCGGTATTGAGCCACAAGGACGGAACTCGATACCGGAAAACTTTAACGCAAGTGTGAAAGTGCCCTAAAACATACATCCAGGGTGATGTCTCCAATCAGTGAAATGTGCGCCTGACACCTCCCTCCTCCGACAACTGAAGATACCAGGATGGCATTCATAGCAGAAAGATGGCACTCTGCAGAAGGCACCACGCGCTGAACGTTCATCCAAGGCAAATGCCCAGGAGGATCCCGATGTGCGTGAGAGGCGGAAGTAGTGACGGGTGATGATTATCGAGATATATTACCGTTATCTATAAACATATGTGACGTAACCCCTTAAAGTCCAGGCATTTGGACATGAAAGAGTCTTAGTTATTAAAAAATATCCCCAATGCCCGAAACTGTGATGAAATAATAAAGGTCACAATACTCACCAGTTTAATCTAACA
The DNA here is from genome assembly GCF_014858855.1 of Bufo gargarizans. Taxonomy (NCBI): domain Eukaryota; kingdom Metazoa; phylum Chordata; class Amphibia; order Anura; family Bufonidae; genus Bufo; species Bufo gargarizans. Next base: position 372,748,880 of record NC_058085.1, on the reverse strand, counting down.
CCACTTGGCTGCAATGCTCCCATGGGGATATCACTGCCGCGTTTCAGTGCCATGTGGACTTACCTTAAAGGTACAGTCATTTCCACTTCTACAACTTTTTCATATAATTTGTGTTTTTCAATCCTTCCTTCAGTTTCAAGGCTGCTGTGCTTGAGTTTGGCGTGGTGAGACACGTGGGACGCCGAGCAATAGCTACAGACCCACCGCGAGAAAGGTAATATAACCCGCACTCAACACAGAGACCCAGGGGCGGAGGTGAGTCGGCAAATCACCACGTGGGACGCCACGGATGGGATACATAACAGTCAGTATCCATTATTGATCACTGTTGGATACAAATCGATACAAACAATTAGCACTAACACAGGCAAAATGGAACTGAATATAAGGAGGAAACAATATAAATAAGGAACATTTTTATTTTTTTTATTTTCTTTTCTTCTGGAACAAGTGGCGGGTTAGGGGAAGGGTGGTGGTTTTATTATATGTAAATTAACTGTCTGTTAAAAATAAATATTCATGTTTATAAAAAAGTTATAACGATAAGAAAAAAAGGAACATTTTAATGTATCGTTTTACTATTTTGCAGCATTGAACAGCTTTACTAAGAGCAAGTAGCGCGGACTACTCATCTTTAAAAACAGAATCCCGCACACTGCAGAAGAAGAGAGTCCTTTCATATGTGAATAAATAGAAGAAGCCAAGCTACTATCTACTGTATATGCACTATGGGATGCAACTGTGGTTATGTGCGCAATCGATACTAATGAGACGGCTGCTGTCTGCATTTCTGCTGCTCAACAAATGATCAGTGGACCTATTGCCCGTACAAACTATAGTGTGATATTTCCATTGAATGTGGGATTTTTATTATTTTTCAGTTTTTTATTTTTTCTCCATTTTCTATTTTTCTTTTTCAGCTGATCTATTTTTATGTTTTTTTTTACATTTATATTTTTTCTGAAGAGATTTTATGCAAATTGGTAATGAAATTGTGTTATAATAAATACCTATATAAAGATATACCCTCATAGGTGTGTTTTAAATGCAGAGCGTTTGCCTCAGCTATATATAGATAATTGTCATATTGGACGTGGTGAGTCAACCTGACAAGAGGGTGAACCGTCATTATACCTACTCAAGCACCTTATATTCATTTTAACCATTGATCTTTTAATTGTGTTTATAAATTGGTTCTATGAAAGTAGGTGTGAAATATTAATTATTTAGGATATATTCTCTCTGAGTGGTTCCAGATGCAGAGTGCCTGTCTCAGGCACATTCAGTTAATTAAATATTTTGATGGGGTGAGTCCAATTAAAAAGAGCACCATATCCAGGAGCAACAAGAGGATGAGCCGCTGTTCCTCTTTGTGTCAAATCATATATCTGTATGTAGTAATCTCCTGAGCTCCATCTAGTGGTGGCTGTATATATCTGTATGTAGTATTCTCCTGAGCTCCATCTAGTGGTGGCTGTATATATCTGTATGTAGTAATCTCCTGAGCTCCCTCTAGTGGTGGCTGTATATATCTGTATGTAGTAATCTCCTGAGCTCCCTCTAGTGGTGGCTGTATATATCTGTATGCAGTAATTTCCTGATCTCCCTCTAGTGGTGGCTGTATATATCTGTATGTAGGAATCTCCTGAGCTCCCTCTAGTGGTGGCTGTATATATCTGTATGTAGGAATCTCCTGAACTCCCTCTAGTGGTGGCTGTATATATCTGTATGTAGTAATCTCCTGAGCTCCCTCTAGTGGTGGCTGTATATATCTGTATGTAGTAATCTCCTGAGCCCCCTCTAGTGGTGGCTGTATATATCTGTATGTAGTAATCTCCTGAGCTCCCTCTAGTGATGGCTGCATAAATCTGTATGTAGTAATCTCCTGAGCTCCCTCTAGTGCTAGCTGTGTATATCTGTATGCAGTTATCTCCTGAGCTCCCTCTAGTGGTGGCTGTATATATCTGTATGTAGTAATCTCCTGGGCTCCCTCTAGTGCTAGCTGTGTATATCTGCATGCAGTTATCTCCTGAGCTCCCTCTAGTGGTGGCTGTATATATCTGTACATAGTAATCTCCTGGGCTCCCTCTAGTGCTAGCTGTGTATATCTGTATGCAGTTATCTCCTGAGCTCCCTCTAGTGGTGGCTGTATATATCTGTACATAGTAATCTCCTGGGCTCCCTCTAGTGCTAGCTGTATATATCTGTATGCAGTTATCTCCTGAGCTCCCTCTAGTGGTGGCTGTATATATCTGTACATAGTAATCTCCTGGGCTCCCTCTAGTGCTAGCTGTGTATATCTGTATGCAGTAATCTCCTGAGCTCCCTCTAGTGGTGGCTGTATATATCTGTATGTAGTAATCTCCTGAGCTTCCTCTAGTGGTGGCTGTATATATCTGTATGCAGTAAGCTCATGAGCTCCCTCTAATGGTGGCTGTGTATATCTGTATGCGGTAAGCTCATGAGCTCCCTCTAGTGGTGGCTGTGTATATCTGTATGTAGTAATCTCCTGAGCTCCCTCTAGTGATGGCTGTATATATCTGTATGTAGTAATCTCCTGAGCTTCCTCTATTGGTGGCTATATATATATCTGTATGTAGTAATCTCTTGATCTCCCTCTAGTGGTGGTTGTATATATCTGTATGCAGTAATCTCCTGAGATCCCTCTAGTGACGGCTGTATATATCTGTATGCAGTAATCTCCTGAGCTCCCTCTAGTGGTGGCTGTATATAGTAATCTCCTGAGCTCCCTCTAGTGGTGGCTGTATATATCTGTATGTAGTAATCTCCTGGGCTCCCTCTAGTGGTGTCTGTATATATCTGTATGCAGTAATCTCCTGAGCTCCCTCTAGTGGTGGTTGTATATATCTGTATGCAGTAATCTCCTGAGCTCCCTCTAGTGGTGGCTGTATATATCTGTATGTAGTAATCTCCTGAGCTCCCTCTAGTGGTGGCTGTATATGTCTGTATGTAGTAATCTCCTGAGCTCCCTCTAGTGGTGTCTGTATATATCTGTATGTAGTAATCTCCTGGGCTCCCTCTAGTGGTGTCTGTATATATCTGTATGCAGTAATCTCCTGAGCTCGCTCTAGTGGTGGCTGTATATGTCTGTGTGTAGTAATCTCCTGAGCTCCCTCTAGTGGTGGCTGTATATATGTGTATGCAGTAATCTCCTGAGATCCCTCTGGTGGTGGCTGTATATATCTGTATGTAGTAATCTCCTGAGCTCCCTTTAGTGGCGGCTGTATATATCTGTATGTAGTAATCTTCTGAGCTCCCTCTAGTGGTGGCTGTATATATCTGTATGTAGTAATCTCCTGAGCTCCCTTTAGTGGTGGTTGTATATATCTGTATGTAGTAATCTCCTGAGCTCCCTCTAGTGATGGCTGTATATATCTGTATGCAGTGATCCTGTGAGCTTCCCCTTATAATGTCTGTGGGAAGCCAAAATTGTACCATTTCTGTCACGGACGGTGTACAGGAAACAAGGCAAAGCAACATGTATAAATGACTCGCTGGATCCAAAAGCTAAGGAACCAAGGGAGACCCCTGCAGAAGACCTGGCACTTTCCCTGGCTGCTCAGCCTATGCAAAGATCCTAATGGTGGAGGTTTGCATATCCAGGAACCTTGACTATAAAGCCCTGAGCACCCTACAATAGTGAGGGGACACGACCACCGGCTTCCTACACAAGATACGGAGGGAGTCAGGGTCACCTGGGATCCAGCAAACAGAAAATAACAGATAAAGGTACAACACTTAGCTTTGTAGCAAACAGGAGAACAAAGTCAGCATGCACACACACTCCAGGAAGTAGTATAAGCCGCCCAGAAAAGCATTTTGGGGAGGAATTTAAAGGGAAGCAATTAGTCCAACACATGACAGCTGAGAGAGGCTAACGAGAGAAGGAACTGAATACCACAACACAGAAACTCAAGGAGGAGGTTCTGAAAGGCCTCTGTCAGAGCTTCTCAGCTGTCTGGTTGTGACAGTACCCCTCCCTCTACGAGTGGACTCCGGACACTCAGAACCCACCTTCTCAGGATGGGACCTATGGAAAGCCCTGATGAGACGAGAGGCCTTAATGTCCGTCACTGGGACCCACATCCTCTCCTCAGGACCATACCCCTCCCAATGAACAAGGTACTGAAGAGAACCGCGGACAAGACGAGAATCCACAATCCTAGAGACCTGAAATTCAAGATTCCCATCAACCATAATCGGAGGAGGAGGCAAAGGCGAGGGTACAATGGGTTGAACATAAGGTTTCAATAAGGACTTATGAAAAACATTATGGATCTTCCAAGTCTGAGGAAGATCAAGACGGTATGCAACAGGATTGATGACAGACAGGATTTTGTAAGGCCCAATAAACCTAGGACCCAACTTCCAGGAGGGAACCTTCAATTTGATATTCTTGGTAGACAACCACACCAGATCACCAACATTCAGGTCCGGACCAGGCACACGACTCTTATCTGCCACACGCTTATATCTCTCACTCATGCTCTTTAGATTATCCTGAATCTTTTGCCAAATAGGTGACAAAGAGGAGGAGAATCTGTCCTCATCAGGTGAACCAGAAGACCCCTCTCCCGAGAAAGTCCCAAACTGCGGATGAAACCCATATGCACCAAAAAATGGTGACTTATCAGAGGACTCCTGACGACGGTTATTTAAAGCAAACTCAGCAAGGGACAAAAAAGAACACCAATCCTCTTGATTCTCCGCCACAAAACAGCGCAGATATGTCTCCAGATTCTGATTGACGCGCTCTGTCTGGCCATTCGACTGCGGGTGGAAAGCAGAAGAGAATGACAACCGAACCCCCAAGCGAGAACAGAAAGCCTTCCAGAATCTGGAAACAAACTGCGTGCCCCTATCAGAGACTATGTCTGAAGGAATACCGTGCAATTTGACAATGTGATCAATAAATGCCTGCGCCAGCGTCTTAGCATTGGGCAAACCAGGAAAAGGGATGAAATGCACCATTTTGCTAAAACGGTCCACCACCACCAGAATCACGGTCTTCCCCGAGGAACGAGGCAGGTCCGTTATGAAGTCCATGGACAGATGTGTCCAAGGACGGGAAGGAATGGGTAAGGGAAGGAGAGGACCTGATGGCCGTGAATGAGGGACTTTGGCACGAGCGCAAGTCTCGCAGGCTGCCACAAAACCCTCAACCGACTTACGAAGCGCAGGCCACCAGAATCTCCGAGCGATGAGATCAAGTGTGGCTCTTACCCCCGGGTGCCCAGCAAGGACCGTATCGTGGTGTTCTTTAAAAATCTTGTGTCTTAAAGCGAGAGGCACAAACAACCTCCCAGGAGGACAAAGATCAGTTGCCTGTGACTGGGCTGCCTGCACCTCTGCCTCCAATTCAGGAAAAAGAGCAGAGACCACCACACCTTCAGCCAAAATGGGACCCGGGTCTTCAAAATTCCCGCCTCCCGGAAAACAACGTGACAGGGCATCTGCCTTCACATTCTTAACTCCAGGGCGGAACGTGACAACAAAATTAAACCTAGTAAAGAACAACGACCATCTGGCCTATCTCGGGTTCAGACGCTTGGCTGACTCCAAGTAGGCCAGATTTTTATGGTCAGTAAATACGGTAATAGGGTGTCTGGCTCCCTCTAGCCAATGGCGCCATTCCTCAAAAGCCAACTTGATGGCCAACAATTCCCTATCTCCCACATCGTAATTTCTCTCTGCGGAGGAGAGTTTTCTTGAGAAAAAGGCACACGGTCGCCAATTGGCAGGAGAGGAACCCTGAGACAAGACCGCCCCCACACCCACCTCAGAAGCATCAACCTCAACTATGAAGGGTAAAGAAACATCAGGTTGCACCAAGATGGGAGCGGAAGCAAAACTCTCCTTCATATCAGAAAAAGCCTTACGCGCCTCTACTGACCAAGAAGAAAAATCTACCCCCTTTCTGGTCATATCAGTGAGTGGTTTAACAATAGAAGAATAATTCAAAATGAACTTCCTGTAATAATTGGCAAAGCCCAAAAAACGCATCAGCGCCTTCTGATTCTCAGGAAGCTCCCACTCAAGCACAGCGCGGACCTTCTCGGGGTCCATGCGAAAACCAGAAGCGGAGAGAAGAAACCCCAGAAATTGAATTTCTGGAACCGCAAACACACATTTTTCCAGTTTCGCATATAATTTATTCTCCCGCAGGATGAGCAAGACCTGACGTAAATGTTCCTTATGGGTTTTGAAATTGGGAGAAAAAAATCAAAATGTCATCCAAATACACTAATACAAATTTTCCCATCAAATGATAAAAAATGCTGTTCACGAAATGCTGAAAAACGGCTGGGGCATTCATCAAACCAAAAGGCATAACCAAATTTTCAAAATGGCCCTCAGGGGTATTGAAGGCCGTCTTCCATTCGTCCCCTTCTCTGACCCTGACCAGGTTGTATGCCCCTCTTAGATCTAATTTGGAAAAGACTTTAGCCCCAACAACCTGGTTAAACAGGTCTGGGATCAGAGGAAGCGGATAAGGGTCACGAATTGTGATACTGTTCAGCTCCCTGAAATCCAGACAAGGTCTTAAAGAACCATCTTTTTTCTTAACAAAGAAAAAACCAGCGGCAACAGGTGACTTCGAGGGTCGTATGTGTCCTTTTCTCAGACTCTAAGAGATATAAGCACGCATAGCGATCCTCTCAGGTTGGGAAAAATTGTATAAACGAGATTTAGGCAGCTTGGCGTCTGGGATGAGATTAATAGGGCAATCGTACTCCCTGTGCGGGGGCAAATCCTGAACTCCACTCTCAGAGAAGACATCCGAAAATTCAGAGAGAAAAGATGGTACAGTCTTAGTAGCAACCTCAGAAACAGATGTTTGCAATTCTCTCTGCAAAAGTCACTCCAACCATTAATTTGCCTCGCTTGCCAATCAATGGTGGGGTTATGCTTAGTGAGCCAGGGCAGCCCCAACACCAGAGGGGTAGGTAAACCGCTAAGAACGAAACATGACACATCCTCAACATGAGCATCACTCACAATTAAACGGATATTGTGAACTATGCCCTTTAATGATTTTTGAGAAAGTGGAGCGGAATCGATAGCAAAAACAGGAATATCCTTTCCCAAAGTGCATACCTGGAAACCATGAGTTATCTCAAATTGATTATCAATGAGATTGACCGCTGCTCCACTATCCACAAAAATCTCACAAAAAATGTAGGACAAAAACGGGAACTACAAGCAAATGGAAAACCTTCAATTTCCGCCTCAACCCTGCCAATAGTAACAGACGGAACATTTTTAAAAGATTTTTTCCTGTTTGTTTTTTTATTACTCCCAGAAAACTGCCTGAATCTCCTAGAGGGACAAATATTTGCCAAATGATTTATACCTCCACAACAAAAACAAACCCTCCCATGCGAGCTGAATCTTCTATTGTAAGAAGCAATCAACCCCAGCTGCATGGGCTCCTGCTCAGAAGGGGCTGACGGCGACTGAGACCCCTGCGCACAGAATGGGACCGCTGCACTGTCCTGGGACTGAGTATGACAGGAAGGGGACATCTCTCCTCTCTCTCTAAGACGCCTGTCAATACGAACGGCCCGAGACATAGCAGATTCAAAGGAGGTAGGCCTCTCATGAAAGGCAAATGCATCTTTCAATCCCTCTGAAAGACCATGGCAAAATTGACTTCGGAGTGCAGCATCATTCCAACCAGTATCAACTGCTCATCTCCGAAATTCTGAACAGTATATTTCTGCGGATTGTTTACCCTGGCATAAGAGACGTAGTCTAGACTCAGCCAGAGCAATACGATCCGGATCATCATATATCTGACCCAGGGCTAAAAAGAATTCATCCACTGAACGGAGGGGCCGTGCCCCCTCCAGCAGCGAAAAGGCCCAGGACTGAGCGTTACCCCTGAGCAGCGATATAATGATCCCCACCCTCCGTTCCTCATCACCAGAGGAGTGGGGAAGAAGGCGAAAATGGAGTTTGCAAGCCTCTCTAAAACGCACAAAATTCTCACTACCCCCGGAGAACGTATCCGGGAGCGAGATCTTAGGCTCAGAACAAACTCCATGAACGCAAGCTGAATCGGTCACTTGAAGCTGAGAAAAAGTCTTACGGAGATCAGCTACCTCCAATGAAAGACCCTGGAAGCGTTCAGCCAAAAGTGAAACCGGATCCATGCTTGAGACGGTTATGGCGGCTTATAATGTCACGGACGGTGTACAGGAAACAAGGCAAAGCAACATGTATAAATGACTCGCTGGATCCAAAAGCTAAGGAACCAAGGGAGACCCCTGCAGAAGACCTGGCACTTTCCCTGGCTGCTCAGCCTATGCAAAGATCCTAAAGGTGGAGGTTTGCATATCCAGGAACCTTGACTATAAAGCCCTGAGCACCCTACAATAGTGAGGGGACACGACCACCGGCTCCCTACACAAGATACGGAGGGAGTCAGGGTCACCTGGGATCCAGCAAACAGAAAATAACAGATAAAGGTACAACACTTAGCTTTGAAGCAAACACTTAGCTTTGAAGCAAACAGGAGGACAGAGTCAGCGTGCACACACACTCCAGGAAGTAGTATAAGCCGCCCAGAAAAGCATTTTGGGGAGGAATTTAAAGGGAAGCAATTAGTCCAACACATGACAGCTGAGAGAGGCTAACGAGAGGAGGAACTGAATACCACAACACAGAAACTCAAGGAGGAGGTTCAGAAAGGCCTCTGTCAGAGCTTCTCAGCTGTCTGGTTGTGACAATTTCACTGTGTTTGTCAACTGGATTTGGAGCTCGGTAGCAGAAAAATGATGCTTTGAGCACTATGCAGATATACTAATGAGGTAATCAGCTCAAAATATTGGACATTAATATGGCAAAATAATAAAAGGGGGGTTGCTTTAAAACCGGTGAAATACAGATGCAATAGAAAAAGCAAAAGGTCAGAATCAGACCTGCCATGACCACAGCAGCGGATTCAGATCACTCAGGTCTCCAGGCTCCTCCAGGCATAATTTAATATAATTCCCTTGGAGACCACAATGTAACGATGTAACAATGTATCAATGTTGTGTCTGGTCGGCTAACTGGTAACATTGTGTATAATAAAGCCATCTTGTTAACACGTTGCATGAGTGAATAATGCTGGTGAGTACCTTTGCCTGCACAGTGTCTCTGGATCATCTGTGAGATGAAAGGATTTCATAAAACACTGAGAATTTATATCCCTATTGATCTACAGATGTTAGAGAAGATTCTGTCTATGTGCCAAGCCTGCTATGTGATGTACTGGAACAAGATAATAAATGCACCCAGAGCGGCGTGCTGCAGACAGATCAGGATGAAAAAACACATTCATTAAAGTCAACCTTCCAGCAATTAAAGGAGCACTCCAGAAAATGGGTACAATGTGTACTGCTGAGTGCAGGGTGGCGAATGACACAGAGAAAGTCAGACATCACCAGAAGTCTTTACCTACCTCTCCCCTTTCCTGCAGTCATGTCCCCACAGACAATGTCCTGACTCTGGCTGACTGTAAGAACTGGGAGAAGTATCTGCACATCCGGTCTGGGGTCTGTATTGAGGTGTCTTGTGTTTGTATTTTGAGGGTGTCTGATCTAAGGTCTGTATTAGTTTAGGAGGTTTATTCTGGTGTCTGGTCTGAGGTCTGTATTTGTTTAGGAGGTTTATTCTGGTGTCTAGTCTGAGGTCTGTATTTGTTTAGGAGGTTTATTCTGGTGTCTGGTCTGAGGTGTGTATTTGTTTAGGAGGTTTATTCTGGTGTCTGGTCTGAGGTCTGTATTTGTTTAGGAGGTTTAGTCTGGTGTCTGGTCTGAGGTCTGTATTTGTTCAGGAGGTTTATTCTGGTGTCTGGTCTGAGGTCTGTATTTGTTTAGGGGTCTGGGGTCTTTTTTTATTTTAAGTAAACCTGTCACCATGATTTTGCACATAGAGCTGGGGACATGGGCTGCTAGATGGCCACTAGCACATCTGCAGTACCCAGTCCCCATAGCTCTCTGCGCTTTTATTGAGTTAAAAAACAGTTTTGAGTGATATGCAAATTACCTGATATGTGTCCTGTATCCGGAGATGAGTCAAGCGGAAAGGAGCCCAGCACCGCCCCGCGTCCTCCGAATCTCCTCCTTGCTGGCTGACGTCACTGAGCTGTAGTGCCGAAATCTCGCGATGCGCGAGCTAGCGCATGTGCAGTGTCGGCATCATGTTCATTCCCTGTGCTGGCATCAGCACAGGGAACGAACTGTGCATGCGCTAGCTCGCGCATCGCGAGATTTCGGCGCTCCAGCTCAGTGACGTCAGCCAGCAAGGAGGAGATTTGGAGGACGCGGGGCGGTGCTGGGCTCCTTTCCGCTTGACTCATCTCCGGATACAGGACTCATATCAGGTAATTTGCATATCACTCAAAACTGTTTTTTAACTCATTAAAAGCGCAGAGAGCTATGGGACCTGGGTATTGCAGATGTGCTAGCGACCATCTAGCAGCCCATGTCCCCAGCTCTATGCACAAAATCATGGTGACAGGTTTCCTTTAAGAGGTCTAGTCTGGGGTTTAAATGGGCTTATAAATTGGTGGGGCATACCTTAAAAAAATATTGCAAATATTGGCAATCATAATCTTCATAAGATCAAGAAGAAGTATGACAGCCCTAGCGCTGCAGGCCATTGTCATCTTTGCTGTCTATGACCCATCTGAAAATTACAAAAATGGAGAGAAAAAGGGCGAATAACCTCAGCCCAGCAAATTCAGGCTCCCGCATCCCGCGAATGTTGCAGCTCTGAACTTCTAGTGCTCTGCCAAAAAACATTGAAGATTGAGATTGAAAAATGAAGACCGGATCAGATATTTTCTTCCATTGCAGACATTGGTGGGATATGAAGGGTTCACTGGGACGTCCTTGTGGAGGAAGCATCAACCTCATTGCCTGTTGGGATGTCAGAGCTGGGGGAATTGTTGCTTTCTGTATTATTTCATAATTTGGGGTGAAAACAGAAAGCAGAGCAGACATGGACTGCAATATGAAACAGTGGAGCACCAGCCCTCTACGCTAGTTCTTGGCCACCTGGTGGTCCCAATAATGGCGTAATAAGACAATCCCTTTAAACCCAGAGACCACTAGAGACAAAGGACTTGGCCGCTGAAGTGCTGGACATCTGTAGACTGGTATGGTAAAACTCTGGATGCCAGAAACTAATCCATATACTGAGCTCATTTCTGACAACTGCATTTATGCACTCTTTTTCTAGACACGGAGGTGTCAGGAGGTGAACACCTGTGCCACTCAGAAAGCTCCCTGACCCCCCATTACTGCCATGGCAGCTCAGCTGGGGGTCACATTGCTGCAGCAGATATCTCACGACTCAGGATGATGAGAGTGTTGCTCATCTTCAGACTTGGTGTCACGTTCTGCCGTGAAGCCGGGACCCCGTGGGCGGCAGACGTTTGCTATGAACGCATTTATAAGAGTTACATAACATTCCTCATCAAATTGTTTCAAGCTCATTAACTCTCTGAATTGATAATTATAATAATGTGTAAGTAATTACAGAGGCAGCGGAGTACAGAAGGGCTCCTGTGTTCCCGGTAGCACCGCCGCCTCATCCTAGGGTTCAAAATACATGAATTTCATTTTCTTTTCCCAAAAGTGATCTGACCAAATTATAAACTGATCTATTAAAGGGACGGTAAAGCTTCACCATTGTACAATAAAAAGTACTGTTTCAGTTTCTCTCCGTTCTCAAGATCTCTGATAATGATGAAAGTTGCTTTTGGATGACAGCAAGCAGATATATTGAAAGCCAAGAAGAACTGAGGCAGAATGAATATTGAAAAATTGTAAAATAAAAATAAAACTTTCCATTATGAAGTGTAATATGTATTTGAAGTGTAATATCCCTTTAACATATCCCAGAGTCTCCGCAAAGTCCTCACCTGGCCGCACAGATTCTGAGAACCTCCAAGAAAACTTTTCAACTTTTTTTTACGTGCTCGTCGCCTCCGCTCCGTTTCCTACCTGGTGGACATATGAACATTGCGTTCCATAATTTCCTTGTAAAATTTATTGCAATGCCCATGTTAATTATGTCATTAAGAAGTCGTAACCTGACAGATTGTCTGAAGCTCCTCGATAAATCTGCACAGTGGAGAACGATATCTAATGAGGCGGCATGTACCCTGACTGTGAAATACAATGAAATTATGGAAATGGCGCAGACGGCCTTAGGCAAGTTACATTTTTTGCTCAGCAGGTGGTGATGTCATCGTGTGATATCATAGAAGGATGTGCGTCTCCAGACAATTTCCTGGGGACAGAATGTGAAAAACTATGAAGTGTGTAGTAAAGAGAATTTCGCCTTAGAAAAACCCAACATTGGCGTTTACTAACCGTTATTCAACATGTATAGAGGAGTAATAGAGGGGTCTGGTAAATACCCCCCCTTCTACCAGCTAAAGAAGAAGGTTGCTTGGTAAACAGAACTGTTGGCGTCCATGTCTTCCCAGGGCATATTGGAAAAATAACAATACAATTTAACCCTTTCTGCAGTAGCCCATTGTTCTGGCATGGTCCATGCGCTGCTGCCGAGCTCACCCACTCTATAGCTCCAGCCATTCACTACTGCCGTTGACCCTCTATCTCCGCCCAGTGTCCTCCCATGCAGGGTAATGCCAGCTTTCTGCCTATAAGACACACTCTCTCTTTGGCTCTTAAAGGGCCAGTGCTCCCCCTCTAAAATGTGTGCTGTTAGCTTCTTTTCCAGTTCAGTGTAGTGATTTCCACCTGTCTCCTGGATTTCACCCTGATCTACCTGCCCTGCACATACTGCGCCAGCCTTGACCTCGGACTGTTTCTCGGATTTGCACATACTCTGCCAGGCCTGACCTTGGCTACAGTTTTGGCTGATCTCTTAGTGCTATGCACTGTTTCCTCTTAATTTCCATGGGTCAGCTATCAACCACACAGGGACTTCTCCAGGAGGTAGCGGCCTGGTGTTTCCCCTGCAGTGGGGCTGCAGGGGATATTGGGCCCCTGTTCTCGTTATCAGTGGTAGGACCCCCCAACTTATCTGATGGTTATCCCTTATCCTGTGGATAGAGGATAGCTTCTAACAACTGGAATACCCCTTTAAGTCTTATGTCCTGAACGCCCTGCTGCTGCTGCTGCGTCTGTGAGTTTGTCGTTCGGAGCGATCTCCTTTATTTGAGAGCACATTCATCAGAGACTTCCTTGGAATGAAACCAAATAAATAAAATGTCTTTTCCAATAAAGTAATTTTGTTCTACAAGGAGAAGACGTAATTCTGCTGTAAATGTAGAAAAAAATCAAGAACTTTGGCGGCCCATAAAAACTCCCTTAATGGATTACGACTAGGGGCTCGAAATGCATCATTACTTTATGTGCGGGTTTAAATTGACTGATATAAAGTAGGTTTTTCTGGACTAATGTAGTGCGCTGGGTTTCTCCTTCTTCCCTTTGATGTCCCAGCATCGTCCCAGACACATGGCTATCCTTAAAAGGGTATTCCCATCTTAGACAATGGGGGCATATCGCTAGGATATGCCCCCATTGTCTTATAGGTGCGGATCCACACCTATATTGAGAATGGAGCGGGGAGCGCTGTGGCCGGAGGACCCCAGATTTCCCGGGGTCCGTCAACCACCAAGCACTAATCCCTGCCTCTCCTATAGAAGTGAATGGGTGCGTGCCGCGCATGCGCAGCCCATGCTCCCATTAATTTCTATGGGGCAGACGGCAATAGCCGAGCCAGTGCTCGGCTATTTTCGGCGGCCCCATAAAAATGAATGGAGGGCGGCTGCGCATGTGCAGTGCGCTCTCCTTGACTTTCGGGGCTCCGTTCTCGATATAGGTGCGGGTCCCACCTATAAGACAATGGGGGCATATCCTAGCGATATGCCCCCATTGTCTAAGATGGGAATACCCTTTTAAGGATAGCCATGTGTCTGGGACGATGCTGGGACATCAAAGGGAAGAAGGAGAAACCCAGCGCACTACATTAGTCCTGAAAAACCTACTTTATATCAGTCAATTTAAACCCGCACAACTTAAAGAAGTTTGAGGTGAACTTAAAGGGGTTGTCCCATCTGGACATTTATGGCATATCAACTTGTCTGATAGGTGCGGGTCCCTCCTATCTCAACAATGGGGCCCCAGTGCACACCAACTATGCTTATTATCAGAAGACCTATAGCAGTGAATGGAGATAGCGGGCATGCATTGCCTCCACGCTATCCAAAGCGGGACGCGTTCAGCCCCATATTGAGATAGGAGCGGGCTGGGCCCCACATCTCTCACCCATAATGCCGTGCAGACAGCCAATCCGCAGGTAGCCACCCCCCTGTAATGTCACAGCCCTATAAAACCATGATCTTGTGTGGTCACCGCCATTGTCCTGTGAGCTGAGCACAGGGAGAAACGTGGCAAGATCTCATGCCCTACGGACAGTGTTGCTGCAAACTGGTAATTAACAGAGAGTGTAGGGCAATAGTGGAGAGGGAGACTGCAGGGAGAGTGAAGGGAGACTGCAGGGAGAGTGCAGGGAGAGTGAAGTGAGAGTGTAGGGACAGTGCAGGGAGAGTGCAGGGAGACTGCAGGGAGAGTGAAGGGAGACTGCAGGGTGGGTGAAGAGAGAGTGAAGGGAGAGTGAAGGGAGAGTGAAGTGAGAGTGTAGGGACAGTGCAGGGAGAGTGCAGGGAGAGTGAAGGGAGACTGCAGGGTGGGTGAAGAGAGAGTGAAGGGAGACTGCAGGGAGAGTGCAAGGAGAGTATAGGAGAGTGCAGGGACAGTACAGGGAGAGTGCAGAAGAAGTGCAGGGAGACTGCAGGGAGAGTGAAGCGAGACTGCAGGGAGAGTGAAGGGAGACTGCAGGGAGAGTGCAGGGAGAGTGAAGTGAGAGTGCAGGGACAGTGCAGGGAGAGTGCAGGGAGACTGCAGGGAGAGTGAAGGGAGACTGCAGGGTGGGTGAAGAGAGAGTGAAGGGAGACTGCAGGGAGAGTGCAAGGAGAGTAAGGGAGAGTGCAGGGACAGTGCAGGGAGAGTGAAGTGAGAGTGCAGGGACAGTGCAGGGAGAGTGCAGGGAGACTGCAGGGAGAGTGAAGGGAGACTGCAGGGTGGGTGACGAGAGAGTGAAGGGAGACTGCAGGGAGAGTGCAAGGAGAGTAAGAGAGAGTGCAGGGACAGTGCAGGGAGAGTGAAGCGAGACTGCAGGGAGAGTGAAGGGAGACTGCAGGGAGAGTGAAGGGAGAGTGCAGGGAGAGTGCAGGGACACTGCAGGGAGAGTGAAGGGAGACTGCAGGGAGAGTGAAGGGAGAGTGCAGGGAGAGTGCAGGGACACTGCAGGGAGAGTGAAGGAAGAGTGCAGGGAGAGTGCAGGGACACTGCAGGGATAGTGAAGGGAGAGTGAAGGGAGAGCATAGGAGACTTCTGAACTACAGACTCTGCTACAATTTATGGCCATGTACATAACTGTGCAGTGCACCAAGAGTCATAGCTAATCCATTCTGTTAGCGGTAGAGTTTCTGTGCCGTCAGTATTACAGGCCACTGTTACTTTTAGGCAGAGTGGCCTGGGTATACCTGACATATAGCGATTTGTGATTAATTAATTTGTAACTAATTTGTAATTACATTTCTTGTTGAACTTTGGGCAAAACTGCCAAATCTAATTTTTCTAAACTGCAGTCTGTTTAGAGGAGGCAAGCTTTGGTTATGTTCAGATGAAGGATTTTATCTACATAGTCCACTACGTATCCCAAGGCAGAAACCACTGCGCTGCGGTTTTCCTGCAGACCCGCTATAGGTTTAGCTCCATTGAATGGGGGGGGGGGGGCTAAACTGCAAGCAGGCTCCCGATGTGGCTTTGCGTCAAGAATAGACCTGCACATGACTTACTGGGATGGAAGAATTCTCCTCCGGCTAGATTCACAGAAACCCCCTTACTTACCAATAACCACACTGACACCTTCTTGCTTGGTAAAATGACCATTACGGCCAACTTTATTATCCACACAAACAATAATAATAACAACAAACACTTTAATACATCCTTCAACATTATGAGCAATTATACCATAACAAGGATCCTGGAGGGCAACCCCAACAAGCGGTATCTTCCGTAACCATCTCTCCTTGTACTTCAAAGTTACCCTTGGCCGCACTCACCGACCCAAGGGCACCAAATCCTTGAAGTATCCAAGTATCTCCTCCTGTAGGCCTTTTAGCCCAAACAGGAGCCCCATCCTTGGCATTCACAAACCACATGAGATACAGGCTCCAACATGTCCTGCATCTCTTAAACCATTGTATTGCTCCCCCAGGATCTCTTACCAATCAGCCAACCCCTCAACCTCCAATACCCACAGCAAACCACCAAATAAAGGGCGGGAGGGCGGGAAAACACTCTGCCTTCAACTGACGACTGCCTCCCAAACCACTCCCCCAACCATATATCCTGCCCGCGAAATTACTACTCCTCCCCCCCAGCAAGCCTCCTGAACTTAACCCCTTCCTAGCCTGAGGTCTTCCCCCCAAGTCAAAGCGCACTCCGCTACGTCTGCGCCCCGCTCCATTGCTGTTATGACTTACTGGGATGGAAGAATTCTCCTCCGACTAGATTCACAGAAACCCCCTTACTTACCAATAACCACACTGACACCTTCTTGCTTGGTAAAATGACCATTACGGCCAACTTTATTATCCACACAAACAATAATAATAACAACAAACACTTTAATACATCCTTCAACATTATGAGCAATTATACCATAACAAGGATCCTGGAGGGCAACCCCAACAAGCGGTATCTTCCGTAACCATCTCTCCTTGTACTTCAAAGTTACCCTTGGCCGCACTCACCGACCCAAGGGCACCAAATCCTTGAAGTATCCAAGTATCTCCTCCTGTAGGCCTTTTAGCCCAAACAGGAGCCCCATCCTCGGCATTCACAAACCACATGAGATACAGGCTCCAACATGTCCTGCATCTCTTAAACCATTGTATTGCTCCCCCAGGATCTCTTACCAATCAGCCACAAGAAGACCACCGGTGACACCTCACCTGTGGGCGTCCTGCCACACCCTCAGAGCAATTTCCAACCCCTCCTGAATACCCAAGGCCCACATGTCAATCCCCACCTCATTAAGGTGCACGCCATCAGATCTCAAGAACTGAGGCGACGCCGCCTCCAATTCCCGATGACGAACCACCACGCCTCCTTGCCTGCGAACAAAGCGCCCCACCTCCTTGTTCAACTTCGCCCTCGCCTTGTTGATCCTCTCCACCGACCTAGCAAAACGCCAACTACTCCGCGCCACCACCTCCGACCAGACCAACAGCAAATCCGGAAAATCCAACTTAATGTCCCGAATCACGTCCCGCGAGCGACGAACCCCCAGATCATTGCCACCCACATGCAAAACCAAAACATCAGGCGGGCGATCCAACAGAACGTTCGTATGAATCTCAGGCAACACCCGCCCCCAAAGAAGCCCCCGTATACCAATCCACCGAACTTGCAACTCCTCCATCGAAAACCCCAATTGACGGCCGTTCCTCCGAACGTCTGCTCGCAAAGCCCCCCAGTAGACGTATGAATGCCCAAAAATCCACGCCAGGCAAGGAGCAGTCCCTGCAACAAAACAAACAAAATCAACATAACGTATAAAAACGTCCCCACCACGCCAACCACACAAAGCAGCCTATAAAAACAATTCCACCCCCCACATCATAAGAGATGAGGCCGAATATATGAACGGAAACAATCCGACTCCCATCGCCCCATGCGCTTTATCACCTCCTCTGCAAGCCCCCACCTGGCAGCCTCAGTCGCGGCCCCAATCCGAAACGAGTGCGATGCAAAATCCCCCGCCGGAAGACCCGCGGCTGACAAACACCTCCTAAATACAGCCACAAACTGAAACCGAGACAAACATGAACCATCCACATGAACCAGCAACGCGCCCGGGCCGCGCGGACGCAACGCCAAAAAATTCCTCGACACACCGCACCGGGCAAACAACCGACCCCGCAAGCGGCCTAAGTCACAACACCACACCCTTACCCACCTGATCCGTCTTAGACCTGCGAACCAAACACCTCAAAGCACCGTCCACCAGCACAACATCCTCACACAACAAACCACCCCCACTCGTGCGACTAGCAGCCACCAGCTCTGAAATCCGAAAAGCCCCAAAAAAGGCCAAAGCAAACGCCGCCCGAAACAGACACACTTCATACGCTGACCTGCACACCGACCCCGCCACTTTCCACAGCAGCTGCAACACCGCAAAGGAAACCGGCCTACGACCATCCCTCCACACCGCACCACGACGGTAACTCTTCAAAGCCTGGCGCACCATAAAACACCTAGACACGTCAGCCAAGCCCCTCAAGCGCAACCAAAAGGCGACAGCCGCCACCCTCTTCGATGCGACCGAAAAAGACAGGCCATCCGCATAAGACTGACCCACCCAGAAAACCAACAACAGACGAAAATCCTCAAAGGAACTACAACCCCCCATCCGCTCAATCAATTCCTCCCACAACGCCCACACCGAAGAATAGGCCGCCCACGTACCTCTACTCAGAGACTGTCTAATCAGGCCCGCCGACAACCCAAGGCCACGCTCCAGAGCCACTGGGGGCAGGGAAGCCCCTCGACCTCGGCACCCGGCGCCAGGCTGCGGAACCGCTCCCACTGAAAGCGAGAGAGGGAATCAGCAAGTGAGTTATCCACCCCAGGCACATGCACCGCAACAAAACACGCATTCAACTGCAATCCCCGTAACACTAGATGCCGCAACAAATTCAACACCGGAGGCGAGTTCGCCGTCTGACTATTAATTGCTTGCACAACACCCATATTATCACAATAGAACCGAACCCGCCGGTCCCTAAGCCTGTCCCCCCACAACTCAGTAGCCAAAACAATAGGAAAAAGCTCTAACAAAACCAAATTAGTAAGGAAACCAGCCTGCCTCCATTCGACCGGCCACGCCCCCGCACTCCACTGACCCTGACAAAAGACCCCATAGCCAAACGAGCCCGACGCATCGGAGAACAAGTCCAAATCAACACTACCAACAACCGCCTCCATCCACACCGACCTACCATTATACTCGGACAAAAAGGTCTCCCATACCACCAAATCCTCCTTCACCGCAGCAGGCAAACGCAAATAATGAAAAGGAGCGACAACCCCTGCCGTAGCTAGCGCCAAACGACGACAAAAAACCCGCCCCATCGGCAAGATGCGGCAAGCGAAATTCAATTTACCCAGGACCGATTGGACCCGCTTGAGCTGGACCTTCTTTGCCTTCCGCAAAAACACCACGTCCTCCAACAAGCCAGACACCTTATCACCAGGCAAACGACACTCCATTGCCACACTATCTATCTCAATCCCCAAAAACTTTATCACCGTGGAGGGGCCCTCAGTCTTATCAGCCGCCAATGGAATCCCAAAACGCGCCGCAACCCTCTCCATGGTATGCAACAGAACAGAACACACCCTAGATCCGGCCGGACCCAAAAACAGGAAGTCATCCAGATAGTGCAACACTGAACTCCAACCCGCCTCCCTCTTTATCACCCACTCCAGAAAAGAACTGAACGCCTCAAACAGAGAACACGAAATCGCGCAACCCATCGGCAAACAACAATCAACATAATAACAGCCGTCCCACTGAAAACCAAGCAAGTGAAAGCTATCAGGGTGAATAGGCAACAACCGAAAGGCGGCCTCAATGTCCGTCTTCGCGAGCAGGGCGCCCTGCCCAAAACGTCGCACCCACCGCACCGCCTCGTCAAAAGACGTGTACGAAACGGAACACAGCTCATCCGCTATACCATCATTCACCGACCCCCCCAGCGGATAGGACAAATGATGAATAAGCCGGAACTTATTGGGCTCCTTCTTAGGGACCAAACCCAAAGGAGAAACCCACAAGTCCGGCAAAGGACACTCCACAAAGGGGCCCACAACCCTGCCAGCAGCAATCTCACCCGCAACCTTGTCCCTAACCACAGCCGGATGGCGCAACGCTGAGGACAAATTCCGCAGCGCCCGACTAACGCCACCCAAAGCACATGGAATCACAAAACCATCGGTAAATCCCGCCCACAACAACTGCGCAGCCTCCTTATTTGGATACATCCTTAAATAAGGCTCCATCTCGGCCACCCTCACCGGCGTCACCCCTCTTCTGCACAACCTCGGATCCCTTACCCTTTCCCCGCTTGAAACATCTCGACAAGCTCTGGGAACCGCCGCAGCCGGAGCACTCATGCTTAAACCGACAGTCGGACAAGAACCTGCAATGACCCTCATTGTATTGCCAACAACAGAGGTCAGAGGTCGAGGCACCCCCGGCCGCCCCACGAAAGGGCTGGGAGCCCCCCCTCGGGGCCGCCATCAACCGCATCCACAGACCAATATCCTTATGGTCCCAACGAATGCTAGGCCTGACCGCCTTCCGCTGCCAGAACTGCTCATCATACCTAAGCCACGCCACACCCCCATAGGTCCTATGCGCCTCGCCGATGGCGTCCATATAACAGAAGAGCGCGGAGCAGTGCCCCGGCGCCCTCTCCCCAACCACACTAGCTAAAATCGCAAAGGCCTGCAGCCAATTCTGAAAGGTACGCGGAATCAACCTGTACCGCCTCCTCTCCTCCTCCTCCTTCTTACTCTCATCCAGCTTACCCCTATCCAAATTAAACTTCTCCAACGGAAGCACCGAAAAAATCTCCACATACTCGTCCCTCCATATCTTTTCCTTAACCTCCTGCTTCAAGTGAGCCCCCAGCGGCCCCTCAAAACACACATAAATCTCGCCCTTAGCCGCGTCCGCCAACCGAACCCCATCACCCACTTCGCCCGCAACCTTCGCTACGACACCTGACCCGAGCGCAGGGCCACCCCCGCCACGGCGTCCACACCAACCCCCACCGAAACCTGCGCCATCCCCTGCTCCTGCCCCACAGGCCGAACCGGAGCCCAGACCGGTACCGGAGACCCCCCGGACCCCGAACCCAAACGAGACAGCAATGACAACATACCCGACAACACCTCCCGAACCAACACATCAGAACTCCCCACAGTATCCGCAATAGCACCCCCTCCCCCCACACTGTGTCCTTGACCCGCCGATCTCTCACCTGGCCGTCCCCGGAGACCATCACCGGCAGCCGCGGAACTCCTTCCAGACGTCAGCAGAGGCGAAGACAACCCACGTGGCACGGCATCATCACCCACAGGAACGTCCACAATGCCTGCCGCCGAATCCTCACACGACTCCACTTCCCCTTCTTCCAGTTGCGACATCTCAAAATCCCCCTGCACCTGCAGGTGACCGCCATCCCGAAAATCCTGCGCCGCACCGGCCCCCACACTGGGCCGCAGGTCCTCTTCATCAGACAATCCCAGCATCCCCGGCTCTCCAGCTGGATCGCTGGAAGCCGCATCCTGAAGCACCAAATCCGGGGGCGGAGCACCAACCACAGCCCCATCCAGGCTGCCATGACGCCGACTCACCGCCAGGGGCCGCGACGCATGCGCCGAACCCCCCCGTCCTCCTCGCTCACCAGATCCCGAACGTTCCTGCCGCCGACCGGAAGCCGCCGGCCGCGGCGCAGAAGACCTCTCCCCTCTCCTCACCGGAAGGCCCAGGCTGCCAGACTGCCCGACCGCACCGCTCCGCCGACCAGCAGGTAAGGCCGCAAGGGTTCGCTCCCCACGCCGGACCGCACCAGGGGAGGCACCCGCTCGCCCACGCTTTAGTCCTCTAACCGCCAGGGAGACGGGACCGGGCGCCACCCGGCCCTCCCCCGCCGCTCGTCCACGCACAATCGAGGTCCTCCCGCGCTCGGGGGGTGGACTCCGGACTCAGCCGCTCCGGGGGAACAGACCTCCTCGCCCTGTAAGGACGCGCCGCCACCGCCACCTCAGATGAAGGGACAAGAGCCGCCTGTATCGTCTCCTGCAGACGCTCCGCACCATGCTCCTGCACCGCAGCCCGGACCGCTGACAAAAGGACCTCCAGAGACGACATCCTGCAGCTAAAACACTCTGCCTTCAACTGACGACTGCCTCCCAAACCACTCCCCCAACCATATATCCTGCCCGCGAAATTACTACTCCTCCCCCCCAGCAAGCCTCCTGAACTTAACCCCTTCCTAGCCTGAGGTCTTCCCCCCAAGTCAAAGCGCACTCCGCTACGTCTGCGCCCCGCTCCATTGCTGTTATTCTTAGCATTGTCTTGAAAACAGCGCGGCAAACACCCTCGGCTGAATGGACTGCAGAGCAGCCTCCCAGTAAAAACAATGGGAGGCGGTTTCAGCCCCGATTTGGCCCGGTTTTCTGCACTAAATCCACCCTGAGACTCGCGCCCAAAATCCTCCGTCTGAACGTAGCCTTTGTCTTATAGGGTAGCAATAGGCGGCACTGGATACAATCCTCTGTGAAAGAAACGGCCGCGGTTTCAAACAGATACAAAGTATCAGTGCAGAGATAATGTAACAAACAATCAGGGCAGGAGGAAGAGCTGCGCTCACCTCACAGAGCATTGTCTAGACGGATGCATTGTGACAGACCCTCAGCTGTGAGAAGTATTAGGTTAGGAGATGCTTTTAGCTATTGGTTGTACAAGAATGTTCATGTTCGCTGACAGCAAGCAGAGATCTTGGAAATGGTGAGGAAATTAAACACATTTTCATCATGTAATTTTTTTTTTAAGGTCATTATTGTCACAGAGGGAAATACGCTGCAGATTTAACTGTAACCAGAGCGTCCAGTGCATTATCTTGATATCATATCAGAGGTACGAAAAGGGCAAAATAATAAATCTTTACAAAGTACTACTCCTCCCCCCATCCACCCCAGCAGCCATATTACGAAGCAGAACAATCTAATGAAAGCTCCAGAGCCATGAAGGAAGATGAAATTGAACATATCCATTACAAATGAAAGCCTGCTGAATATACATGTCCCACCCCGGGGCGGACAGCGGGCGTCCTGGCGCTTGGCTCGCTGCGGTGGAAATAGAAGGGGCCTCTTTTTTACTGGAAATTGCGCAAAATCTTGTATTTCATAAGAATGCTGATGGGCATCCAAAAAGTCAAGGAGAATCAGCCCCTATAGAGCTGCGGCTGCTGCAGGGGGACAATCTGGAGACGTTCACATCCGCCGCTCCGGGTTGGTGTCAGGCCAGTTTAATAAAAGTTCATGTCGCTCGAAACATCTAGAACGAGGATCATCAACCTTGGGCACTCCAGCTGCTGTGAAACTACAACTCTCAGCATGCAAACATGCTTGCCTATAAAATTTAATGGAGTTGTAGTTTCTGAACACCTGGAGTGCCGAAGGTTGCCGATCGCTGATCTGGAGAAACAAGCAGAGGACTTGGGGAGAACGGTGAAGGTTAAAAACACAGACCTGGACGCGGGACCACAAAACCGCCACGTGTCGTCTATAACACCGCTGTACCCCACGGCTCCCCTCTCTGTGGCCCAGGGGTGACCGCTTCCCATATGTGTACACCTAAAAGATATGAAAGACGCGCCAGGAAACTCCTTCTAATTCACCACCAAGTATTGTCTTATGGACGATTCCTCACTGTATTCTGCTTGCTGTCAGTGAATGAAATCATTCTTTTTGCAATTAATAATTTGATCTAATGCATGTTCCATGTGTTGGGGGGTTCCTACCACTGGGATCCCATTTCATATTGATTAGGCTACATGCAGACGACCGTGTGCCCCCCGTGGCCCGCATATAGCGGGTCCGCAATACACAGGCACCGGCCGTGTGCATTCCACATCATGGATCGCGGACCCCATTCGCTTAAATGGGCCCGCAATCACGGAGATGCGGAACGGAGGCATCGATCGGAACCCCACGGAAGCACTACGGAGTGCTTCCGTGGTGTTTCTGGCTGTGCCTCCGCACCGCAAAAAAGTAGCGCATGGACCGTGAATGGGTCCGTGATCTGAATGCGGCTTCCCCATAGTCTGTGCCTGTGCATTGTAGTCCGGTGTAGTCCAGTGCAATTTGCGGTCCGCAGCACTGGCACGGAGCCCTAACGTTCGTGTGCATGTAGACTTACAAACAGCAGGAGAAGTCGGCAGAGCTGTAACGACGTCCTTCCCCTGCCATCTGCATAAGGAAAGTGGTGCTTGTTCAATGCACGTCAAACTGAGAATGAGGGGGCTACCTCTGTCCCTCACCCTTCAGTGGTGGTCCCTACAGGGTCTGTCTCACCACCTTATAGGGGCTTTGATGTCCA
Source organism: Bufo gargarizans (assembly GCF_014858855.1). Classification (NCBI taxonomy): domain Eukaryota; kingdom Metazoa; phylum Chordata; class Amphibia; order Anura; family Bufonidae; genus Bufo; species Bufo gargarizans. The sequence continues at coordinate 372,724,577 of NC_058085.1, read as the reverse complement.
TTAGGGGGGGTTCCCACCTCTGCAGCCTCTTCATTCACTGATGTGAGACTTCCAAAATAAGCCAGGCAAGCGCGTTCTTTTCCTAAAGTTTTTGTCCGTCTCACTGGACTGGTCGCACGCGCTCAGTTTAAATCTTCAACTGCCACCAGCCATATGTTCTGTTAGAAGCAGTGGCAGTTACATGGAGAGTGCTTCAGCAGAAAGGACACGCTCCCTGAGCTGCCAGGCTGAAAATAGTCTAGCAAAGCACTGTGGGGTACAGGCCTGGTCCGAGCTTTGTTAGAGACATATTGTCCTGTACTATGCGATGTCTGATTTTCGTTTTTTGCATCAGTCAAGGCAGAACGAACCCCTCTAAGTGGGTTTTAGAAAAGATAAAAGAACTTCTGCTCTTTACGGCAGAATGCTTCCAGGATCAGATCGTTACCTTAACGAGAGATTATAATATAATTATGGCCCCAGACACCGGCACAGCTGGAAAGTCGTATCAATAACTGTATTTGCACTGCTGGCTTCACTTACTGTACAAGCCGCCTCCATTCACAGCCCTGGTATAAAGCAGGTAAATGGAGCGTGTCCTTATCTACTCCCATAGAAAAAACAACCAGAAATCAGATAAAAGGATGACAAGTCCCTCCGGCGAGTGGATCCAGTGTCAGCGCCCTCCGCTCGCTGCATTCCACATAATGGAAAGAAACCTCCTGCGACCTCCATAATACAGAAGATTACCCAGAAATCCAATCTGCACAACCTCATGTGAATGACCCCAGGACTACAAAGTGCTGAGACTGAGGAGGGAACAACTTACATATAAGAAGCCAAACACCTCCTGGCCAGTAACCAGCTGCAATTTAAGAGCCTCAAAAGGAATTTCAAGTCTCAAGGATTATACTCCAGAGCTGCACTCACTATTCTGCTGGTGCAGTCACCGTGTACATACATTACTTATCCTGTACTGATCCTGAGTTACATCCTGTATTATACTCCAGAGCTGCACTCACTATTCTGCTGGTGCAGTCACTGTGTACATACATTACTTATCCTGTACTGATCCTGAGTTACATCCTGTATTATACTGCAGAGCTGCACTCACTATTCTGCTGGTGGAGTCTCCTGTGTACATACATTACTGACCCTGTACTGATCCTGAGTTACATCCTGTATTATACTCCAGAGCTGCACTCACTATTCTGCTGGTGCAGTCACTGTGTACATACATTACTTATCCTGTACTGATCCTGAGTTACATCCTGTATTATACTCCAGAGCTGCACTCACTGTGTACATACATTACTTTTCCTGAGTTACACCCCTGCATTATGCTCCAGAGCTGCACTCCATGTACCATACAGTCAGATCATGTGGTTTCTATACAGAAGGGCTGAGCTCCGGTCGGTTTATAACTGAGTGCAGACAACCTTATAAGACTCCATTAAACATTCTGTGTCAGGAATTGGTTCGTGAAATATTCTGAATTGAAAATAAACACCAGATCCTGTTGTCCTGGACGGTGAATCCACCCAGAGGGACTGATCGCTGTTCTTGCTCCCCGTCTTCTATACATGCTGCTTGTTTTTCTCTTGCAGCTGCTCGGGAGTGCTGTGGGGGACTGATGGCAGCCGGCCAGGGCCGGTGCAAGAATTTTTGCCAACACAAGCGAAGCTACATTTTGGCGCCCCCCCCCGTTACCCGCAGCTCACCTGGCCCTGGTCCCATCTGCAGCAGCTGGCTTCTCCTCTGTGTGGTCCTGGTATCTTCTCTCTGCTTCAATCGCTGGTTTGAGGACCGTATTTTTCGCCCTCTAAGACTCACCGGCCCATAAGACGCACCTAGGATTTTTCCATTGCACCTCAGGTGAGACAAGCAATCAGACCCCCAATGTTAATCAGACCTCAGATCATACCCCCAATGCCTCAGATCAGTCCTCCATGTCAGCCATCATGCCCCCCATGTCAGCCATCATGCCCCCATGTCAGCCATCATGCCCCCCATGTCAGCCATCATGCCCCCCATGTCAGGCATCATGCCCCCATGTCAGCCATTATGCCCCCCATGTCAGCCATCATGCCCCCATGTCAGCCATCATGCCCCCATGTCAGCCATCACGCCCCCCATGTCAGCCATCATGTCCCCCCATGTCATCCATCATGCCCCCATGTCAGCCATCATGCCCCCATATCAGCCATCATGCCCCCCATGTCAGCCATCATGCCCCCCATGTCAGCCATCATGTCCCCCATGTCAGCCATCATGTCCCCCATGTCAGCCATCATGCCCCCCATGTCAGCCATCAGCACAAATAAAAAATAAATAAATAATAACTTACCTCTCCTGCTCCTCACCACCAGCGCTCTCTCTCTCTTCTTCCTGGTTCTCGGCTGTCAGCTGTGAAGGCTGCGCACAGTGAGGTCACATGGTGCGCAGCCCTTTACAGCAGACAGCCGAGCAGAGGACCAGGAAGCGGTGAGTACAGATCCTTCACCGCTTCCCGGTCCTCCGATACTAATGAAGCGCTTCCAAAATGGAAGCGCTTCATTAGTATTCGCCCCATAAGACCCAGCGGAAAAATATGGGGTATTTAAATTTTTTTTTTTTAAAGTTTCATTTTTCTGCCCCCCCTACCTCCCCACACCCTAAGGCAGCTGCTTGGTCTGCCTTATTATAGCACAGGCCCTGCAGCCGGCCCCGGTAGAGCGTTGTTGTTGGATTTGGACTGCCATCCAGTCCTGTGTGTGGCGAAACCAACCTCGCCACGGTGTTTTGGAGGGGGCTGTTTGCCAGCCTCCTGCCCTGGGATTATGGTCCCTTAAGTTATTGGGTCTTAAGGCACTTGGGACTGAGCCCTCTGTCCCTGGATTGCATCATTTGCCTTACTTGCTTGGATTTTACTATTCCCATGGTGAGAACAATGGATGAAGCACATGCTGAGAACAATAGATAGCGGTCATTTTAACTCACAGACACTGTTCTGACTTTTCAACACGGTGCTATCTTGCCTGTATTTGGTGCACAGAGACATCATTCAGTAGTTTGAAACTACCAAACAGGGGACACATTTATTAGTGACTATTTTCGGTATAACTTGTATATTTTCAGTGTAACTGGCATAAAACTGTATCTTCCAAACTACTGAACGGATGTGGGTGAATTTTGGATATGTGGTTCACCCAGATCCCCCGGTTCCGAGGATATATTGGTTATGGGGTTATTGCATGTTTTGGGGTTCCTGTGATATGTTTTATAAAACTGTATTTCTCTGCCTTTGATAATTATATTCGCCATTGTGTTCAATAATCATCACCGGCAGAGGGGAGGATTTTGTGTGGGTGTGTTTCTATTGTCCCATTGTGTGTTTAAATGGTGATGTCTGTCCTGTTGTCTCCACATGTGTATTGGCGACCTCCCTTTGTCCTGAGAGATAATTGGATTGCCCTCGGTTGTCTCCGGGACAGAGAGGAGGAAACCATGATGCATTGTGGGGATGTGTTGTATCTGTTCTGTATTTGCAAAACTGTAATAAAAACCAAGCTGGGTGTGCCAGCACGCCAGACCACTGCTTGACCCTCTACACGGAGCCTTGTCTCGTTATTGGGGGGATTCCCTGTATGCTGTTAGAGACTGATTGCCAGGAGTGTAAGCTGATTGTATGCTTTTCCTGTTCGTCTGCTGGCAGCTATTCGCGAGGTTCCAGTTTGGAGTGCTATTTTGTATCCAGTTCGGGAGGTTGGTGTTCTGCAGTAGCTGTGCCTGTCTCTCAGAAAGGGGCATATCGCCTAAACGGATTTTAACGCCTTGTCTGCTGAAACGGTCCGCTACAATTGGTGGCAAGCAGCGGGATCGTTCCTACAGCCAGAAGGACAGCTACAGGAGACACCATTTCTTGGGATTTTACAACTTAAGGGCAACGCATGTCTCAGTACAGCGACCCTAAAAGCACCAGGATGGAACCAGCAGTGGAGTACAGATACTCTGTTGAGGAATTTGACCATATGATGTGGTTGCGGCTGAACTTCTTCGGACCCAATCCAGCTGAGAAATACGTGAAGTACGTGAGTAGTCTAGTGTTCAAGACCCTACTATACCGCGCAGAAGGTGACGGTCAGCTGCCACGTTGGGTGGACCTCCATCGGAAGTTACAGTTGCGGGACAGAGGGAGCCCAGTCTCCATTCCCCAGCGGCAGTGTGAAGTGCAGGGAGAGGAGAGCAGCGTCCTCTCTCCCCAGCGGCAGGCTGAGTTACAGGGGGCAGAGGTAGTTGTTCCTGCCCCCCAGCAGCAGAGTGATATGCCGGAAAGGCAGTGTGAAATGCAGGGAGAGGAGAGCAACGTCCTCCCTCCCCAGCGGCAGGCTGAGTTACAGGGGCAGAGGTAGTTGTTCCTGCCCCCCAGCAGCAGCATGATTTTTTGGGAATTGGGAGCCCAGTCTCCATTCCCCAGCGGCAGGCGGAGTTACAGGGGGCAGAGACAGTCGGTCCTGTCCCCCAGCGGCAGAGTGTCCAGCAGGGAATAGAGAGCCCAGTCTCCTTTCCCCAGCAGCAGGACACTGAATTGTGAGTGGAGACAGTCGGTCTCCCCCTCCACAAACCAGGCTCCAACCCGACTTCTTCCATGGTAACGCTGGCACCAGGGCAGAGTACCGCTGATACCTGCCCACAAAGCAACCTCCACTCCAAGCCAGGGAGCAACTCAGAGACCGGGAGTACCAGCTACCAATATAACCTTGGTGGATTCACTGGACAGAGACAGGCTACTAAATTCAGCAGGTCCAGTATTGGGTTGTGGGTGGGCTGCCAGACTAACTCTGGTACTGACCGTGAGGTCAGGTATCTGGTTAGTCTTCCCTGGGAGGGGGAGATGTGTGGCGAAACCAACCTCGCCACGGTGTTTTGGAGGGGGCTGTTTACCAGCCTCCTGCCCTGGGATTATGGTCCCTTAAGTTATTGGGTCTTAAGGCACTTGGGACGGAGCCCTCTGTCCCTGGATTGCATCCTTTGCCTTACTTGCTTGGATGAAGCACATGGTGAGAACAATAGATAGCGGCCATTTTAACTCACAGACACTGTTCTGACTTTTCCACACGGCGCTATCTTGCCTGTATTTGGTGCACAGAGACATCATTCAGTAGTTTGAAACTACCAAACGGGACACATGTATTAGTGACTATTTTCGGTATAACTTGTATATTTTCGGTGTAACTGGCATAAAACTGTATCTTCCAAACTACTGAACGGATGTGGGTGAATTTTGGATATGTGGTTCACCCAGATCCCCCGGTTCCGAGGATATATTGGTTATGGGGTTATTGCATGTTTTGGGGTTCCTGTGATATGTTTTATAAAACTGTATTTCTCTGCCTTTGATAATTATATTCGCCATTGTGTTCAATAATCATCACCGGCAGAGGGGAGGATTTTGTGTGGGTGTGTTTCTATTGTCCCATTGTGTGTTTAAATGGTGATGTCTGTCCTGTTGTCTCCACATGTGTATTGGCGATCTCTCTTTGTCCTGAGAGATAATTGGATTGCCCTCGGTTGTCTCCGGGACAGAGAGGAGGAAACCATGATGCATTGTGGGGATGTGTTGTATCTGTTCTGTATTTGCAAAACTGTAATAAAAACCAGGCTGGGTGTGCCAGCACGTCAGACCACTGCTTGACCCTCAACACGGAGCCTTGTCTCGTTATTGGAGGGATTCCCTGTATGCTGTTAGAGACTGATTGCCAGGAGTGTAAGCTGATTGTATGCTTTTCCTGTTCGTCTGCTGGCAGCTATTCGTGAGGTTCCAGTTTGGAGTGCTATTTTGTATCCAGTTCGGGAGGTTGGTGTTCTGCAGTAGCTGTGCCTGTCTCTCAGAAAGGGGCATATCGCCTAAATGGATTTTAACCCCTTGTCTGCTGAAACGGTCCATTACACTGTGTAATACTGTTCAGGTAATGTGTTGTCAGGCCTGACTGAGAGAACCGGAAGCCTCGCTGCAGTAAACCGGATCGTCTTACTTTACACTTCTGCTGCCCCAGTGTTCTGCTTCCAAACATTTCAGCCTTTGCAAAACACAAATTCTGCAGCAAAAACCCATGAGGACAGAATACAAAACACGGCAGAATCTGCAGTCAATCTGCAAGGTGCAGAGAGTGAAATCCGCAGCATAAACAAATATTCAGTGAATTTAGGATTTCTGTGCGGGTTCTGCGTGAAGGAGATTTCATCCTCTTTGCTGCTACTGTAAAATGCTTCTGACTTTCTGCCTCCGATTCTGCAGCAAATCTTCATTTGTGCTTCTTGGACGTCCCCTGACAGTCCGCAGAGCAGAACCCGCAAGACAAATACAGACCCAAAAACAGAACCCAACCGAGACACCCATAATAGATGCAGACCGCAGAACCAGACCCCCTGAATACAGACCCATAGACAACCTCCTTAATGAACACATGCCCCAGACCCACCAAATCCAGACCCGGACTAGACTTCTCCCAAATAGATTATAGCCACGACACCCTCTAAGTATAGACCAAGGGCTGACACCCTAAGGAGATGCAGAATCCTGACACCCCTAAAGTAATACTGAGCAGGTCCTTTAATCTTTCCTGGTAAGTTTTATCCTGCAATACATGGACCAGTTTAGTAGCTCTTCTCTGAACTCTCTCCAAAATATCAATATCCTTCTGGAGATATGGTCTCCAGTACTGAGCACAATACTTCAAATGAGGTCTCACTAGTGCTCTGTAGAGCAGCATGAGCGCCTCCAACCTGCGGAGCTGCAGGAAGGGAAGAGGGCGAATTCTGCCGGCGTCTTTGATGCCCCCATGTATACATGATCTGAGCTGCTCTGATGACCCCCCCTTTGATCTGAGCCGCTATAATGCCCCCCATGTATACATGATGCTCCCATGATCTGAGCCTCTGTAATGCCCCCCATGTACACATGATGCCGCCATGATCTGAGCCACTATAATACCCCCATGTATACATGATGCCCCCATGATCTGAGCCGTTATAATGCTCCCCGTGTATTTATGATGCCCCCATGATCTGAACCTCTATAATGCCCCCCCATGTATACATGATGCCCCCTATGATCTGAACCTCTATAATGCCCCCATGTATACATGCTGCCCCCTATGATCTGATCCGCTATAATGCCCCCCATGTATACATGATGCCCCCATGATCTGAGATGCTATAATGCCCCCGTGTATACATGATGCCCCCCGTGATCTGAGCCTCTATAATGCCCCCATGTACACATGATGCCCCCATGATCTGAGCCGCTATAATGCCCCCCATGTACACATGATGCCCCCCATGTACACATGATGCCCCCCATGATCTGAGCCTCTATAATGCCCCCCATGTACACATGATGCCCCCCATGATCTGAGCCTCTATAATGCCCCCCATGTACACATGATGCCCCCCATGATCTGAGCCGCTATAATGCCCCCCATGTATACATGATGCCCCCGTGATCTGAGCCGCTATGGGCTGCGTCTTCATATGCTGTAGATGAGATTATTTTCATCTTCCCTTTTGGCATCAATAATTTCTGAATTCCCACATCTGATGGAAATAATAAGCCTCCCCAACCCCCGTCTGGTCCGGATCCAGTTGTCCCAGGTCCAGGAATTCGGAGCGGATCCACAAATCTGACAAATATACATCGGCAAAATTTATAACGTAGATAGAAATCTGCCAGAACAATTACACGGAACGCGTCCCAATCAGCGCAACAAATTATTGAATTAAAGGGTCTCCAGTGAAGGCTTGTCCCGGAGTTGAGAGGCCACACGTGGAGGGGGAGGCACACACAGCGGCGGCGGCCGGGGGTCACAGGGGTATTAATTACCACATCAGCCCCAATGTCACTCTCGGGTCACACAGGAGAGACATCCTATAAAAAATACTTATTTCATATTTAGTCAGTTGGTTATGTTTGACCAGTAACATTTTGTCAATGTCACCTCCCCTGTAACTCTCTGTGCTGCTGTGGGCCCTACTCCACCCACTAGATTACTATGAGTTTGTAGCCACCAACAAGGCACTGAGATTCCCCTCCTTAAACAATCTGTGCTGAACACAATGCTCTGTCTACTACTGTATATAACAAGTCTAGTGCACTCATCTCCTCAAACCCTCTGTGCTGCTGTGAATCCTGCTCCATATTGCTCTCAGTCTATGATGACCTGCAAGATCTGGACATATCCCTCCTTAAACAACTGGTGATAAAGACCCTGCTTCTTCTACTTTGTAACACACCTCTGACAAACCCATTACACTAATCTCCTGAAAACCTCTGTGCTGCTGTGGACCCTGCTCCATATGCTATGTGTCATCACAATTCATACGATTTACTTCTTCTTTGTGTGGTGCCAAATCAATTAGAAGCATAAGTATGTATGTATCATACTGCTTCCATAATGGAAGCATCTTCTCATCCCCCTGAGCCATGGTAGAAGAGAACTTTATTCCAGTTACATTGACGACGTGACATCACAAAAGGGGTGGTCCTTACAGACATGACATCACAAAAGGGGTGGTCCTTAAGAAGAGACTATTGGCTCCTTAACCTGATGGGAGTGGTTTCAGCAACTTCAACTCTGAGTTCATAGGTAGATTTGAAAACTGCAACCTACCCCCCCCTATATTGACCTGAAGACGTCTATGACCACCTATAAGATCAGGATGTTCTCCTCTTTATGTAATTTGTTCTGATGTTCCTATTCTGTATATTATGTAATGTCCAGCCTCTAACAAGTCTACTACACTCATCTCCTGAAAAACTATGTGCTGCTGTGAACATCGACTATATAACTGTAAGTCTATGATGACCTACAAGATCTGGACACTCTCCTCCTTAAATAATCTGTGCTGAAGAGCCTTCTTTATATATTATGTAATGTTCAGCCTCTAACAACTGTATTACACCCTCTCCTGAAAGACTCTGTGCTGCTGCTGCTCCATATGCTTTGTGACTGTAAGTCTATGACCACCTACAAGATCAGGATGTTCTCCTCCTTTTTATGCAATCTGTGCTGAACTCCCTGCACTGTACAGCATGTAACATTCAGCCTGTCACCTCCAACAAGTCTATTACACTCCTCTCCTGAAACACTCTGTGCTGCTGTGAACCCTTCTCCCTTCTCCGCTATATTACTATATTATGATGAAGTACAAGATCTGGACATTCCCCTCCTTAAATAATCTGTTCTGAACTCCCTGCACTGTACAGTATGTAACGCTCAGCCTGGGACCTCCGACAAGTCTATTACACCCCTCTCCTGAAACACTCTGTGCTGCTGTGACAGACTCTAGAGCATTGCATCTCAGCCCCAACAACTTTGGAATGATTTTGTTATTTGACAGGGCATAGAATTTAAGAATCTTTTGCATTTATCATTATGGCCCCCTCCCCCACCGTCAGACATGTCCTCCCGTCACCAGTGGGGTGTGCTGTGTGTCCACATACAGATGTGACCGCACTGCGCTACAAAACTCCACCAAAGCACGCCGCACATAAACACTGGCTCTTCCCCGGACGCAGATCGCTCCGGCTATGGGTCTTAAAATTATTCTCATCCCAAGAAACTAATTGCAGGGGTTACAGAGTCATGTGAAAGCAAAAGAAGTGCAACCCCGCGGTCATCAGACGTAGCTGTTAGTAATAAGGAGAAGCCGCAAAGCCATAGCTGACATTAGGACAGCGTGCCCCGGCGCCTTTAACTCCTTCAGTGCTGAACTTCAGTGCAAATGAACAGATCAATGTCAGAACTACTAATAGTTGAAGGACATTTCCACCTTAAAAGACATAAAATCCCCGTTTCCACCTTAAGAGATAAAATCCCCAGTGAATACCTGAGGGCAATCAAAAAATCCATTCAGGCATTTTTTTTTTACAAAATTTGTCCCTAGGAAATTTGGGTGACAACCAATGCTCCCCACTTTACTTTGGCTTTTCTAGAGTCTTGAACGGCAAATCCGCCTTGTTATTATCAGGACCCAGAGGCAAACTGGGAATTCCGTAAGGAATACTACAGTATCTGGATCCTGCATATTATATGGACATCGTAGGGTAGTATTATGTGGGCTGCATTATCTTGGCACTAGATGGTAGGATTGTGAGGACCGTATGCAGTAATGTTATCATAGCACTACATGGTGGTATTATGTGGGCTGTATATGGCAGTATTATTTTGACACTATATGGTGGCATTATGTGGACTAAAATGATCTGTTTTAATCCTTCTAAATATTATGCCTAATCATAGTATAAGGCTCCTTTCGCACGAGCCAGTTTTCCGCACGGGTGCAATGCGTGACGTGAACGCACAGCCCCCCCACTGAGTCCTGACTCATTCAATTCATTGGGTCTGTTCACAGGAGCCCATAGAAGTGAATGGGGCTTCAGTGAAAAACATATTCCATCCGGAAGCAAATGCGGGTGCGATGCCTTTTTCACTGATGGTTGCTAGGAGATGTTGTTTGTAAACCTTCCGTTTTTTTATCACACGCGTGAAAAACGCATCAAAACGCATCACACCTGCGTGGAAAAAAATAAACAACTGAATGCAATCGCAGACAAAACTGACTGAACTTGCTTGCAAAATGGTGCGAGTTTTACTAAACGCATTCGGAGCCGATCCGTCACGCTCGTGTGAAAGAGGCCTAAGGCCCCATGCACACGACCATATGTATTTTGGGATGCATAAGTTGCGGATCTGCAAAATACAGAAGCTGTCCGTGTGCCACCCATAATTTTTGAGGCCTCATTTTACGGCCAAGTATAGGACATGTTCTATCCTCTGTGGAACGGACATACAGATGCGGAAAGCACATGACTATCCGTGTGCTTTTTGTATCCATATGTCTGTTCCACAAAATGCAGATCACGTACCCACTGTTGTCAATGGGACTGCTTCTTCTGTATTTTGCTGTTCCGCAATTTGTGTTATTCTGCTGTAAATACAATGTATTAGTCCTGCTGTAAATACAATGTATCAGTCCTGCTATAAATACAATGTATCAGTCCTGCTGTAAATACAATGTATCAGTTCTGCTGTGAATACAATGTATCAGTCCTGCTGTAAATACAATGTATCATTCCTGCTGTAAATACAATGTATCAGTCCTGCTGTAAATACAATGTATCATTCCTGCTGTAAATACAATGTATCAGTCCTGCTATAAATACAATGTATCATTCCTGCTGTAAATACAATGTATCATTCCTGCTGTAAATACAATGTATCATTCCTGCTGTAAATACAATGTATCAGTCCTGCTGTAAATACAATGTATCATTCCTGCTGTAAATACAATGTATCATTCCTGCTGTAAATACAATGTATCATTCTTGCTGTAAATACAATGTATCAGTCCTGCTGTAAATACAATGTATCAGTCCTGCTGTAAATACAATGTATCAGTCCTGCTGTAAATACAATGTATCATTCTTGCTGTAAATACAATGTATCAGTCCTGCTGTGAATACAATGTATCAGTTCTGCTGTGAATACGATGTATCAGTCCTGCTGTAAATACAATGTATCAGTCCTGCTGTGAATACAATGTATCAGTCCTGCTGTAAATACAATGTATCATTCCTGCTGTAAATACAATGTATCAGTTCTGCTGTGAATACAATGTATAAGTCCTGCTGTAAATACAATGTATCAGTCCTGCTGTAAATACAATGTATCAGTCCTGCTGTAAATACAATGTATCATTCCTGCTGTAAATACAATGTATCAGTCCTGCTATTAATACAATGTATCAGTCCTGCTGTGAATACAATGTATCAGTCCTGCTGTGAATACAATGTATCAGTTCTGCTGTGAATACAATGTATCATTCCTGCTGTAAATACAATGTATCAGTCCTGCTATTAATACAATGTATCAGTCCTGCTGTGAATACAATGTATCAGTTCTGCTGTGAATACAATGTATCAGTTCTGCTGTGAATACAATGTATCAGTTCTGCTGTAAATACACTTCTCTTTTACTTTATTCGGCGTCTGTCTCTTTATTATACCTGGACACTCGCCAGGGAACATATGAAGGATGCTTTGGATTTTTCTGCGTCTTGGGTTCAGTTGGGGTCTCCTGTGTTTTACGGTCAGATTGTCCTTCATTTTTCAGTGAAAGTTTTAGTCTTTGGTATGATAAGGAAAATTTTGCCCCTTGGGACTCATCTTATGGTAAAGGTCGTGTTTATTCAGACAACTGAAGTTATTGAAAGAAAATGAAGGAAAGTAGAGGGAGATTTAGGATTAGAGAGGTCGTGGTGATTAGGGGGGGGGGGGGTTGAGGGTTGGGAACCAGCTAAATATCCAGCAGCTATGGAGGCTCTCATGGCCCATTCTGCCCCAAGATGAGAACCTGAGGATCTCGGAATCTATTCATTTCTGAGGGTCTCACATTTAAGAGTCCATTCACACATCCTCAAAATGGGTCTGCATCCATTCCACAATTTTGCGGAACGGGTGCGAACCCATTCTTTTTCAATGGGGTGTAGGAAGGAACAACTGGTCGTCATTGATGGTCGGTACGTGTCACTAAGCTTCCTGGCCTCAGGTGAGGTAAGAGCTGGTTGTAACAGATATCCTGGCACCCCGACTGGGTACCTCCGTTGATAGATGCTCCTAGCGCTTCCCGAAGACTCCAAGCACTCCGCTCTACACCAAAACCACCACAGGAACAAGGAACAGGAACAGCTCTTACAAGAGCTAGTAGTTATCGCCAGGGGAGTATAGCAAATCTTCAGCGTATAGCAATCCCTAGTGTCGATCAGTTACTAGAGTTGAGCGAACACCTAGATGTTCGGGTTCTGGGAGTTCGGCCGAACTTTAACGGAAAATAATAGTATTAGCTTTTTCAGATCTGAGTTTTCACGATCGTGAAAACTCAGATCTGACAGTATATTCTAACACAGAGGCGTTCCCATGGTGATGGGGACGCTTTAAGTTAGAATATACTAAGAACTGTGTACATAACTGCCCCCTGCTGCCTGGCAGCACCCGATCTCTTACAGGGGGATGTGATCCGCACAATTAACCCCTCAGGTGCCGCAGGGCCAGACCCCCCCCTCCCCAGTATTAAAATCATTGGTGGCCAGTGTGCCCCCCCTCCCTCCCCAGTATTAAAATCATTGGTGGCCAGTGTGGCCCCCCCACACCCCCTATTAAAATCATTGGTGTCCAGTGCGGCCTCCCCTCTCCCCCCCTAATTAAAATCATTGGTTAACAACCCCCTTCCCCCCCATCATTGGTGGCAGCGGAGTGGCAGTTCTGATCGGAGTCCCAGTTTAATCGCTGTGGCTCCAATCGGTTACCATGGCAGCCAGGACGCTACTGCAGTCCTGGCTGCCATGGTTACTTAGTACTTTTAGCAGCATTATACTTACGTGCGCTGTCTGTGGCCGGCCGGCGCTCCTCCTACTGGTAAGTGACAGGTCTGCGCTATAAGCAATGCGCCGCACAGACCTTTCACTCACCAGTAGGATGAGCGCCGGCCGGCCACAGACAGCGCATGTAAGTATAATGCTGCTAAAAGTGCCAAATAACCATGGCAGCCAGGACTGCAGTAGCGTCCTGGCTGCCATAGTAACCGATCGGAGCCACAGCGATTAAACTGGGACTACTATCGGAACAGCCACTCCGCTGCCACCAATTATGGGGGGGGTTGTTAACCAATGATTTTAATAAGGGGGGAGAGGGGAGGCCGCACTAGCCACCAATGATTTTAATAGGGGGGGGGCGCACTGGCCACCAATGATTTTAATACTGGGGAGGTAGGGAGGGGGGCCGCACTGGCCACCAATGATTTTAATACTGAGGAGGGGGGGTCTGGCCCTCTGCTGCCTGGCAGCGCCTGATCTCTTAAAGGGGGCTGTGATCCACATAATTAACCCCTCAGGTGAGGGGTTAATTGTGCGGATCACAGCCCCTTTAAGAGATCGGGTGCTGCCAGGCAGCAGGGGGCAGTCATGTCCACATTTCTCAGTATATTCTGACTTGAAGCCTCCCCATCACTATGGGAACGCCTCTGTGTTAGAATATAGTGTCGGATCTGAGTTTTTACGATCTAACCCAAATCCGATGGTATATTCTAACATAGAGGCGTTCCCATGGTGATGGAGACACTTCAAGTTAAAGTATATCATCGGATTGGAGAAAACTCAGATCCGATGGTATATTAATATTACCCGAACACCGAACCCGAACCTTTACTGAAATTTTCGTGTTCGGGTGCCGAACACCGTAAAGTTCGGTACAAACCCGAACTTTACAGTTCGGGTTAGCCTCAACCCTACCAGTTACCCAAACAGCCTCAACATGATGAAGGGTAAAACAGGAACTCTTTATTGAACACATAAGCATTAACTTATATACACATTTTCCAACAAGTGTACCACCCCCGTGGACCTGGTTGGGAACTGAGGACATAACATAGCAGCCAATTCTTTACAGTTTTACAGGTTAAACACAAAAACTATACATTTAACAAACACAATGGCATTGTCTGTGACGCAATTAAGAAACACAATAGCATTGCCTGTGACGCACTCAATAACAGAATAGGCATTGTCTGTGACGCAATCAACAAAATACAATTACCAAAACACAATGGGCTCTGCCTGTGATACAATTACCAAACATAATAGGCTAACTTAATCACTCACAGGCAGAAAACACAAATTTTGGGTCTCAAAACAGATCCCTGAGGTACTCTACTGGTAACAAGACCTTGGTCTGAATATACTCCATTGACTACAACCCTCTGTTGCCTGTCCCTCAGCCACTGCCTAATACATTCAACAATATGGGAGTCCAAGCATAAAGACTGCAATTTATTGATATGCCTTCTACGTGGGACAGTATCAAAAGCCTGACTAAGGTCCAGATAAGCGATGTCTACTGCACCTCCGCCATCTATTATTTTAGTCACCCAATCAAAAAAAATCAATAAGATTAGTTTGACATGATCTCCCTGAAGTAAACCCATGCCGTTTTTCATCTTTCAATCCATGGGATTTTTAGATGTTCCACAATCCTCTCCTTAAGTATGGTTTCCATTAATTTCCCCACTATTGATGTCAGGCTTACTGGCCTATAGTTGCCCGATTCCTCCCTACTACCTTTCTTGTGAATGGGCACAACATTTGCCAATTTCCAACCTTCTGAGACGACTCCTGTTGCCAGTGATTGGTTAAATAAATCTGTTAATGGTTTTGATAGTTCGGTTCGGTGCTGGGCGGTGCAGGGGCACCCACCAGGCAGGCAGCAGAAGTGGAGGACAGGAGGAGCAGGTAGGAGGGCAGGAGGAGGTGTCCCTGTCACACACCACTGATGAAATTGCAGCTTTCTTTCCCGTACAGGCAGACAGAGTCCATTTTAGACTGCACAGCAGCTGCAGTCCAGTGGACGATCACAGTGGAAAATGGACTGTCCTCCAGTCCTGTCTTCTTACAGTGAATGAGTGTGAGGCTAGCTTTAGGCAGGGTACAGTTGCAAGAAAAAGTATGTGAACCCTTTGGAATGATATGGATTTCTGCACAAATTGGTCATAAAATGTGATCTGATCTTCATCTAAGTCACAACAATAGACAATCACAGTCTGCTTAACTAATAACACACAAAGAATTAAATGTTACCATGTTTTTATTGAACACACCATGTAAACATTCACAGCGCAGGTGGAAAAGTATGTGAACCCTTGGATTTAATAACTGGTTGAACCTCCTTTGGCAGCAATAACTTCCACCAAACGTTTCCTGTAGTTGCAGATCAGACGTGCACAACGGTCAGGAGTAATTCTTCACCATTCCTCTTTACAGAACTGTTTCAGTTTAGCAATATTCTTGGGATGTCTGGTGTGAATAGTTTTCTTGAGGTCCTGCCACAGCATCTCCATCGGGTTGAGGTCAGGACTCTGACTGGGCCACTCCAGAAGGCGGATTTTCTTCTGTTTAAGCCATTCTGTTGTTGATTTACTTCTATGCTTTGGGTCGTTGTCCTGTTGCAGCACCCATCTTCTGTTGAGCTTCAGCTGGTGGACAGATGGCCTTAAGTTCTCCTGCAAAATGTCTTGATAAACTTGGGAATTCATTTTTCCTTCGATGATAGCAATCCATCCAGGCCCTAACACAGCAAAGCAGCCCCAAACCATGATGCCCCCACCACCATACTTCACAGTTGGGATGAGGTTTTGATGTTGGTGTGCTGTGCCTCTTTTTCTCCACACATTGGGCCAGATTTATCATGACTCTGATAGCTCACTCCACTTTAGCATATGGCTAAAGTCAGTTTTAGCCAAGTCAGAATTATGACCGGCCCTTTAAGACTGTAATAAATGTGGTTTGACGGTAGCAGTTTATCCGTCAGTAAGCAGCTTTACAAAAGTCGCACATCTTTACGAAAAAGTCGCACCTTTTTAATGAAAAAGTCGCATGTTCTATTAAAAAGTCTCATAAGATAAGCATGGTCCTCACTGGAGTAAAATTGCGACTTTTTTGCGACTTTTTAAATAGTCCCAATTGTAAATCTGTCTAGAGATTCATCTACATAAGAAAACACGCCCACTTTCAGAAAACTATGCGAGCATAGTGCCGAGCAGAAAAAAGTCGCAAATTTGTGCGCAGTTTTAGCGTTTGGGACTTTTTTGGGGACTTTCTCACTCCATTATTCTGACCTGAGCTAATGATAAATCTGGCCCATAGTGTTGTGTGTTTCTACCAAACAACTTAACTTTGGTTTCATCTGTCCACAGAATATTTTGCCAGTACTGCTGTGGAACATCCAGGTGCTCTTGTGCAAACTGTAAACGTGCAGCAATGTTTTTTTTGGACGTCGGTGGCTTCCTCTGTGGTATCCTCCCATGAAATCCATTCTTGTTTAGTGTTTTACGTATCGTAGATTCGCTAACAGGAATGTTAGCATATGCCAGAGACTTTTGTAAGTCTTTAGCTGATACTCTAGGATTCTTCTTCACCTCATTGAGCAGTCTGCGCTGTGCTCTTGCAGTCATCTTTACAGGACGGCCACTCCTAGGGAGAGTAGCAGCAGTGCTGAACTTTCTCCATTTATAGACAATTTGTCTTACTGTGGACTGATAAAGAGCACGGCTTTTGGAGATTCTTTTATAACCCCTTCCAGCTTTATGCAAGTCAATAATTCTTAATCGTAGGTCTTCTGAGAGCTCTTTTGTGCGAGGCATCGTTCACATCAGGCAATGCTTCTTGTGAAAAGCAAACCCAGAACTGGTGTGTGTTTTTATAGGGCAGCTGTAACCAACACCTCCAATCTCATCTCACTGATTGGACTCCAGTTGGCCGACACCTCAGCCCAATTAGCTCTTGGAGATGTCATTAGTCTAGGGGTTCACATACTTTTTCCACCTGCACTGTGAATGCTTACATGGTGTGTTCAATAAAAACATGGTAACATTTAATTATTTGTGTGTTATTAGTTTAAGCCGACTGTGATTGTCTATTGTTGTGACTTAGATGAAGATCAGATCCCATTTTATGACCAATTTGTGCAGAAATCCATATCATTCCAAAGGGTTCACATACTTTTTCTTGCAACTGTTTATAGTATTAGGTTTATGGTATGGTAGAAGAGTGGACAAGAGAGAACCATTTTATAATGAAAGGGGTTATTATATGCTCACTTGGTCAGGATTGCTTGTGCTGCCTGTGACTTGATCCCAGAGCCTTGTGCAGCACAAGCATTCCTCAGCAGTGAGCATATAAATAACCCCTTTCCACATAAAATGGCTACCCCTTGTGCCCACTCTTCTGACTTCAAGGCAAACACAGGCTCAGCTGCTGGGCTATCTAAACTACTGGTGATACTATGAAGGGCTATCAAAACTACAGTGGGCACTATAAGGGACAATCTAAGTTCCTGGGCGCACTAAATTAGGGGACTATCTATGCTCCCGGGAGCACTCTAGGGGGCTGTCTAAACTACTGGGGACACTAGAAAGGGCTTTCTAAACTACTAGGGACTATGGGCTATCTGAGCTACTGAGGGCACTATGAGGGGCTATCTAAACTACTATGGGCACTATAGGGGGCTATCTAAACTACAGGGGACTATATAAACTCCTGGGAGCAGTAAATTGGGCTATCCAAACTACTGGGGGCACTATGGGGACTCTCTAAACTACTGGGGGCACTAGAGGGGACCATTTAAACTACTGGGGGCACTAGAGGGGACCATTTAAACTACTGGGGCACTGTAAGGCTACTTTCACACTAGCGTTCGATCGGATCCGCTCTGAACGGATCCGATCATATTAATGCAGACGGAGGCTCCGTTCAGTACGGATCCGTCTGCATTAATAACTTAGAAAACATTCTAAGTGTGAAAGTAGCCTGAGCGGATCCGTTCAGACTTTCAATGTAAAGTCAATGGGGGACGGATCCGCTTGAAGATTGAGCCATATGGTGACATCTTCAAGCGGATCCGTTCCCATTGACTTACATTGTAAGTCTGAACGGATCCGCTCGCCTCCGCACGGCCAGGCGGACACCCGAACACTGCAAGCAGCGTTCAGCTGTCCACCTGTCCGTGCGGAGGCGAGCGGAGCGGAGGCTGAACGCCGCCAGACTGATGCAGTCTGAGCGGATCCGCTCCATTCAGACTGCATCAGGGCTGGACGGAGGCGTTCGGGTCCGCTCGTGAGCTCCTTCAAACGGAGCTCACAAGCGGACCGACGAACGCTAGTGTGAAAGGAGCCTAAGTGGCATTATAATTACTAGGGGCACTGTAAGTGGTATTGTAATTACTGGGGGCACTATAAGGGGTATTATAATTACTGGGGGCACTATAAGGGTATTATAATAAGTAGGAGCATTATAGCGGGGCCTTATTTCTGGGAGCACTGCTGGTGTTTTCATTATTTGGTACAATATGGAGGGCCCTACTGCTAACAGGGCTACTTTCGTGGAGCATTATCACTATTGGGGCACTATTGCTAATGAGGGCACTCTGGGAGAGAATTATTAGTATGAATGTAATGTCCATCTAAATATGTCTCTCCTATCTCCTCAGAGCCATTCTCTGCAACTCTGGTCTGTTAACAAACTGCGGCAAGGACGTGCCGGTATATGGTATGTTACTGCTGCAGCCAATCACCAGTCAGTGGTCTAATGCTGAGGACTGGCTGCAGTGGGCACATACCACACATCTGCACATCACCAACACTGTGACAGACTTGCCCGTTACATCCCTGTCAGTCTTTGTTTACATGGCCGAAGCAATGATGCCAGAAAGTCCGACACATTATATGCATCATCACTGCAGCCATATAAACAAAGCACCCAGACTAGAGCGGCCGGGGTGGCACAGCTGCAAAATTGTGTATTTTTTCCATATGCGGATTCCATATTTTATTTTTAACTACTGGACAATCATTCTTATTCTGTGGTGTTTTTGGTTCAAGGGCATTTTGAGGGCATGGAAAGGGGGCGTGTCCTGTAAAAAGGGGTGGCAGCATACCACCCCCACCTGAGGCATAGAGCTCATCTGATACCGGAACTGGACGCTCCATAATAGACTTGACCTAGGATGGGTCATCATAGGAGACGTCTGTCTAGGCGGAGCACACAAGCCGACCTCAGTCAACAGTATGCTCACCAACACACTTGAAAATGGACGTCCTTCCATATTCCAGCCATGTCACAGCAGTTTCCTAATAAAATAATTGCCACACAGAGCTCCTGTGACTTGTCCTTTCACAGATCCCTCCTGTGAAGACCACACCTGCGATGGTGAGCAAGATCACTTAGGGTGCATAGTTTTCCACAGGACAAGAGAAGACAACAGGGTTGCAATGTCCAAAGAAGACAGGCTGTTCTTGGAGATCATGGATCAAGGAATAGTAAAAGACAAGTCAAAAAGCTGGGTCGCACCTCTACCGTTTAAACCCCAGAGACAACACTTACCTAACAACAAAGAACTTGTTAACAGTCAATCTCCCTCAAACATAAACTTCAGAGGACACCAGAGACGAGAGAACATTTCTTTACTTTTCTGGAAAGAATATTTGAGAACAACCCACCCATATTCAGCATGTATCGTCCTAAAAAACCAGGGCAGATACGAGTAATATTAGACTCTAACACCAGGTGCGAAGGCGTCTCGCTAAATGATGTCTTACTGTCTGGTCCAGACCTCAACAACAGACTTTTGGAGGTACTTCTACATTGCCGCAGGCCCGCAGAGATTCTGTAGCATTTATGGCCAACATACAACAGATGTTCCACTGCTTCCTCGTCAAGGAAGAACACAGAAACTACTTGAGGTTCTTCTGGTACAACAACGACCCCAATAAAGACATTGTAGAGTACCGAATTAGAGTGCACATCTTCGGAAACAGTCCATCCCCTGCAGTCGCTATCTACGGTCTCAGACATTGAGCCCCAGAGGGTGAAGCAAAGTATAGGTCAGATGTCAGATCATTTGTGAAAAAAGATTTCTATGTGGACGACTGTTTGAAATCCACACCCACGAACGAGACCGCAATCAGTCTCCTAACAAGGGCCCAAGAGATGCTCGCTCTATCTAATTTGAGGTTGCACAAAATTGCCTCCAACAGTCTTGAGTTAAGACCATTCAAGTGATCTAAACGACCCGGATCTTAGCACTGACTCCCTTCCCATGCAACGGAGCCTAGGTTTGCTCTGGGAATTAAAGGCAGACACATTCACCTTCCAAATCAGCAAGGAAGAAAAGCCCTTCACACGCAGAAGAGTTCTGTCCACCATATACAGCTTATATGATCCTCTGGGATTCATAGCGCCTGATACTATCCAAGGCAAATTGATGTTAAGAGACTTCACCATAGAGACGTCTGATTGGGATGATCCGCTTCCTATGGAGAAAAAGGAACTGTGGATAGGTTGGAAGAAGTCTCTGGAAGCTTTGACCAGCCTTCACGTGGCATGACCCTATGCTCCTGTGCCATCAACTGAAGTCAAGATGCAAAGACTATACAACTTCTGCGATGCTTCAGTCAAGGCAATTTCTGCCATAGCATACTTAAAGACCATTGATGTCAAAGAACAATGCCATTTGTCATGAGCCGGACCAAACTGGCACCACTCCTCGAACACACAATTCCCAGACTGGAGTTCTGCGCTGCTGTGCTTGCAGTGGAGTTAGCTGAGCTTATAACAACAGGAATTAACCTGGAAATCAAGGAAGTCGACTTTTGCACGGACAGCAAGGTAGTCCTAGGATATATTTGCAACAAAACCAGACGCTTTTACTTCTATGTCAGCAATCGGGTGCTAAGGATAAGGAGATCCACTTGTCCTAAACAGTGGCAGGATCAGGAGATCCACTTGTCCCACACACCATAACCCTGCGGACCACTCAACTAGATCTGTTGCAGCGAGCCACCTTAAAGATACAGTATGGTTTACGGGTCCTGGATTCCTGCACCGTTCAACGTCTTGCAGCATCAGATCCAACACATTTGAATTCACCCAGATGCCGATGAAGAAATCCGACCTGAAGTATCTGTTCTACGTACAGTGACTTCGGACCACCAACTCAAATCCCATTGTTTCAACAGGTTCTCTACCTAGATGTTGCTCGTTTGTGCTATAGCTTGTCTAGTTCATATAGCTCAGTTTTAGAAGTCGGCATTACCTGTGAGCCAGAAGCCCTGCAAAGGTTGGCATCACTGCAAAAACGTCTTTACCGCTGCAAATTTAGAAAAGTCCAAAAACATAATTCGCACTATACAACATGAATGTTATGCTGAATAAATAGACTACCTCATCGAAGGCCAAATACGGAAACGGAATGCATACGGAGTACATTCCGTTTTTTTGCGGAACCATTGAAATGAATGGTTCCGTATACGGACCGTATACGGAACGCAAAAAACGGCCAGTAAACGAGGAAAAA
Source organism: Bufo gargarizans (assembly GCF_014858855.1). Taxonomy (NCBI): domain Eukaryota; kingdom Metazoa; phylum Chordata; class Amphibia; order Anura; family Bufonidae; genus Bufo; species Bufo gargarizans. The sequence continues at coordinate 372,702,661 of NC_058085.1, read as the reverse complement.
AACGGTTGTGTGCAGGAGGCCCAAGGCCTCGCTCACTTTTCTGTTTTTCACGGAGTTTTCCATGGACAGCACATGTATCCATTGCTTTTAATATGATTGTTCACACATCAGTACTGTAGTAAGGACATATGCACTACTTTGGTCCGTGATGTGGACCAAACATGCCCATTAAAGTCTATGGGTCAGTGAAAAACCACTGCTGCAACACAGATAGCATTTGTGTTTGGTTTTTCACTGACCACTGTTATAAGATGCCCTGGAAATTAACGTCATGGAAAACGGGTGAGACACGGACCAAACATGGATCCTTCATGGATAAAAAACACATATGGATTTTCCATAAGGGTCCATTCACACATCAGTATTTTTACCTTTCCAGATAAACGTTCCTTTTTTTTGCGGATCCGTTTTTCAGTACAACCTTCAGTTTTTTTTACTAAAGTGCTTCCGAATCCGTTCCGTGTTTCCGTGATTCAGGTTTTTTTTTAGTTTTTTTTCCAAAAGAAAAAAGAGGAGGAGGAATAGATGTTGCTAGGGTACCAAAAAAACAAAAAACAGGTGAAAACAGAGGACATCTTCTAGAACAGGTGCCATTTTATTGTGCTTTTGGTGTAGTAGGAGCTGTGTAAGAAATCTCTGCCTTGCTAGCTTAGTTTTCTACAGTTATCTCACCGACCGTCATGTCTGAAGATAATGTACCTGGATCATAGTGATCAATCGGTCCACTTCATATGCCATTTTGCAGGAGAGCAGAAGAGCAGAAGATGACCTGAACTTCTCTCACCACAGGCACTGAGGGCTGGACTTAATTTTTTTTTTTGTTTCCTGTCAACTGATCAGTCAAAAAACTGATGACATTCGGATGGTTTTGTGCATGTCATCAGTTTTTATGCGGATCCATTGACTTGAATGGACAACGGACCAGAAAAACTGACAGAAAGTAGGACAAGCTTCATTTTTTTTCAGGATCCGCATACTCGAAAATAGGAAAACGGAACGGATTCAGTGGGTCGGAAAGCACTATGAATGGTGTCCGCAATTGAAATTAATCGATCTGAAAAAACGTTCCGATTTAAAACGGAACGGAAACGGAGTGTTATAACGGACGTGTGAATGGAGCCTAAATGTCAAATGGACACACGCAAGTTTCACACGCAACATTTTTCAGAACAATGTCTGCAGTTTTCGATGCAGTTATTTGAACCACTAGTTGCAACAAACTGCTGCGGAATATAGTGGCGCTATATAAGTGCATAAAATAAATAAATTAACCAAAAACTTCAGAATTTTAACAAAAAATGCTGTATGGGAAATCACCCTAAGATTACCGGCACACGATGCAGATTACGCAGAAAATTTTGTGGGGAAAAAATCTGCAACAAAAGCTACATAAAAACAGCACCAAATCTGCAATAAATAGTGCAGATCAATGTGCTTTTATTTTGTGCAGTTTTGGTGCAGATTTCATGCTGATTTTCTGCACACAAATCTGCATCATGTGCAGCCACCCTGGGGCTTCCTTCACACACAAATCTGCATCATGTGCAGCCACCCTGGGGCTTCCTTCACACACAAATCTGCATCATGTGCAGCCACCCTGGGGCTTTCTTCACACACAAATCTGCATCATGTGCAGCCACCCTGGGGCTTCCTTCACACACAAATCTGCATCATGTGCAGCCACCCTGGGGCTTCCTTCACACACAAATCTGCTTCATGTGCAGCCACCCTGGGGCTTCCTTCACACACAAATCTGCTTCATGTGCGGCCACCCTGGGGCTTCCTTCACACACAAATCTGCATCATGCGCAGCCACCCTGGGGCTTCCTTCACACACAAATCTGCATCATGTGCAGCCACCCTGGGGCTTTCTTCACACACAAATCTGCATCATGTGCAGCCACCCTGGGGCTTCCTTCACACACAAATCTGCATCATGTGCAGCCACCCTGGGGCTTCCTTCACACACAAATCTGCTTCATGTGCAGCCACCCTGGGGCTTCCTTCACACACAAATCTGCATCATGCGCAGCCACCCTGGGGCTTCCTTCACACACAAATCTGCATCATGCGCAGCCACCCTGGGGCTTCCTTCACACACAAATCTGCATCATGCGCAGCCACCCTGGGGCTTCCTTCACACACAAATCTGCATCATGTGCAGCCACCCTGGGGCTTCCTTCACACACAAATCTGCATCATGCGCAGCCACCCTGGGGCTTCCTTCACACACAAATCTGCATCATGCGCAGCCACCCTGGGGCTTCCTTCACACACAAATCTGCATCATCTGCAGCCACCCTGGGGCTTCCTTCACACACAAATCTGCATCATGCGCAGCCACCCTAGGGCTTCCTTCACACACAAATCTGCATCATGTGCAGCCACCCTGGGGATTCCTTCACACACAAATCTGCATCATGTGCAGCCACCCTGGGGCTTCCTTCACACACAAATCTGCTTCATGTGCAGCCACCCTGGGGCTTCCTTCACACACAAATCTGCATCATGCGCAGCCACCCTGGGGCTTCCTTCACACACAAATCTGCTTCATGTGCAGCCACCCTGGGGCTTCTTTCACACACAAATCTGCTTCATGTGCAGCCACCCTGGGGCTTCCTTCACACACAAATCTGCATCATGCGCAGCCACCCTGGGGCTTCCTTCACACACAAATCTGCTTCATGTGCAGCCACCCTGGGGCTTCCTTCACACACAAATCTGCATCATGTGCAGCCACCCTGGGGCTTCCTTCACACACAAATCTGCATCATGTGCAGCCACCCTGGGGCTTCCTTCACACACAAATCTGCTTCATGTGCAGCCACCCTGGGGCTTCCTTCACACACAAATCTGCATCATGTGCAGCCACCCTGGGGCTTCCTTCACACACAAATCTGCTTCATGTGCAGCCACCCTGGGGCTTCCTTCACACACAAATCTGCTTCATGTGCAGCCACCCTGGGGCTTCCTTCACACACAAATCTGCATCATGTGCAGCCACCCTGGGGATTCCTTCACACACAAATCTGATTCATGTGCAGCCACCCTGGGGCTTCCTTCACACACGAATCTGCATCATGTGCGGCCACCCTGGGGCTTCCTTCACACACAAATCTGCATCATGCGCAGCCACCCTGGGGCTTCCTTCACACACAAATCTGCTTCATGTGCAGCCACCCTGGGGCTTCCTTCACACACAAATCTGCTTCATGTGCAGCCACCCTGGGGCTTCCTTCACATACAAATCTGCATCATGTGCAGCCACCCTGGGGCTTCCTTCACACACAAATCTGCATCATGTGCAGCCACCCTGGGGCTTCCTTCACACACAAATCTGCTTCATGTGCAGCCACCCTGGGGCTTCCTTCACACACAAATCTGCTTCATGTGCAGCCACCCTGGGGCTTCCTTCACACACAAATCTGCATCATGCGCAGCCACCCTGGGGCTTCCTTCACACACAAATCTGCATCATCTGCAGCCACCCTGGGGCTTCCTTCACACACAAATCTGCATCATGTGCAGCCACCCTGGGGATTCCTTCACACACAAATCTGCATCATGTGCAGCCACCCTGAGGCTTCCTTCACACACAAATCTGCATCATGTGCAGCCACCCTGGGGCTTCCGTCACACACAAATCTGCATCATGTGCAGCCACCCTGGGGCTTCCTTCACACACAAATCTGCTTCATGTGCAGCCACCCTGAGGCTTCCTTCACACACAAATCTGCATCATGTGCAGCCACCCTGGGGCTTCCGTCACACACAAATCTGCATCATGTGCAGCCACCCTGGGGCTTCCTTCACACACAAATCTGCTTCATGTGCAGCCACCCTGGGGCTTCCTTCACACACAAATCTGCATCATGAGCAGCCACCCTGGGGCTTCCTTCACACACAAATCTGCATCATGTGCAGCCACCCTGGGGCTTCCTTCACACACAAATCTGCTTCATGTGCAGCCACCCTGGGGCTTCCTTCACACACAAATTTGCTCTGCAGTTTTTGTAGCAAATAAAAGCTTTTTTGTTTCCTTTTATTTTATTAGTTTTTTTGCAAACCGCATACATTGTTAGGCCTCTTGCACACGAAAGTTTTTTCTTTCCATTCAGTTTTTTTTGTGTGTTCTGTTTGCGGTCCGTATGCTGAGCAATTCACTTCAACGGAAGGTACTTCGTATGCATTCCGTTTCTGTATTTCCGTTCCGTTCAAAGATAGAACATGTCCTATTATTACCTGCAAATCACGTTCCGTGGCTCCATTTGGTTCAATGGTTCCGCAAAAAAAAAAAAAACGGAATACATACGAAATGCATCTGTATGTCTTCCGTATCTGTTCCGTTTTTGCGGATCTATTAAAAATGTTATGCCCAGCCCAATTTTTTTTATATACTTACTGTTTAAACATTATTGTATGTTTTCGTTTGCGATCCTCAAAAAACGGATCACAAACTGAAACTAAACGGAAAAAGGGAATGGAAGTGGAAACACTACTGAAACAAAAAATCGCCGGCCGTAGGTCAGCCGCAGCGGATCGTGGACCCATTCACTTTAATGGGTCTGCGATCCGCCCGTTTTGCAAAAAGATAGGACATGTTCTATCTTTTTGCAGAACGGAAGTACGGGACGAAACCCCACGTAAGCACTCCGTAGTGCTTCCAAGGGTCCCGTTCTGTGCGGCCATTCTGCAATTCCGGATTTGCGGACCCATAGAAGTGAATGGGTCTGCATCCGTGATGCGGAATGCACACGGAACTGTAGCCATGTATTGCGGCCCGCAATACGGATCACACACGTTCGTGTGAACTCGCCCAAAGCCATACGGTCATGTGCAAGAGGCCTAATGCTGTTGTTTGAATGGTGTTTTTACCTATAAAGCTCAGTTCACATCCCCACTTAGCTCTCCGTTCTTCTGATCCATCAGGAGAAGAAGAAAAAACAGGGTCCTATAAAAAAATAAATGGATCCTATTACACCAGTTGTCATCTGTTTGAGCCATTTCCATCTGAGATCCGTTTTTTAGAAGGTAAAAAAAAGTCCTGCATGCAGTGCTTTTTTTCTTCTAAAAAAAACGGATCTCAGATGGAAATGGCTCAAACAGATGACAACTGGTGTAATAGGATCCATTTTTTTCTCTCTCTTTACTTCTGACGGATCAGAAGAACGGAAAGCTAAACGGTGATGTGAACTCAGCCTTAGTACTGAAACAACTGAAAAACTGTCATTGCTTCAAAAAAAATGGCACAAGCATAAAATACACCCAAATTAATAAAATGGCAGTAGCAATAAAAAAGAAAAGTCTTGTGTGCCCTGCATTCCACATTATCTACAGATCAGTAAACACCTGGAGCTGGATCTGTGCTGAAAAATGCCACTAAAACCTATGTGTGAGGCCTCATGCACACGACCGTTGTGTGCATCCGTGTCCGTTGTTCCGTTTTCCGTGATTTTCTGCGGACCCATTGACTTTCAATGGGTCAGTTGAAAACTCGGAAAATGCACCGTTTGTCATCCGCGTCCGTGTTTCCTGTCCGTTCCAAAAATATGACCTGTCCTATTTTTTTGACGGACAATGGGGCCGCAAAAGATGCGGACAGCACTCCATTTACTGTCCACATCATCTGTTGCTCCACAAAAAAAATAATAGAACATGTCCTATTCTTCTCCATTTTGCAGACAAGAATAGGCATTTCTATTATGGGCGGCAATGTTCCTTTCCGCAAATTGTGGAACGCACACGGGCGACATCCGTGTTTTTCTGCTCTGCAATTTGCGGACCGCAAAACACGGTGCGGTCGTGAGCATGGGGCTTAATGAATGCATCTCCTACAGTCCTGGCAAGTGGCAATGGGTCCTGCACAGTCATACACACTATTAAAAAATGATAGAAATATGGCCCCAAATCCATGAGACTGGTTACAATATCGTGCACAGCACCCCTAGTGGGCAAGTAATTGAATTACAGACATAATTATTACAAAAAGGATACATTGTATCGAGAAAGGGTTACATATGTTTTATTCATTATGATAATGTAACTCTGTGAAGCATGTGGTGGAGACAAGTGTGATCCCTCTATCTGATCCGTAAATCTCCAGTGTGCACCGCCATCTTCTCTTTATAATACCCGTATTCCTTTGTAATTGAGCCCAGCAGGAGTCATCTACATTGGGAATAGGATTCAGGGTTTACGGCCGCCTCCTCCAAAAACAGCTCAGTAAATAAAAAACCTACAGTTAATTAACATGGGGAAAAAAATTCTGTAAAATCAATGACTTAACTGAAATAAAGCAAGTGCAAATGGTGTTCATGGAGAAAGTTTTTGTTCTTAGGTTGGGTTTCGGGGTGTTTGGTAGGGGAAGGTACAAGGGAGCGGGAAAGGAAAAATAAAAAAAAGGCAAGGAGGCTGTCTGTATAAAAAGATTATTTTCCTGTACATGTAAGTGTAACTCATTTACAATTATGCTTCTATATGTCAGAGCAAAAAAGTTTTGTTAAAAAAAAATAAAAAAAATTACAGTTGTCCAAGCCTGCCATATTGCTAAATATTCCATTTAGCTGTAGATAGTTATTTTGGTTTCTAGGAAAGCTGGGTGGCAACCAACATGACTCTTGAAGAGAAAATCTGTCCAGTTAGGGCTCATGCACACGAATATGTGCATTGGGAACTGCAAATTGCAGGGTCAACAATGCATGGGCCACATGCGTGCGGTATCCGCAGACCCATTCAACTTGAACTACTTTTTTGAGGTGCGGAGGGACAGAGAAACCCAGCAGAAGCGATCCGACGCAGTGCACAAAAGGCTGGAGCCCGTATATTGTGGACCCGCTGTTTGTGGGCCGCAATACGGGGCCGGCCGACACATGTTCGTGTGAATGAGCTCTTATGCTGAGATACAATATATCAATAGCTGAATAACCACTCAGGGGCCTGGGAAAGCTGTTTTTTTTTTTTTTTTTTTTTAAAGTTCCCCAATTAACATCTATCGGAAAAATGACTGCTGGCAAAAGCTACAACTTTTTTAATGGGTTAAGTCAGTGCTGGTCCTCATACAGACAGTGCGATTAATATTTTCCTAGAACACTCCACCATGATGGTAGTAGCAGCGCTGAACACCGTATTTCGCATTTTTCACGCTGTGGGAATGGTTCAGCTCCCTGCGCATCATTACGCAGCATATACAGTTACCTTCATGCTGATTTTTAGGCTTTGAAAAAAACTCTGTCCCAAAAACAGGATTGAGCTTCAAAGGGTTAAATGACACCTGCAGTTATCACCAGGGTCGAATGAGATAAAAGTAATAAAGGGCACAATTTTCTGCCCCTCAACAAAGATCAAAATAGAAGGACTCGAGGAGTTAATATTTTTTTACCTTGGGATATTTGAGGGAAATGCCCTTTAAATTTTTTGACCGCTGTGCGATGCTATAACCGAATCAGGATCCAGATCACTAACACAATCAATTAACCCTTTAAATCTCATTACTTTATAGAGTTCAGTGCTAATGAACAGGACACAAGGGATCAGTCATGAGCTCAGAATAGAATAAATAGCTACAAGAATAGGCGCCCTACTGTGGTGGAGGCAAACAGTAACATCTGACTAAACCCTCACACTGATGTTAAAAATTAGACTTTAGCCAGTATATCCTTATATAAAGGACATACCTGAGCCCGTCCACCACGCCAAGGTTTCTCAAGTGTAACGGGACCTAGCGCTAAGCCTACCTGTACCGTATGGGTAGTACCAGCATAAGGTCCGACTCACAGCAAACATCTCCCAGTTCCCTCCAGTGTGACTAACCACACATACAATGGGAGGAGGCTTAGAGTCCCATTCATGGCTGGCTGATATGTTGCAGGCCTCACAGGTGCACCTAAATGCTGCCTATGGATGGCAATCAAGGCGCATTTAGATTGGTGTTCATACAGTTTATACACCTCCACATATAAATATACGATTTAAATGACAAAAATACGTGGTCTCAAAGGGCAGGAAATTAGTTAGGTGCCGTGCCACTTGAGAAACCTTCGCGTGGTGGGCGGGCTCAGGTATGTCCTTAATATAAGGATATACTGGCTAAAGTCTCATTTTTAACATCAGTGTGAGGGTTAGTCAGATGTTACTGTTTGCCTCCACCAAAGTAGGGCGCCTATTCTTGTAGCTATTTATTCTATATATCCTTCCACATCCAAACATTTTACCATCTGGGGTAGGATGTCTCTGTGACACTTGTGGTCTGCTGCGGGCATCCTCCATTGTATGCATTTTTTGCTGGGGATCGTCCTTAGCAATACACCACAAGCGCAGTATCTGCTCCCCCGAGCATAAATGCACAACTGCATTTGGGGTTGAGCATTTCCTGCCCTTTGAGACCACGTACTTTTGTCATGAGCTCAGAATAGCAACAAACTATTGATCAGATTCTACATAATTAGTAATTATAGGGGCAGAGCTCAGGAGAGGAAACCTGGCGAGCGCCCAGAGCATTACAGTTCAGTCTGTTATATGATACTTACCAGTACAATACCCTCAGGGATACATTGTTACCCTGGCAATGCCCCTTCCCAATAGGCTCACTTTCTACAAGTAACACATCACACATTTTTTACATTCAGAGACGTAGGGCTCTTTCACACGAGCGGATGCCGTGCGGTTAATCCGCTGCGTGAAAGAGAGCCAAGCCCCGCTCTGGACAGCAGAAACATTACTGATAATGCTCCGTACCTCTCTGTGACCTTTTTACTACAAAAGTTCAGATAAAGTTGTCACCGTGATTTTGTAGTAAAGAGATCACAGAGAGGCACAGAGCATTATCAGTAATGTCTCTGCTGTCCGGAACGGGGCTTGGCTCGTTTTCACGCAGCGGATTACCCGCACGGCATCCGCTCGTGTGAAAGAGCCCTTATGGTTTAGTATTCTTGATAATATCCCATATGGTCTAAGGTAGTAAAGGGGTTAATACACGGTGATCTAGGATGGCGAAGGGGTAAACTGTAATATCTTTGTGCACTGGGGTGATTTTAGGTTAATAAATCCTTATACCGCCGGTGGCCTTGTGTATTGAAGGTGTTGACTGTAATACCTTCTAGGGTGATCATAGGTTAATATATCCTTATATTTCTGGTCACCTGAGGTTGTGAAGGGGTTAACTGTAAAATCTGTGGTGCTCTAGGGAGAGCGCGCGGAGGAGAAGAAGGAAGAGTCGGGGAACGAGGAGGCAGGACCAAGGGAAGACAGAAAAAACAGCTATCCCTCGGAGAAGAAGTAGGTAAGAGAGAAAATGGCGGACGGACGCAGTAGACGAAGAACAGAGAAGATAGAGGGAAGAAAGAGAGGGGGAAAGCGGAAAGTGGGGAAAGTAACCACGGACACCAGAAGGAAAAAACCACACCAGTCCCTTTCAGAGACTGGTGTGGGAATGATGGCGACAGGGGAGAAAATAAATAAATATATATATTAGGCCGAACTAACCAGACCTAAATATACATAAGAGATACCTGTAAGGGAAGAAACCTATAATAACCAAAACGACCAATCAAAGTGAAAACAGTAAAATAGGCACAAATAAAGGAAAAGTAACTGTCTGAATTGCACTTATCTTGGTGGCAGCAGCAAAGAAAGAGGAAGGGCTCAAGGATGTTGGGTCTATTATACTGGCACAAGATGGGGAGGGGCCTGTTAACATGGTTTCTTTTCTGTATGTCACTGCTATTGGTGGACAGTAAAGAAAGGGTTAAGCAAAACTCGCCTCCGTGTCTTTCATAAAATCATGACTTTACATCATAGAATAGGAAAATCATGCAATTAATATTTCCTTAAAATTCTAGAGGTCTAGGGTGGTAGATGGGATCATTGTAAAATCAGTAGTGCTCTATGGTGATTACAGGTATGTGTATCCTTATATCCCTGGTGGTCTAGGGTGGGAAAGAGGATACCGCTAGTACCTTTGTGCACATGGGTTAATACATACTATTCCATAGACTTCATATAGATTGTAAAGACACCACTAGAGGGAGCTCACTACATACAGATTATACAGCCACCACTATAGGGGAGCTCACTACATACAGATTATACAGCCACCACTAGAGGGAGCTCACTACATACAGATTATACAGCCACCACTAGAGGGAGCTCACTACATACAGATTATACAGCCACCACTAGAGGGAGCTCATTACATACAGATTATACAGCCACCACTAGAGGGAGCTCACTACATACAGATTATACAGTCACCACTAGAGGGAGCTCATTACATACAGATTATACAGCCACCACTAGAGGGAGCTCACTACATACAGATTATACAGTCACCACTAGAGGGAGCTCACTACATACAGATTATACAGTCACCACTAGAGGGAGCTCACTACATACAGATTATACAGTCATCACTAGAGGGAGCTCACTGCATACAGATTATACAGCCACCACTAGAGGGAGCTCACTACATACAGAATATACAGCCACCACTAGGGGGATCTCACTACATACAGATTATACAGTCACCACTAGAGGGAGCTCACTACATACAGATTATACAGCCACCACTAGAGAGAGCTCACTACATACAGATTATACAGCCCCCACTAGAGGGAGCTCATTACATACAGATTATACAGCCACCACTAGAGGGAGCTCACTACATACAGATTATACTGCCACCACTAGCGGGAGCTCACTACATACAGATTATACAGCCAACACTAGAGAGAGCTCACTACATACAGATTATACATCCACCACTAGAGGGAGCTCACTACATACAGATTATACAGTCACCACTAGAGGGAGCTCACTACATACAGATTATACAATCACCACTAGAGGGAGCTCATTACATACAGATTATACAGCCACCACTAGAGGGAGCTCACTACATACAGATTATACAGTCACCACTAGAGGGAGCTCATTACATACAGATTATACAGCCACCACTAGAGGGAGCTCACTACATACAGATTATACAGTCACCACTAGAGGGAGCTCACTACATACAGATTATACAGTCACCACTAGAGGGAGCTCACTACATACAGATTATACAGTCATCACTAGAGGGAGCTCACTGCATACAGATTATACAGCCACCACTAGAGGGAGCTCACTACATACAGAATATACAGCCACCACTAGGGGGATCTCACTACATACAGATTATACAGTCACCACTAGAGGGAGCTCACTACATACAGATTATACAGCCACCACTAGAGAGAGCTCACTACATACAGATTATACAGCCCCCACTAGAGGGAGCTCATTACATACAGATTATACAGCCACCACTAGAGGGAGCTCACTACATACAGATTATACTGCCACCACTAGCGGGAGCTCACTACATACAGATTATACAGCCAACACTAGAGAGAGCTCACTACATACAGATTATACAGTCACCACTAGAGGGAGCTCACTACATACAGATTATACAATCACCACTAGAGGGAGCTCACTAGATACAGATTATACAGCCACCACTAGAGGGAGCTCACTACATACAGATTATACAGCCACCACTAGAGAAAGCTCTCTACATACAGATTGTACAGTCACCACTAGAGGAGCTCACTACATACAGATTATACAGTCACCACTAGGGGGAGCTCACTACATACAGATTATACAACCACCACTAGAAGGAGCTCACTACATACAGATTATACAGTCATCACTAGAGGGAGCTCACTGCATACAGATTATACAGCCACCACTAGAGGGAGCTCACTACATACAGAATATACAGCCACCACTAGGGGGATCTCACTACATACAGATTATACAGTCACCACTAGAGGGAGCTCACTACATACAGATTATACAGCCACCACTAGAGAGAGCTCACTACATACAGATTATACAGCCCCCACTAGAGGGAGCTCATTACATACAGATTATACAGCCACCACTAGAGGGAGCTCACTACATACAGATTATACTGCCACCACTAGCGGGAGCTCACTACATACAGATTATACAGCCAACACTAGAGAGAGCTCACTACATACAGATTATACATCCACCACTAGAGGGAGCTCACTACATACAGATTATACAGTCACCACTAGAGGGAGCTCACTACATACAGATTATACAATCACCACTAGAGGGAGCTCATTACATACAGATTATACAGCCACCACTAGAGGGAGCTCACTACATACAGATTATACAGTCACCACTAGAGGGAGCTCATTACATACAGATTATACAGCCACCACTAGAGGGAGCTCACTACATACAGATTATACAGTCACCACTAGAGGGAGCTCACTACATACAGATTATACAGTCACCACTAGAGGGAGCTCACTACATACAGATTATACAGTCATCACTAGAGGGAGCTCACTGCATACAGATTATACAGCCACCACTAGAGGGAGCTCACTACATACAGAATATACAGCCACCACTAGGGGGATCTCACTACATACAGATTATACAGTCACCACTAGAGGGAGCTCACTACATACAGATTATACAGCCACCACTAGAGAGAGCTCACTACATACAGATTATACAGCCCCCACTAGAGGGAGCTCATTACATACAGATTATACAGCCACCACTAGAGGGAGCTCACTACATACAGATTATACTGCCACCACTAGCGGGAGCTCACTACATACAGATTATACAGCCAACACTAGAGAGAGCTCACTACATACAGATTATACATCCACCACTAGAGGGAGCTCACTACATACAGATTATACAGTCACCACTAGAGGGAGCTCACTACATACAGATTATACAATCACCACTAGAGGGAGCTCACTAGATACAGATTATACAGCCACCACTAGAGGGAGCTCACTACATACAGATTATACAGCCACCACTAGAGAAAGCTCACTACATACAGATTGTACAGTCACCACTAGAGGAGCTCACTACATACAGATTATACAGTCACCACTAGGGCAAGCTCACTACATACTGAATATACAGTCACCACTAGAGGGAGCTCATTACATACAGATTATACACCCACCACTAGAGGGAGCTCACTACATACAGATGTATACAACCACCACTAGAAGGAGCTCACTACATACAGATTATACAGCCACCACTAGAGGGAGCTCACTACACACAGATTATACATCCACCACTAGAGGGAGCTCACTACATACAGATTATACAATCACCACTAGAGGGAGCTCACTACATACAGATTATACAGCCACCACTAGAGGGAGCTCACTACATACAGATTATACAGCCACCACTAGAGAAAGCTCACTACATACAGATTGTACAGTCACCACTAGAGTAGCTCACTACATACAGATTATACAGTCACCACTAGGGGGAGCTCACTACATACAGATTATACAGTCACCACTAGAGGGAGCTCATTACATACAGATTATACAGCCACCACTAGAGGGAGCTCACTACATACAGATGTAGACAACCACCACTAGAAGGAGCTCACTACATACAGATTTTATTACAAGACCCGGAGGCTCGTATTGCTATTCTCCTTCTTTACTCTGACCAATAGCAGCAAAGAACAAATAAAAATATTGAAACATGTCATCAGCCCCTCCCCATAGTCTCTCTATAACAGGCCACACCGCCTGCAAATCCTCCTCTTTCTTTGCTGCTGACCGCAGAGATAAGTAGTGCGATTTGTTTGTTTCTATCATTGTGTCTTTCATATATATATATATTGATTGTCATTTTGGGGTTTTACAGTTGTTTTCTCTGTATTTGTTCCCCCCCTTTTTTTGGGGTTATCTTAGAGTATATAGCGATCTATATATATATATATATATATTTTTTTCTGTAACCTTTTTCCCCTTAGGTTGTTTTTTCACCCTAGCCTGCGGCTATCAAAGGGTTAATTCGCCTCTCTCCTAGTTGTCGGGCGCTCTGTCTTTTTCTTTCCGCTTGTCACCCTTGCTGTGCCCTCTTCTGCTGCTCCTCCCTTCCCCCCTTGTGATCGGACGGGCTATTTTCCCGCCGCCGCTTACCTCCGTGCGGCTGCGGCGGCTTCCCCTTTCATCCTTCCCACGATCGGAGCTGCCTGCGCCTCGGCCCGTCCCTCGGCTAGTTTTTCTTTCAGGTTTCTTAGGTTTTCTTCTCTGTCTGGCCTGGGGCAAATCCCCTTGCCGGCACCTTACCCTCACTTCCACAGCGCCGGGTTATTAACCCTTTAGGGGCCGATCCTGACCTGTGGTTACATATCCCATATATATTTTAGGCATCAGTTGGGGTTAACCCTAATTTACCAACTGGTCAACATGCCTAACCATGTGCATAGTGGCCAGGGCCCTGCAGCAGAGGATGTCCCCCTGGTTGAATTAACCCCTTCTGGGGAGGATGCTCATACTATGGCCCCTGGTGACCAGCCCATTAATTTTCAGGCCTCACTGTCTGACGCCATTGCCGCGGCCATGGGGTCTATGACTTCGGTCATTTCCCAGACAATTGCCCAGGCCCTTGCGGCCCATCCCGCTACCTCCCAAACCCTGCAGCCCGTCATGGTGTCCTCACCCACCGGGCCAGGGCCATCTGCCTCCAGAAAAAGAGATAAAGGTGATGATGTTTCCACCAATGTTGGCGCGCTTGGTCCGCGCAAGAGAGCCCGTACGCGTCGGGCAGAACGCACGCGCAACTGGAAAAGTGCTAGAGCATTGCAGGAGATGGATTCCGACTCTGATATCGGATCCGAGGAGGAGGCTTTAGATAACGCCTTTGAGGAGGCAGAGGAGGACCCATCAGGGGTCATGGAGGATAACCCCCTACCTGGGTGTAGCTCCCTAATGTCCGCTGCAGAAGGTATGCCTGCATCTTTGACGGATCCGTCTGGGGAACCATTGTTCGACCCAGATTCGCTCCACCACCCCCGCTCGGCTGAGTGGTTACCATTGGAGCACGTCTCCAAATATTTGGAGGCTAGAGTGCGATGTCCTCTTTCCAAAGAGGCTCGCAATAAGCTTAGGGCGGAGTGCCCCAGACCCATCATCCCTAACAGGGTGTGCGAGACTCCAGCGGTCGACCCCAAGATGACGCAGTTCCTCGCCAAATCGGGTTGGAACCCGCGTAGGGGTCTGGAGTCGGTGCTACGATCCTGCCAGGATAAACTCCTGGACATATTTGGCCCGCTAGCTAAGCTTTTTGACCTGGCAGAGACAGCTAAAGCCGAGGACAAGCAAGTTGACCCGCTGGAATTGCGCGAATGGGTACAGAGGGCCATTTGCATAGCAGGGAACGTGAACACGTCCTTGGCTATAGAGAGGAGAAAGGCCATCCTCTTCAAAATTGAGCCAAAGCTGTCAAACCTAGCTCTGACGGAGGCTGGAAAGGAGGCCCAGGGCCTTTTATTTGGAGAACCATTCATTAAGGACCTAGGGAGGTTTGTGGGGGCTTTCACGGCCTTAGACAAGGCCCAGTCCTCCATGAAGCGAGTTTTTCACGGTAAGGTCTCTACCAGGGCCGGCAGCTTCAGGGGCCGCCTGTCCGGCCGTGCCCAATTTCAGTCCCGTGGTTCGGGCCGAGGCTCCTACTCCCAGAGGTCTTCATTCCAGGAGCACAGACGAGAACAGTCTTCGTTCTTCCCTTCACGAGGAAGCTCCTGGCATCCAAGAGGATATCGAGGAAATCCGTCTTCTAGACGTCCCTACGGTGAGTCTACCAACTCATTTCAATTCTTTAAAGGCTTGTGTAGGGGGCAGACTACGTCTTTTTTCCCCAGCTTGGTCCCACATCACCTCGGACCGTTGGGTCCTGTCCACGGTCAGGGGTTTCCATATCGAGCTGACGTCCTCTCCACTATCCCTCCCACCCCCGCACCCGGCGATACTCTCAGCGGAGAACCGCGTGCTGGTCGACTCAGAACTGTCGGACCTGGTCCGCAAAGGAGCCATAGAACCGGCTCCGATGTCCCCTGGCCTGATAATCAGCAATATTTTTCTAGTGGCAAAAAAGGGGGGCCAACTTCGGCCCGTTATCAATTTACGCGCCCTCAACGCGTTCGTCAGATACCGCCATTTCAAAATGGAGGGCATCCATCGCCTTCGGGACCTCCTTCAGATGGGCGATTGGATGGTCAAGCTGGACTTGAAGGACGCTTATCTTACTGTCCCAGTAGAGGACGCGTCCAGGAACCTTCTCTGTTTCTCTTGGCAGGACAGGATTTGGCGATTCACGTGCCTCCCGTTCGGCCTCTCTTCAGCTCCCTGGTGTTTCACCAAGCTGATGCGTCCGGCTATGGCGTGGCTGCGCAGTCGTGGAGTTCGTCTCATCGTATATCTGGACGACATTCTGATCATGGCCCAGAATCGGTCAGTATTACTGGATCATCTTCGCTGGACCATGGATCTTCTGTCAGATCTGGGTTTCCTCCTCAATCAGGAGAAGTCTTGCCTCACCCCGTCTCACGTGATGGAGTTCTTGAGGTTTCTGGTGGATGCCACGGCAGGGACGCTCAGCCTACCTCCGGCCAAGGTTCGGTCCATACGGAAGGAGTTGTGCAAAGCTCGGTCGTCCTCCCGGATCCCTCTACGCCATCTAGCCAGGATCATAGGGCTGCTGGCCTCGTCTATCCAGGCGGTTTTCCCAGCCCTGCTTCACTACCGGGCTCTACAGCGCCTGAAGATCTCCCACCTTCGGGCGGGGGCTTCCTATGCGGATTGGATCTCGCTGGACGAGGAGACCAAGGAGGAACTATCCTGGTGGATCCACAATCTGCGTGCGTGGAACGGCAAGGCGATCTTCGGCCATCGTCCGGATTTCGTGGTAGATTCGGATGCCAGCCTGTCGGGCTGGGGAGCTCACTGCGAGGGGATCACGACCGGAGGCGGTTGGTCAGAGGCCGAGGCGGGATTCCACATCAATGCGCTGGAACTGTTGGCTGGATCATTTGCAATCAAGAGTTTCACGAAAGGCACGGCCAGATCCTGCATCCAACTTCGCATGGACAACGTGTCAGCGGTGCGGTACATCAATGGCATGGGCGGAACCCGCTCCACCATCTTGTCTCGTCTGGCGAAGGATTTCTGGGACTACTGTCTAGACAAGGAGTTGGTTGTTTTGGCGGAATATCTCCCTGGCGTCCAGAACATTCATGCGGATTGGAGCTCTCGGTATCTTTCCGATTCCAGCGACTGGCAGTTGGATCCCGCGGTGTTCCGTTCCTTAATGTCAATTTGGGGTCCTTGCTGCATCGACCTGTTTGCTTCCCGTCTCAACTCGCAACTACGACGTTTTTACAGTTGGCGCCCGGACCCGGAAGCCGAAGCGGTGGACGCATTTCTGCAGGATTGGTCCAGAGATCTGCTTTACGCGTTTCCTCCATTTCAGCTGATCCCGAGGACCCTGATTCAGGTGCGACGTTATTCGGCAGATCTGGTGCTGCTGGTCCCTTTTTGGAACTCCCAGTCGTGGTTTCCGCACCTTCTGGAGATGATGATAGAGATCCCGTACCTGCTCCCGACGTCTCAGACTCTCCTCCGAGGTCCGAATCACCAACCACATCCTCTTCTCCTAGACGGATCCCTGCGCCTGCTGGCGTGTCGGATTTCAGGGGACCCTGGGAGGTCTCAGGAGTTTCGGGAACAGCTAGAGTCCTCTTGGAAAATGCGTGGGCCCCTGGCACCAGAAGATCTTACAGATCGGCCTGGGGATCTTGGGCTCGCTGGTGCGTGGCTAGGGACTTGGATCCCGTATCGGCACCTGTGACGGAGATCTTGCATTTCCTTTCTTCTTTATTTGACCAGGGCAAGGCTTACCGCACAATCAGCCTGTTCAGATCGGCTATTTCTGCCTCTCACCAAGGTTTTGATGGTACCCCTGCGGGACAACATCCTTTAGTATGTCGCCTCCTGCGCGGTTCTCGGATGTCTCGTCCTCCTAGACCTAGATTTTCTGCCACGTGGGATGTGTCTTGTGTCCTTTCTTTTTTGTCTTCTTGGCCTCAGAATACGGACCTTTCCCTTCGGCAGCTGTCGGCGAAGCTCGTCACTCTCTTTTGCCTGATCTCCTGCAAGCGGGTTTCAGACGTCCGGGCTTTGGACTTTGATGCACGCTCGTACACCCCGGAGGGGGTCTCTTTTGACATCTCTAGGAGGACTAAGACTCACATCCGTTCGGTGGCTTATCCTGCTTTCCCGGCTTCACCTTCACTTTGCCCAGTGGCCTGCCTCAGGGAGTATGAGGCTCGCACTTCTCCGCATCGGTCACGTGAGTTCCCGCATCTTTTCCTTTCGACCATTCGTCCTTTTGCCCCAGTGACCACTCCCACGCTGGCTAGGTGGATGAAGTGGATCATGGAGCTTGCGGGCGTGGATACTTCTGTTTTTTCGGCGCATTCTGCTAGGGGGGAATCTGCTACCTCTTTGGCGGTTTCTGGCGCCAGACTGGAGGACATTTTGAAACTGGCGGACTGGTCCAGCGTGTCCACGTTCAGGGAATTTTACTTCCGTCCAGGTCCTCACGTTTTTTCGTCAATTATTGAGAATTTGTCTTAACTTTGAACTTGCAATATGAGCCTCCGGGTCTTGTAATAAAATCAGGTGATTTTCCTATTTCATGACGTAAAGTCATGATTTTTTTAAAAACACGGAGGCGAGTATTGCCCGCCCTATGTTTTCCCTCCCTATGTGAGTTTTAAAGTTGGAATGATTTTGATTGTGTGTCATTTGCATATTGATTTAACTCTATGAGTTTTTTCCTGAGTAGGTTTGTCGCAACCATTTGTTTGTGGATACAATGCACCAATTTGCTTCTATCATGGTTCTGTTTTCGCCTTTTTTCAGGTTGAGATCGGTCAGTTCCGTGGTGTCCTTTGTTCTACGTCCTGGTTGGGAGGGTCGGCAGTTCGGTTCCAGCCGGTCATGTGACGTGGACTGCTTCAGGAGGTTCTTCAAGGTTGTTCCTGGTGTTCCTGTTCGCTTCCGGATGGATGGCGCTTTTGTTCCCAGGCTGTTCCGGTTCCTGGTTGGCGGTTCGGTTGGACTGTTCGGTTCGGATTTACAAAGAAAGAGGAGGATTTGCAGGCGGTGTGGCCTGTTATAGAGAGACTATGGGGAGGGGCTGATGACATGTTTCAATATTTTTATTTGTTCTTTGCTGCTATTGGTCAGAGTAAAGAAGGAGAATAGCAATACTCGCCTCCTTTAATAAAATCATGACTTTACGTCATGAAATAGGAAAATCACCTGATTATACAGCCACCACTAGAGGGAGCTCACTACATACAGATTATACAGCCACCACTAGAGGGAGCTCACTACATACAGATTATACAGTCACCACTAGGGGAGCTCACTACATACAGATTATACAGTCACCACTAGAGGGAGTGTCACGGAATGTGTACAGGTAACAAGGCAAAGCAACATGTATAAACGACTCGCTGGATCCAAAAACTAAGGAACCAAGGGAGACCCCTGCAGAAGACCTGGCACTTTCCCTGGCTGCTCAGCCTATGCAAAGATCCTAATGGTGGAGGTTTGCATATCCACGAACCTTGACTATAAAGCCCTGAGCACCCTACTATAGTGAGGGGACACGACCACCGGCTCCCTACACAAGACACGGAGGGAGTCAGGGTCATCTGGGATCCAGCAAACAGATATAAACATATAAAAGTACACTTAGCTTTGAAGCAAACAGGAGGACAGATCAGCGTGCACACACACTCCAGGAAGAAATATAAGCCGCCCAGAAAAGCCTTCTGGGGAGGCATTTAAAGGGAAGCAATTAAGACATGACAGCTGAGAGAGGCTGACGAGAGGAGGAGCTGAATACCACAACACAGAAACTCAAGGAGGAGGTTCTGAAAGGCCTCTGTCAGAGCTTCTCAGCTGTCTGGTTGTGACAGTACCCCTCCCTCTACGAGTGGACTCCGGACACTCAGAGCCCACCTTCTCAGGATGGGACCTATGGAATGCCCTGATGAGACGAGAGGCCTTAATGTCCGTCACTGGGACCCACATCCTCTCCTCAGGACCATACCCCTCCCACTGAACAAGGTACTGAAGAGAACCGCGGACAAGACGAGAATCCACAATCCTAGAGACCTGAAATTCAAGATTCCCATCAACCATAATCGGAGGAGGAGGCAAAGGCGAGGGTACAATGGGTTGAACATAAGGTTTCAATAAGGACTTATGAAAAACATTATGGATCTTCCAAGTCTGAGGAAGATCAAGACGGTATGCAACAGGATTGATGACAGACAGGATTTTGTAAGGCCCAATAAACCTAGGACCCAACTTCCAGGAGGGAACCTTCAATTTGATATTCTTGGTAGACAACCACACCAGATCACCAACATTCAGGTCCGGACCAAGCACACGTCTCTTATCAGCCACACGCTTATATCTCTCACTCATGCTCTTTAGATTATCTTGAATCTTTTGCCAAATAGATGACAAAGACGAGGAGAATCTGTCCTCATCAGGTAAACCAGAAGACCCCTCTCCCGAGAAAGTCCCAAACTGTGGATGAAACCCATATGCACCAAAAAATGGTGACTTATCAGAGGACTCCTGACGACGGTTATTTAAAGCAAACTCAGCAAGGGACAAAAAAGAACACCAATCCTCTTGATTCTCCGCCACAAAACAACGCAGATATGTCTCCAGATTCTGATTGACGCGCTCTGTCTGGCCATTCGACTGCGGGTGGAAAGCAGAAGAGAATGACAACCGAACCCCCAAGCGAGAACAGAAAGCCTTCCAGAATCTGGAAACAAACTGCGTGCCCCTATCAGAGACTATGTCTGAAGGAATACCGTGCAACTTGACAATGTGATCAACAAATGCCTGCGCCAGCGTCTTAGCATTGGGCAAACCAGGAAAAGGGATGAAATGCACCATTTTGCTAAAACGGTCCACCACCACCAGAATCACAGTCTTCCCCGAGGAACGAGGCAGGTCCGTGATAAAGTCCATGGACAGATGTGTCCAAGGACGGGAAGGAATGGGTAAGGGAAGGAGAGGACCTGATGGCCGTGAATGAGGGACCTTGGCACGAGCGCAAGTCTCGCAGGCTGCCACAAAACCCTCAACCGACTTACGAAGCGCAGGCCACCAGAATCTCCGAGCGATGAGATCCAGTGTGGCTCTTACCCCCGGGTGCCCAGCAAGGACCGTATCGTGGTGTTCTTTAAAAATCTTGTGTCTTAAAGCGAGAGGCACAAACAACCTCCCAGGAGGACAAAGATCAGGAGCCTCTGACTGGGCTGCCTGCACCTCTGCCTCCAATTCAGGAAAAAGAGCAGAGACCACCACACCTTCAGCCAAAATGGGACCCGGGTCTTCAAAATTCCCGCCTCCCGGAAAACAACGTGACAGGGCATCTGCCTTCACATTCTTAACTCCAGGGCGGAACGTGACAACAAAATTAAACCTAGAAAAGAACAACGACCATCTGGCCTGTCTCGGGTTCAGACGCTTGGCTGACTCCAAGTAGGCCAGATTTTTATGGTCAGTAAATACGGTAATAGGGTGTCTGGCCCCCTCTAGCCAATGGCGCCATTCCTCAAAAGCCAACTTGATGGCCAACAATTCCCTATCTCCCACATCGTAATTTCTCTCTGCGGAGGAGAGTTTTCTTGAGAAAAAGGCACACGGTCGCCAATTGGCAGGAGAGGAACCCTGAGACAAGACCGCCCCCACACCCACCTCAGAAGCATCAACCTCAACTATGAAGGGTAATGAAACATCAGGTTGCACCAAGATGGGAGCGGAAGCAAAACTCTCCTTGATATCAGAAAAGGCCTTACGCGCCTCTACTGACCAAGAAGAAAAATCTACCCCCTTTCTGGTCATATCAGTGAGTGGTTTAACAATAGAAGAATAATTCAAAATGAACTTCCTGTAATAATTGGCAAAGCCCAAAAAACGCATCAGCGCCTTTTGATTCTCAGGAAGCTCCCACTCAAGCACAGCGCGGACCTTCTCGGGGTCCATGCGAAAACCAGAAGCGGAGAGAAGAAACCCCAGAAATTGAATTTCTGGAACCGCAAACACACATTTTTCCAGTTTCGCATATAGTTTATTCTCCCGCAGGATGAGCAAGACCTGACGTAAATGTTCCTTATGAGTTTTGAAATCGGGAGAAAAAAATCAAAATGTCATCCAAATACACCAATACAAATTTTCCCATCAAATGATAAAAAATGCTGTTCACGAAATGCTGAAAAACGGCTGGGGCATTCATCAAACCAAAAGGCATAACCAAGTTTTCAAAATGGCCCTCAGGGGTATTGAAGGCCGTCTTCCATTCGTCCCCTTCTCTGACCCTGACCAGGTTGTATGCCCCTCTTAAATCTAATTTGGAAAAGACTTTAGCCCCAACAACCTGGTTAAACAGGTCCGGGATCAGAGGAAGCGGATAAGGGTCACGAATTGTGATATTGTTCAGCTCCCTGAAATCCAGACAAGGTCTTAAAGAACCATCTTTTTTCTTAACAAAGAAAAAACCAGCGGCAACAGGTGACTTTGAGGGTCGTATGTGTCCCTTTCTCAGACTCTCAGAGATATAAGTACGCATAGCGATCCTCTCAGGTTGGGAAAGATTGTATAAACGAGATTTAGGCAGCTTGGCGTCTGGGATGAGATTAATAGGGCAATCGTACTCCCTGTGCGGGGGCAAAACCTGAACTCCACTCTCAGAGAAGACATCCGAAAATTCAGAGAGAAAAGATGGTACAGTCTTAGTAGCAACCTCAGAAACAGATGTCGTGAGGCAATTCTCTCTGCAAAAGTCACTCCAACCAACCATTTATTTGCCTTGCTTGCCAATCAATGGTGGGGTTATGTTTAGTGAGCCAGGGTAGCCCCAACACTAGAGGAGTCGGCAAACCGCTAAGGACGAAACATGACACATCCTCAACATGAGCATCACTCACAATTAAACGGATATTGTGAACTATGCCCTTTAATGACTTCTGAGAAAGTGGAGCGGAATCGATAGAAAACACAGGAATATCCTTTCTCAAAGCACACACCTGGAAACCATGAGTTATCGCAAAGTGATTATCAATGAGATTAACCGCTGCTCCACTATCCACAAAAATCTCACAAAAAATTTTCTTGCTCTCTAGCGCCACCCTAGCCGGCAGGACAAAACGGGAACTACAAGCAAACGGAAAATCTTCAATTTCCGCCTCAATCCTGCCAATAGTAACAGACGGAACATTTTTCAAAGATTTTTTCCTCTTTGTTTCTTTATTATACCCAGAGAACTGCCTGAATCTCCTAGAGGGACAAATATTTGCCAAATGATTAATACCTCCACAACAAAAACAAACCCTCTCATGCGGGCTGAATCTTCTATTGTCAGAAGCAATCAACCCCAGCTGCATGGGCTCCTGCTCAGAAGGGGCTGACAGCGACTGAGACCCCTGCGCAGAGAATGGGACCGCTGCACAGTCCTGGGACCGAGTATGACAGGAAAGAGAGATCTCTCCTCTCTCTCTAAGACGCCTGTCAATACGAACGGCCTGAGACATAGCAGAGTCCAAAGAAATAGGCCTTTCATGAAAGGCAAATGCATCTTTCAATCCCTCTGAAAGACCATGGCAAAATTGACTTCGGAGTGCAGCATCATTCCAACCAGTATCAGCTGCCCAACTCCGAAATTCTGAGCAGTACATTTCTGTGGATTGTTTACCCTGGCATAGGAGACGTAGTCTAGACTCCGCCAGAGCAATACGATCCGGATCATCATATATCTGACCCAGGGCTAAAAAGAATTCATCCACTGAACGGAGGGGCCGTGCCCCCTCCGGCAGCGAAAAGGCCCAGGACTGAGCGTTACCCCTGAGCAGCGATATAATGATCCCCACCCTCCGTTCCTCATCTCCAGAGGAAAGGGGAAGAAGGCGAAAATGGAGTTTGCAAGCCTCTCTAAAACGCACAAAATTCTCACTACCCCCGGAGAACGTATCCGGGAGCGAGATCTTAGGCTCAGAACAAGCTCCATGAACGCAAGCTGAACCGGTCACTTGAAGCTGAGACAAAGTCTTACGGAGGTCAGCTACCTCCAATGAAAGACCCTGGAAGCGTTCAGCCAAAAGTGAAACCGGATCCATGCTTAAGACGGTTTTGGCGGCTTATAATGTCACGGAATGTGTACAGGTAACAAGGCAAAGCAACATGTATAAACGACTCGCTGGATCCAAAAACTAAGGAACCAAGGGAGACCCCTGCAGAAGACCTGGCACTTTCCCTGGCTGCTCAGCCTATGCAAAGATCCTAATGGTGGAGGTTTGCATATCCACGAACCTTGACTATAAAGCCCTGAGCACCCTACTATAGTGAGGGGACACGACCACCGGCTCCCTACACAAGACACGGAGGGAGTCAGGGTCATCTGGGATCCAGCAAACAGATATAAACATATAAAAGTACACTTAGCTTTGAAGCAAACAGGAGGACAGATCAGCGTGCACACACACTCCAGGAAGAAATATAAGCCGCCCAGAAAAGCCTTCTGGGGAGGCATTTAAAGGGAAGCAATTAAGACATGACAGCTGAGAGAGGCTGACGAGAGGAGGAGCTGAATACCACAACACAGAAACTCAAGGAGGAGGTTCTGAAAGGCCTCTGTCAGAGCTTCTCAGCTGTCTGGTTGTGACAGGGAGCTCTCTACATACAGATTATACAGTCACCACTAGACGTGCATTACTGTTTAACTAGACAGGCCTGTCATGCAGTATTCTAGGAAAGCTGGGTGACAACACCATTTAGGGCCTGTATTTTCGACTATATAGGTTTTAACCCAGGTAAGTATAAAAAAAAGTTGATTTTCTAAGAATTTTTGTGTGATACAATTGTTTATATTCTGATAAAATTATGACTGCGGCACTCTCTGGGGAAGGAAACATGCCCCCTCATGTCAGGAGCCGCTGTCGCTTCTTCCATGTGAGCAAAAGAAATTGAAATTGCATTATTATTATTATTATTTTTTGCTTTTTCTGCTCTTTTGTTCATTTTGCTGATAAATGGGAATTTTCTGGTCTTCTATTCACTGACTGCATTCAGCTAGTATAATTCACTGACTGCATTCATCCAGTTTATTGTTCCGCTTTATTAACTGATTTTATTTGTCGCCGCCTGCCTTCGCCTGCGCTGCGGATCACCACCTCTGGGCTCAGAACTGGTGATTTGTATCTGTCTACAATTGTAACATTGTATAAAGGGGAGAGATCCTGCAAAGCGGCACAATGGGAGCGACATCTTCCGCCTGCGCGACGTAGCGGGTGATCTTCTCATCTCGAGTAATGAGCTTGCGGCTTTGTCAAGTCAAATGATAGCTCCTTTCATGAGATGGAGAGTTGTGTATGAGGCAAATTCAGAGACATGAAAGGATGGGATATGTAGCTCCTCTCTGTACAGGGCTCAGTTCAGTGGAGGTGTGTGGGGGGGGGGGGGCGTACCTTTGTTTAAATTAGGGGATGAGATTTCTGGGTCATCCTTACAAGAGTGTAATGTATTCTGCTGCATGAGCATATGCCCTGAGACCACTGCGCCAAACTGTATACAGAGAGCACACATACATCAGCTATACGGTATACATATCTCACATATACAGGTCCTTCTCCAAAAATTAGCATATTGTGATAAAGTTCATTATTTTCTGTAATGTGCTGATAAACATTAGACTTTCATATATTTTAGATTCATTACACACAACTGAAGTAGTTCAAGCCTTTTATTGTTTTAATATTGATGATTTTGGCATACAGCTCATGAAAACCCCAAATTTCCTATCTAAAAAAATTAGCATATCATGAAAAGGTTCTCTAAACGAGCTATTAACCTAATCATCTGAATCAACTAATTAACTCTAAACACCTGCAAAAGATTCCTGAGGCTTTTACAAACTCCCAGCCTGGTTCATTACTCCAAACGGCAATCATGGGTAAGACTGCCGCCCTGACTGCTGTCCAGAAGGCCATCACTGACCCCTCAAGCAGGAGGGTAAGACACAGAAAGACATGTCTGAAGGAATAGGCTGTTCCCAGAGCGCTGTATCAAGGCACCTCAGTGGGAAGTCTGTGGGAAGGAAAAAGTGTGGCCGAAAACGCTGCACAACAAGAAGAGGTGACCGGACCCTGAGGAAGATTGTGGAGAAGGACCGATTCCAGACCTTGGGGGACCTGCGGAAGCAGTGGACTGAGTCTGGAGTAGAAACATCCAGAGCCCCCGTGTACAGGCGTGTGCAGGAAATGGGCTACAGGTGCCGCATTCCCCAGAAACAGCGGCAGAAGCGCCTGACCGGGGCTACAGAGAAGCAGCACTGGACTGTTGCATGTCATTCGGAAATCAAGGTTCCAGAGTCTGGAGGAAGACTGGGGAGAGGGAAATGCCAAAATGCCTGAAGTCCAGTGTCAAGTCCCCACAGTCAGTGATGGTCTGGGGTGCCATGTCAGCTGCTGGTGTTGGTCCACTGTGTTTTATCAAGGGCAGGGTCAATGCAGCCGCTATCAGGAGATTGTGGAGCACTTCATGCTTCCATCTGCTGAAAAGCTTTATGGAGATGAAGGTTTCATTTTTCAGCACGACCTGGCACCTGCTCACAGCGCCAACACCACTGGTAAATGGTTTACTGACCATGGTATTACTGGGCTCAATTGGCCTGCCAACTCTCCTGACCTGAACCCCATAGAGAATCTGTGGGATATTGGGAAGAGAAAGTTGAGAGATGCAAGACCCAACACTCTGGATGAGCTTAAGGCCGCTATCGAAGCCTCCTGGGCCTCCATAACACCTCAGCAGTGCCACAGGCTGATTGCCTCCATGCCACGCCGCATTGAAGCAGTCATTTCTGCATAAGGATTCCCGACCAAGTATTGAGTGCAGAACTGAACATAATTATTTGAAGGTTGACTTTTTTTGTATTAAAAACACTTTTCTTTTATTGGTCGGATGAAATATGCTAATTTTTGGAGATAGGAAATTTGGGTTTTCATGAGCTGTAGCCAAAATCATCAATATTAAAACAATAAAAGGCTTGAACTACTTCAGTTGTGTGTAATTAATCTAAAATATATGAAAGTCTAATGTTTATCAGTACATTACAGAAAATAATGAACTTTATCACAATATGCTAATTTTTTGAGAAGGACCTGTAGAGCACTGATACAGTATACATACCTCATACATTGCATATACAGCACATATACATTATACATACCTCGCATAGTGCATATACACTCACCTTAATAATTATTAGGAACACCTGTTCTATTTCTCATTAATGCGATTATCTAGTCAACCAATCACATGGCAGTTGCTTCTATGCATGTAGGGTTGTGGTCCTGGTCAAGACAATCTCCTGGACTCCAAACTGAATGTCAGAATGGGAAAGAAAGGTGGGCTACAACAGCAGAAGACCCCACCGGGTACCACTCATCTCCACTACAAATAGGATAAAGAGGCTACAATTTGCACGAGCTCACCAAAATTAGACTGTTGAAGACTGGAAAAATGTTGCCTGGTCTGATGAGTCTCGATTTCTGTTGAGACATTCAAATGGTAGAGTCCGAATTTGGCGTAAACAGAATGAGAACATGTATCCATCATGCCTTGTTACCACTGTGCAGACTGGTGGTGGTGGTGGTGTAATGGTGTGGGGGATGTTTTCTGGGCACACTTTAGGCCCCTTAGTGCCAATTGGCCATCGTTTAAATGCCACGGGCTACCTGAGCATTGTTTCTGACCATGTCCATCCCTTTGTGACCACCATGTACCCATCCTCTGATGGCTACTTCCAGCAGGATAATGCACCATGTCACAAAGCTCCAATCATTTCAAATTGGTTTCTTGAACATGACAATGAGTTCTCTGTACTAAAATGGCCCCACAGTCACCAGATCTCAACCCAATAGAGCATCTTTGGGATGTGGTGGAACGGGAGCTTCGTGCCCTGGATGTGCATCCCTCAAATCTCCATCAACTGCAAGATGCTATCCTATCAATATGGGCCAACATTTCTAAAGAATGCTATCAGCACCTTGTGGAATCAATGCCACGTAGAACTAAGGCAGTTCTGAACAGGGCCGGCCTTAGGTGTTCAGGCGCCCTGTGCGAGCTAACCTTGTGGCGCCCCCCCCCCCCCCCAAAACAAAAAAACACTGCTTGTTGCTTGCATCATGGCATAGGCTGGCTGGCAATCCAAACAAGTAGTTACCAGCCCGCACACCCCAAACGCCGGTGCAACGTTATACTTCCCTACTTTGTGAGATTTCCCTACCCTCGTCACTTCCGGTCACACCGGACATGACATGAGGAGGTGTGCGGCGCCGCGCAGGCGCACAATGACAGGTTAGGAAAATTTCACAGCAGAGTGCGCATGTGCCAGGAGCCTCGCCGGCGGTTAGGGTAGGGAAAAATTATGGCCAGTGCGCAGGCGCGGTGATCAGATGGATGTGCACTGGCCCATAATTTTTCTCTACCCTAACTGTCGGCGAGGCTCCTGGCGCATGCGCACTCTGCTGTGAAATTTCCCTAACCCATCATTGTGCGCCTGCAAGGTGGGAAATATAACGTTACACCGGCCCTGGTGTGCCATCATTAATTTACACGACTTTTCCCTCCATGGGCCCAACAATGTTACCACCTGTGCCTATAACACAGTTCAGAAGGTGCTAGAAAACACAATGGGAAGATTTATCATTCCCCCTGCACCAGAATTGGGGCGCTAAGAAGCCACACATTTTTGCACAAGCTTTGGTTTGCTCAAACAATTGTGACTTTTTGCTCAATCTTGCCACTTTGCTAAATCGGGCAGGGTATGGATCAGTTTTCTAGTGCATGTAAATTACTATAAGGTAACTTACCTTATAGTCCGGTTCGACAGTCTCTGGAGCAGTCCTTCAGTCTGTCTGGGCTGGGGCGGGCTGTAGTCGGCAGACATTGACGCAGTGAGTGACACAGGAACGAGCGGGATGCGAGCGGAGCGCCTGCTGCTCCAGTCCTACACACTGGCCAATCAGCAGCAGGATCTTTGCGCTGCGAAAAGCTGATTGGCCAGTGTGAACTGTAAAATGGTGCAGACGTGCCAGACGCACGGCACGGAGGATCATCAGGTGACAGGTCAGACACAAGGGAGGGGGCATCAGGTCAGACAGGGAAGGGGGCATCAGGTCAGACAGGGGAGGGGGCATCAGGTCAGACAGGGGAGGGGGCATCAGGTCAGACAGGGGAGGGGGCATCAGGTCAGACAGGGGAGGGGGCATCAGGTCAGACAGGGGAGGGGGCTGGGGCCCGCCCCGAGGGAGAACACAAGTGCCGCCTCGCCTGCCGCATATTACACTGCGAGCTGTCGGCCGCCCGGCGCCCCTGTTGCTATTGGGCCCTGTGCGGCCGCACAGCCCGCACACCCCAAAGGCCGGCCCTGATCATACCTACCTTCATGGCAATCCAGGAAATGGGTCGCCACCGATGTTAGAGGTTTTTCCCCTTTACCCCTATCTCGTGCTGCCAACCGAATGTTGGATGTGTGCTGCTGTCACTCTTCTCCTGAGCTCCTGCATAGTCTGGCCCACATATATCCTGTTACAGGGGCACAAAAGGGCATAGACTATATTCCTGGAGCGACCATTAACATAATATTTTAAATCCACCCTACAGTTCTCTCCTTAGGAGAAGCTGTCCGAATTCAACATAAAGTGACAGATATTCAGTCCCCGCAAGGATATGTACCTCTCAATGTACCACCGCTTCCCGTGGTGCTATATATAAAGTAGGCACACATAAGAGGTGCTATACATAAAGGGGGCACAGTAAAGAGGTGCTAAGCGTAAAGGGGGCACATATAGGATGCACTATACATAAAGAGGGCACATATAGGATGCACTATACATAAAGGGGCACACATAAGAGGTGATAAGCTTAAAGGGGCACATATAGGATGCACTATACATAAAGGGGGCACATATAGGATGCACTATACATAAAGGGGGCACATATAGGATGCACTATACATAAAGGGGGCACATATAGGATGCACTATACATAAAGGGGGCACATATAGGATGCACTATACATAAAGGGGGCACATATAAGAGGTGCTATACATAAAGGGGGCACATATAGGATGCACTATACATAAAGGGGGCACATATTGTATAAGAGGTGCTCTACATAATAGGGGCACATATCAGATTCTGTACATATAGGAGCACATGTAAGAGGCTATATACAGTATGTATCATATATATATATATATACGGGCTACAGAGCATGAGGCACTATATATGTGGAGCACTGTGTGTGGCACTATATACAGAGGGCAATGATTATGTGATACTATATACAGGTGGCACAGAACATTTAGCACTATATACAAGGGGCACAGAGCATGTGGAGCTACCATTAGTGGCACTGTGTGTGACACTATATACAGAGGGCACAGAACACATCACACTATATACGGAGGGCATAGAACATGTGGAACTACCATCAGGAGCACTGTGTGTGACACTATATACAGGGGGCACAGATAGTGTGACACTATATACAGGGGTTACTTGGAACCTTGTTAAGATCCAGCCATGCTAAATAGGATTTTTTGAAATTTTCCAAGTGGTCTTAAACTTTTGATCAGGACTGTGTGTATATATATATATATATATATATTTATGTCGGGATTCGAACCCGTGACCAGCCACATCCCAGGCAGTAGCCCTGCTTACTAGGCTACCATCCTCTCTGGACATTCCTCCCTGAAACCTATTAGTTAACCTCAGTCTTGCCAAGCTTTGCTCATCACCCTTGATTCCCCACACCTGGTACTTCCCTATATAAGTCCAGCCCCTTGCACTCTAGCTTGCTGATTATTGAGCTCCTGAGCCTTGATCAAGCTTCTCCTCATCTGTTGCTCTTGCTACTGCTGGAAGTCCACTGCTGACCAGGAATTGCCTACCGACTACTCTTCTGCCTTATCCCTACCTACTGAACTGCTACCACTGTTGCCATCCGGATTGTCTGACCACGCTTACTGCCGCCTGCCCTGACCCACCGCCTGCCTACCGACTACTCTTCTGCCTTATCCCTACCTACTGAACTGCTACCACTGTTGCCATCCGGATTGTCTGACCACGCTTACTACCTGCCTGCGGTCCTTGCCAGTGGGCTCCACTCCTACCTCCAGCCAGCGGTCCTCTGACACAGGTGAGCCTGTAGGACTGTTACAGAATAATCAGCCACACTATGGAGTCCGCAATGGCCACTCTGCGTAAGCAGGTCTCTGAACTTCAAGAATTTGGTACTACATATCAGGAGAAATTTGCCCAGCTCCAAGTCGTAGTCCAAAGCCAACAGAGCGAGATTATTGAACTACAGAGGCAACTCCTGGACGTCCGCGGCACGGCTGCAGACACCCGCATGCCACTCCCATCAAGATTCGGCGGTGATAGACGTCAGTATCGGGGGTTTCTAAACCAATGCCGCATCTATTTTCAGATGTACCCGGCCCCCTTCACCACCGAGAAGAAGAAGGTGCTATTCATGGTCAATCTCCTGACGGATGAAGCATTAGCATGGGCATCACCATACGTGGAGACTAACAGTCAGCTCCTGAACAACCTAAACAACTTCATCACCGCAATGAGCCAAGTCTTCGACGACCCCAACCGCTGTGCGACAGCCGAGGCGCGACTACATAGTCTGCGGCAAGGGAGACGCTCCGTCGCCGAATACACCGCTGAGTTTCGCCGTTGGGTCACGGACACCACCTGGAACCCAGCGGCACAGAGGAGCCAATTCCGGCGAGGCCTGTCCGAATTAATAAAGGACGAACTCGCCAGAGTTGAGGCCCCGGACGATCTGGATGACTTCATTCAGTTATGCATCCGGATAGATCAAAGACTCTCCGAGAGGAAGAAAGAAAGACTCTGGTCCTTGGACCACAGACCCACTTATTCCTTCTCTTCCACCGCCCAGCGCGACCCCCGGTCAGCAACTGAACCTATGCAGGTCGACGCTCTACGTAGGTCTCTATCCACAGCTGAGAAGGAGAGACGGCTGGCCGAAAACCTCTGCCTCTACTGTGGGGAGCCGGGTCATTTTGCCATCAAATGTCCTCATAAGATCCGAAAGACTATTGCCGTCACGGAACTAAAGGAGCAACCACAGACTCCAACCCCACCAGCAGCCCCTGAAAATAACAACACGGCGGCTCATGGATCCCACTTCATCGTCCCCATCCTCATCGAGATTGAGGGGCGACAACTCCCCTGTTCAGCGATGTTAGACTCCGGGGCGGGAGGCAACTTCATGGACCTAACCTTCGCCCGCGAAAAGAATATTCCACTGACAATCAAGGCAGCCCCCGTTGACCTGGAAACCGTCGACGGATCCCCACTCTCCTCAGGGCCGGCCACTCACGAGACCACCGAACTACAACTCCTCATAGAACCAGATCACCGTGAAAAGATCCACTTCTCTCTGATCGCCTCCCCGAAGTTCCCAGTGATCTTGGGCATCCCATGGTTGGCCACCCACAACCCCTCGGTGGACTGGGAAACCCGCTGCATACGATTCCCGTCCGAGTTCTGCACGCTAAATTGCTCCCACAAACCCGTCCTTCCACCCGAAGACACCACATCTCAAAACTATCTGTCAAGGATCTGCTACCCCCTCAATACAGCGAGTTCCAGGATGTCTGCGACAAGAAAAACGCAGACAAGCTGCCACCACACCGACCCTACGACTGCCCTATAGAACTGTTGCCCGGGGCCGAAATACCCTTTGGCAGTATCTACTCCATCTCAGAGCCTGAACTCAAGGCTCTGAAAGAGTACCTGGACGAGGACCTGAGGAAGGGGTTCATCCGGCCCTCCACCTCTCCCGCGGGAGCCCCCTTTTTCTTCGTAGAGAAAAAAGACTCCTCCCTGCGTCCCTGCATAGACTACAGAAAGCTTAATGACATAACCGTAAAAAACCGGTACCCGCTCCCACTGATTTCCGAACTCCTTGAGAGACTCCGGGAAGCGAAGATCTTCACCAACGGGCCTACAACCTCGTCCGAATCCGCCCTGGGGACGAATGGAAGACCGCCTTCCGGACACGTTATGGTCATTTCGAGTACCTGGTCATGCCTTTCGGACTCTGCAATGCTCCCGCCACCTTCCAGCACTTCATTAACGACGTCCTCAGGGACATGCTGGATCTGTTTGTAGTCGTTTACCTGGACGACATCTTGATCTTCTCTGAAGACCTCGAGCAGCACCGCAAACACGTCCGCAGGGTACTGCAGAGGCTCAGACAGAACTCTCTCTATATCAAGCTAGAGAAATGCGAGTTTGAGCGAACCACCACTCAGTTCCTCGGATACATCATCTCCCCAGAGGGCCTAAGTATGGACCCGGGGAAGGTCCAAGCTGTGATGAACTGGCCCGTTCCGAAAAACGAGAAGGAGATACAAAGATTCATTGGCTTCGCCAACTTCTATCGGAAGTTTATCCGGAACTTCTCCAAGGTCATAGCACCAATCGCCCAACTCACCAAGAAGGCAGTCCCCTTCTCCTGGACACCCGAGGCCCAGGAGGCCTTCACCAAGTTGAAACTCCTCTTCACTTCTGCCCCAATCCTAATCCACCCGAACCCCGAGCTCCCATTTACAGTCGAAGTGGATGCATCAGACTCTGCGGTGGGGGCAGTTTTGTCACAACGGACAGGGGAGAGGATGCTATTACACCCGTGCGCATATTTCTCCCGCCAGATGTCCCCCTCTGAGAAGAACTATGACATCGGGAACAAAGAACTACTGGCGATCAAGGATGCCTTCTCCGAGTGGAGACACCTGCTGGAGGGAGCCACCAACCCCATAATCGTACTAACTGACCACAAGAACCTCGAGTTCATCCGCAGCGCTAAGAGACTCTTAGCCAGACAGGCCAGATGGAGCCTATTCTTTTCCCGCTTCAACTATCTCATCACCTATCGCCCTGGATCAAAAAACGGCAAGGCTGACGCCCTCTCCAGAATGTTTTCCGAGCCCTCACAGAGTAACAAGGGCCAAAATAACATCTTGCCCGAGAGAAGGGTCGTAGGGGCCACCTACTCTAAAGAACTCCTGGGCACAATCAAAGAAGGATATGAAAATGACCCCTTCCTCTCCCACCCCACAGGCAATGTCAGCCTTACGTTTAAGAACGGTCATTGGTTTCATCAGGACCTACAACTATATGTACCAGAAATCGCACGGCTCGAAGTGCTCAAACTCAACCATGACTCCAAGGTGGCCGGCCATTTTGGCACAAGAAAGACCAAGGAGCTTCTCTCCCGCTCCTTCTGGTGGCCAACATACAGGGAGGACATCAAGAGGTACATCTCCTCGTGCACGGTCTGTGCCCGCAATAAGACTCCTCGTTCCTCTCCCGTGGGTCTGTTACAACCTCTCCCGATTCCCTCCAGCCCCTGGGGCTCGATCTCCATGGACTTTGTGGTAGACCTTCCTCCTTCAAAAGGGATGAACACCATCCTGGTCGTGGTCGACCGTCTCACCAAGATGGCCCATTTCATCCCCTACAAAGGCCTACCCACAGCCAAACAGACGGCCGATCTTATTCTCAGAGAGGTCTTCAGGCTGCATGGGATCCCGGACGACGTGGTCTCCGACCGAGGTGTACAATTTGCCTCAAAGTTCTGGAAGAACTTCTGCCTGGCGCTCGGGGTTAAAGTGAACCTGTCCTCTGCTTTCCACCCTCAGTCAAACGGGCAGACGGAGAGAACTAATCAGACCCTAGAGCAATACCTACGCTGTTTCAGCTCCCACCTGCAGGATGACTGGCTTGATCATCTCCCCACGGCCGAGTTCGCCTACAACAATGCTGAGCACAGCTCAACCAAGCACAGCCCCTTCTTTGCTAACACAGGCTCACACCCGGTGTTCATTCCCCACCTACCCGTTGCCTCCACCCTCCCAGCAGTGGCCGAACGCCTAACAACCCTACAGGAGGCACAAGAGAACATTATAGACAACCTCCAGCTTGCCCAGAGGCGCTTTAAACAGGGAGCAGACAGACGTCGCAAACCCACCCCGGGCTTCCATGTGGGAGACAAGGTATGGCTGTCCACCAGGAACCTCAGATTGAAGGTCCCCTCCAAAAAATTTGCCCAAAGATACATGGGTCCGTACCGGATCACCGCACAAATCAACGAGGTCACGTTCCGGCTCGACCTTCCGGACTCCATTAGGGTGCACCCTGTCTTCCATTGCTCTCTCCTCAAGCCATACGTGGAGAACACCTTCACAGGCCGCCACTCTCCCCCACCACCACCCGTGAGGGTACAGGGTGAAGAAGAATACGTTGTCGCAAAGATCCTCGACTCCAGGATCCACCGGGGAAGACTACAATACCTAATTGGGTGGGAGGGTTACCCTCCCGAGGATAACTCCTGGGAGCCAGAAGAGAATGTCCACGCCCCCAGACTGGTAAAAGAGTTCCACCAACGGCACCCCGGTAAGCCTGCCCCTGCGGTGCCCGGAGGTCACCTTGGAAGGGGGGGGAGTACTGTCGGGATTCGAACCCGTGACCAGCCACATCCCAGGCAGTAGCCCTGCTTACTAGGCTACCATCCTCTCTGGACATTCCTCCCTGAAACCTATTAGTTAACCTCAGTCTTGCCAAGCCTTGCTCATCACCCTTGATTCCCCACACCTGGTACTTCCCTATATAAGTCCAGCCCCTTGCACTCTAGCTTGCTGATTATTGAGCTCCTGAGCCTTGATCAAGCTTCTCCTCATCTGTTGCTCTTGCTACTGCTGGAAGTCCACTGCTGACCAGGAATTGCCTACCGACTACTCTTCTGCCTTATCCCTACCTACTGAACTGCTACCACTGTTGCCATCCGGATTGTCTGACCACGCTTACTGCCGCCTGCCCTGACACACCGCCTGCCTACCGACTACTCTTCTGCCTTATCCCTACCTACTGAACTGCTACCACTGTTGCCATCCGGATTGTCTGACCACGCTTACTACCTGCCTGCGGTCCTTGCCACTGGGCTCCACTCCTACCTCCAGCCAGCGGTCCTCTGACACAGGTGAGCCTGTAGGACTGTTACTATTTATTTATTTATTTATTTTTTTCTTAGTAATTACACATTTATTTTGTGCCATACATTTTTTACAATTACTAAAAATTTTAAAAAATACTACTGCATTGTAGCCCAGAACTTTAACCACTACACTATATATAGCTGCATAGCCAGTCACTGAAAAAATTTAAATAAAAAAAATAATGAGTACAGTAGAAGTCTCATATATATATATATATATATATATATATATATATATATATGTATATATATTTTTTTTTTTTTTAAGTAACTGGCTATGCAGCTATTATAGCTGAGTGGATAACTGCCTTGCCTCTTATACAAAAGGATGTGAGTTCGACAGAAACTTTTCTGAAATAGAGGCTAAATTAGATTTAAATACACTGGGGTGCCCCCAAGCACTGACTCCATATATGGACATAGTAGCTATATATGGAGTCAGAGCAGGGACTCCTAAGCCGGGGACTCACACTGAGGGATTCCCTCACTGTACAGCGATCTTCTGCATAGAAATAGAGGCTAAATTAGATTTAAATACACTGACTCGAGCATCGTGCTTGAGCACACGCGGTGTTTGGCCGAGCGTGCTCGCTCAACACTAATATTTATTGTAATATTTAGTGATTGATGAACACGCAGTCAAATGTTCGCGAACCCCAAGTTCGCGGCGGGCCCCATTCACTTTAACGGCAGGCGAACCTGAAAAACCTTCAGGTCATATTTGCAGCCACCAAATACTTACAAGAATTTCACAAATCGTCCCACAACATGGACAGTGACATACCAGAGGGGGATCATAGAATGTGTCAGCAGATAAGAACCATTTGGCCCATCTAGTCTGCCCAATATACTGAATACTATGGATAGCCCCTGGCCCTATCTTATATGAAGGATTGGCCTCATGCCTATCCCACTCATGCTTAAACTCCTCCACTGTATTTGCAGCATGATCAATGGCAAAAATTCCCACAAAAAATATGTATTTTAATCAGGGGCCATTTTTATGCGTCTTAAATTGAAACTCTCAAAAATGTGCCCTGCTGGAGCCTGGAAATTTTTTATTTTAGGCCACGGGAGTGCAGACCCCAAACATTAGGCATTCACCGTACAGAAAAGATCAAGTGATTATGTGGCTGGAGGTATATTAGACGGTCATAAGATATTAATTTTGCTGCAGGCCAGTGGAGTACAGGCCCCAAACATTATTTATTTGATGTACAGAAAAGATCAAGCTTTGTCTTCTTCTCATTGTCTGTCGCTAGTAGAGGCCTAATCATGGCAGGCAGGTTCCCCCAGAAGTATCTTGCTGGATGAGCAGCCAATACTGCACTTGCATCAATCTTGACAGGATTCGGCTCCAGGTTGAGAGGAATTGTTTTTTAAAATGCTTTCTCCATCACAACACCCTCCACGTCGTTGAATAAACCGAAGACTGGCCAATTCTCTCCTAAGAAAAAATTTAAATGTCATTATTTAATTTATTCCATATATATGTTCTAAAATTCGGTGTCTCCATGATCAATCTTCAGCGTGGGGGTCCCACACGGGTTCTACACACTTCCAAAATAAAGTGGGGCGAATAGATGACGGATGATCGGGACGCTCCATGATCTTCCCAGGAGCTGCTTTTGGAAGCCGAGGTTCATTCCTGAGACATCTGTGTGGGAATCTGAAGACCATCTCCATCTCCGTGCACCACAGGATGTCCTCCTCCTCCTCCTGTGTGAGGAAAAATTAAATTTTTATTATAAAATGTATTAAATATAATAAGGATGCCCTTTCCATTCTAAGATGACTGGGCCCATCTGACGAAGAGACTGGGCCCTGGTTGGTTTGAATCGTGATTAAATTCGCAACTCTTCCGGGCTCCAAGCAATCTTGAAGCTTGTCTGTCTGTCGCTAGCAGAGGCCTAGGCCCGCCAGGCAGGTTCCCCCAGAAGTGTCTTGCTGGATGAGCAGCCAATACCGCACTTTCATCAATCTTGACAGGATTTGGCTTCAGGTGGAGAAAATTATTTTTTTTTTTTTATGCTTTCTCCATTGCAACACCTCGTTGTTGAATAAACCGAAGACTGGCAGATTCTCTCCTGTCTTACGCAACATTTAATTTTTATTATTACATTTATTAAATATTTTAACATTGATTTTATTAAACCAAAACTTGATTGAAATTATAAGAAAGTATACTTAAATTTGCCTAATAACTCAAGTGTGAACTCAGCCTTACAGGTCGATGTTAGCGCCAAGAAGAAGCGCTCTCCTTTTACACCGTCGTCAGTTGATTCCACATAGACGTCTACAGAACGTGTTCTATTAACCCCTTATACAAGTAGAGCCCCCGACAGTGTGGAGAGGGGGTCAGCAGTAAGTTTGTGTTGACGTCACTGATTATTTTGCCCTTCCTCTGATCCGTCAGGACAATAACCCACAAAAACGGATCCTGTCTGTGGAGCATCCGTCGTCACTCGGTCAGCATTTGGTCAGTAATCCATCAGTATTGATAAAGCCCAAAAAAACAGGAGTGGATCCAAAACAGAGATGACACGTGAATGGAATATTTGCATGTCTTCTGTGTTTTGTACCCACTCCTGCTTTTGGCTACCAAATCATAAGCCAATTCTGATGGGATCATACAGGCCTTACAGCTGCTACACAGACAGGATCCGCTGTGCGTCTGATTTTTCCTTCCTTCTGACAGATCAGAAGAAGGGTCAAATAAATGATGATGTCAGCCAGGCCGAAAGGCAAAATAGTGGAACAGTCATGAAGTGGGGAGTGTGTAAACAGCATGAGAAGTCCACAGAGTGTCCCTATGACAGAGTCTGGAGGTGGCAGCAGCATCAGGAGGAGGCCACAGAGTGGCACAATGACAGTGTAACTAAGCAAAAACCCAGCACAGGATCTTTGTTATCCAGAATTTAATGAGGAATAGTACTCTCTCTTGATGATGCAATCTTTAGCTCTGATTAAATTGATCATTAAGAGAAGAACTCAGATACTTGAGGAAGTCACAGAAAAAAATAAAACAAATGAAAGAAATAATTTACAAATTACCCAGAAATGAGGAATTCAATAAGTGGCAGGAAAGGCCTAGATAAAACAGAAAAAAACTAAGAAATATACAAACAATTTGTCAACAGAAGAAAGATCATCAAGTAAAACAGGTACAATCACATGAGGAGAATAATCAAGAAAGAGGAACAAGCCAAAATGATTCATATACCAAATTCATGGTCCCTACCACAAATAGATTTGAAGTACTCACAGATAATCATTTTTTAGATGGAACCCCACCCGACCACAGAACACAATATCGAAACACACCACAACAGTCACCGGAACGAACCCAACACTCACCACAACAGTCAGAATTTAACCAGCGATCTAACGAAGGAGTTTAATCAAAAACTCATCAAGTACTATAAAAAGGGATCAGAAAATTTTATACATTCAGATCAGGAATACCAATTCATTCTCAATACACAACATATAACACCGGTCTTTTACTGTTTACCTAAGATCCATAAGAATCAGACTGACTCACCCAGATGACCAATCATTTCGGGGATTGGCTCTTTAACATTGAATCTGTCCCAATACATCAATAAATTATTACAGCCTATGGTAAAAAATATAAACTCTTATATCAAGGATACCACTCAAATCATTGAGATAATAGAAAAAATTCAATTTTAACCTCAGTGGCACATGGGTACTCTGGATGTGCACTCTCTATATACTATTATTGATCATACTCAGGGCATAGAAGCCATGGAATCACAGTTACAATAGGATGGCAGGCTATGTTCAGATAAGGTCAAATATCTAGCAGAAGGAGTGGAGTTCATACTGACACACAATTATTTTCACTTTGAATCCAATTAGGGGTACTGCCATGGGGACCAGGTTTGCCCCCAGCTATGCCAATTTATTTATGGCGCAATGGGAATTAAAAATATCAGCCCAAGACTGGGGACAGACCTGGTCCTCTGGCAATGTTATATCGATGATATGATTTTCATTTGGCAAAAAGGATAGAGTGAACTTAACATCTTTTTGGAAGAAATCAACACAAATTCATATAATTTACAATTTACATCCAATATGAGTAGAACATCAGTGGATTTCAGTTGACCAAGATAGATTAATATGTAGCACGTACCAGAAACCCATCACCAAAAATGGATATAGAATGTATACAAGCTGCCATCTACCGAGATGGCTCCTCAATATTGCCTCAGGCCAATTCCGCCCTATTTAAACAGAATTGCACTACTAATAAACAATTTGAGGAAGAAGCCAAAGTAATAAAAGAACAATTCTTAATTAAATAATATCCACTCAATAAAATCCAGACATCTCTATCCAAGATAAGAGAACGAGACCGTCAATCTTTCTTCATGACAAAAAAAGTTCACATACTTTTTCCACCTGCGCTGTGAATGGTTACATGGTGTGTTCAATAAAAACATGGTAACATTTAACTCTTTGTGTGTTATTAGTTTAGAGTGAATCGTCCCGGCTGATGTTCGTCCATTACTAATTGTTTTGTTATTGCCACTCACTAATATAATGTATATTATTATTATTTTATTTGTATTATTTTGTCATTATTTCATAATATATTTTATTAGAAATTATAGTTTTTATATGAATTTCCTTTATGTAAAAGTAATTTTTTTATATTTTACTATTCTTCTTTCTTTTTTTTATTATTGTTATTATTATTAATATTATATTTTCAGATTTTCATTCTTTTTTTTATTTGTACTGTTATTATTTAAAAATGTATTATATTATTATATTGTTACATTTTTATATTATGATTATTATATTTTTATACATTTATTATTATTATTGCCAATATTAATATATTTTCTAATTTTTATTTTTTATATTAGTACTATTATTATTATTATAATAAAAAAAATGTTATTATTGTTAGAATTTTTATAGAATTATTATTATATTATTATATTGTTACATTTTTATATTATGATTATTATATTTTTATACATTTATTATTATTGCCAATATTAATATATTTTCTAATTTTTATTTTTTATATTAGTACTATTATTATTATTATTATTATTATAATTAAAAAAAATATTTTAATTTTATTATTGTTAGAATTTTTATAGAATTATTATTATTATTATTATTATTATTATTATTATTAATTTCTATTACTTTTTATTAGTTTACTCTTTCCCTTATTCCTTGCGCCCCCGGCTATTTTCCTCTCTCTGCCGCCGTTGTCTTTGGTTTTCAGGATAATGTTCTGTATTATTCCTGTTTTTCATATTCACGGCGCTTTATGAAATATTAAAGTGACCTCCATTGAATCCCTTCCCCTCACAGCGCGCTGACATTGTTGCGGCGTGCATCCTGCAGTGACATAACAGAGATATCAGATTCTAGCGCAGACAACCCCCTCGTTCTGTCAGATCCGGCAGCTGCTCCCCCCTCGTTCATGCTGCCCGCCGACTGGAGACGTTAAGTGCGCAGATTTTAGTCCGGGGAAAGATAAAATGTCTGAGTTTCCGAGAACATTACGCACAGATGTGTGGTGCGAGCGTCTCAGGCCTGGATCAATAAACCATGAATGCTCAGCCTGACACGTAATTCACACTATAAGAACCTTGATCACGTCCGTCTGGAAACATCACAGAGACTCTGGCGCAAATTACCTTCATCTGAACCCAAAGTCTGCGCCCGCACATGACGCTTTATGTCCGGTGTGAGCAATGGTGACGATCCTGAAGATTAATCACTGTACAGTGAACAGTTCTACTCTGGCATTTCTAGTCAAATAATTTTCAGGATGTCTGCTTACTGTCAGTGAATGGAATATTATAGACTGTTCCAAAGCTTTTCTAGAAGTACATTCCCCCGTGACTCCAGACTGATACATTGAAACAAAGTTTGAGCACAGAAGATTTCTGCAGTTGATGTGTTACCCTTATTGAATATTCAGTTCCTCTTTTTCTTATCTTCTGTCCTCGCTGTAATAGAATCAGCTCTCCATGTACTGACATTCTGCTCAGCTTCTGCTAATAAACAGCAGGGCTTCAGTGTAAAGCATGGTGGAGGACAGAACACCAACCAGAGGTTCAGAAGAGACAGGTGCTGGATTTCAGACAACTTTAGACTCTAAGGCCTCTTTTCCACGAGCGTGTCCGGATTAGGTCCGGATGCGTCCCGGTGCATTGCAGCAAACCTGCGCGAGTAGATACGCAATTGCAGTCAGTTTTGACTACGATTGCGTTCCGTTGTTCAGTTTTTATCACGCGGGTGCAATGTGTTTTGCACGCGCGTGATAAAAAACCGACTGTGGTACCCAGACCCGAACTTCTTCACAGAAGTTCGGGTCTGGGATCCGGGTTGTGTAGATTGTATTATTTCCCCTTATAACATGGTTATAAGGGAAAATAATAGCATTCTGAATACAGACTGCATAGTACAATAGGGCTGGAGGGGGTTAAAAAAAATAAAAAAAAATTTAACTCACCTTAATCCACATGTTCGCGTAGCCGGCATCTCTTCTGTCTTCATCTGTGAGGAAAAGGACCTTTGATGACATCACTGCTCTCATCACATGGTCATTTACATGATCAATCACCATGGTGATGGATCATGT
Organism: Bufo gargarizans; assembly: GCF_014858855.1. Classification (NCBI taxonomy): domain Eukaryota; kingdom Metazoa; phylum Chordata; class Amphibia; order Anura; family Bufonidae; genus Bufo; species Bufo gargarizans. The sequence continues at coordinate 372,659,962 of NC_058085.1, read as the reverse complement.
GACAGACCATGTGATGAGCGCAGTGACATCATCATAGGTCCTTTACCCAGGTCCTGAAGAAAGAAGACAGAAGAGAAGCCGGGCTGCGCGAACAAGTGGATTAAGGTGAGTTAAAGGGATTCTGTTACCAAGTTTTAGGCTATAGAGCTGCGGACATGCACGGCTAGATCGCCGCTTGCATGTCCGCAATATACCGGTCCTATAGGGCTGTGTGCTTTTATTTTCTTTAAAAAAGGATTTCAGAGATATGTAAATTAGTCTTGTAAGGTGACCAAGGGGCTGTACGAACCTTCCTGGTGCCCAGCCATGCCCGCCTGTGAAGGAGCCCAGCAGCGCCTATGTCCTTCGAATCTCCTCCTTTCATCGCCGTTAGATAACCGTAATCTCGCGTAGTGCGAGCTCGCACATGCGCAGTGCCGGTATAGTGTTCCTTCCCGGGCTGGCATCAGCCTCAGGGAAGGAACTGCACATGCGCGAGCTCGCGCATCGCGAGATTACGGCAATCTATCGATGACGAAAGGAGGAGATTCGGAGGACATAGGCGCTGCTGGGCTCCTTCACAGGCGGGCGTGGCTGAGCAGTGATGTCATCAAAGGTCCTTTACCTCACAGATGAAGACAGAAGAGATGCCGGCTGCGCGAACATGTGGATTAAGGTAAGTTAAATTATTTTTTTTAACCCCTCCAGCGCTATTGTACTATGCAGTCTGTATTCAGAATGCTATTATTTTCCCTTATAACCATGTTATAAGGGAAAATAATAAAGATCGGGTCTCCATCCCGATCGTCTCCTAGCAACTGTGTGTGAAAATCGCACCGCATCCGCAATTGCTTGCTGATGCTTATGATTTTCACGCAACCCCATTCATTTCTATGGGGCCTGCGTTACGTGAAAAAAGCACAAAGAGGAGCATGCTGCGATTTTCACGCAACGCATAAGTAATGCGTGAAAATCACCGCTCATGTGAACAGCCCCATAGAAATGAATGGATCCGGATTCAGTGCGGGTGCAATGCGTTCACCTCACGCATGGCACCCGCGCGGAATACTCGCCCGTGTGAAAGGGGCCTAAGGGTACAGGTAAATGGCGACATGTCATAAATTCGACAAATCAAACGGGGGAAACTGAGACTGGAGTAAAAGGCCAGTCTTCAGTAAAAGTGCCCCAATATAGCTAAACTGGAACCACTCATGATAGCTGTGCATTAATGGAGCACAGCTGCAGTGTAAAGTATGATGTAATAACAGATTTCAGACTCCATTAATATATAGCTCATCATATCTGTGCCACTCATCATATATGTCAGGGATGGCCAACCTGTGGCTCTCCAGCTGTTTCAAAACTACAACTCCCAGCATGCTGAGACTGCCTACAGCTATCAGCCTACAACAGGGCATGGTGGAAATTGTAGTTTTACAACAGCTGGAGAGCCGCAGGTTGGCCATCCCTGATATATGTGTATTAATGAAGCAGAGCTGCAGTGTAGAGTATTGGCAGGGTGACAAAACAGCAGTCAGCACTATTGAATTTCAGACCATTTGAGACTCCAGTAGACAGTGTAGCTAAACTGGAGCCACTCATCATATATGTGTATTAATGGAGCAGAGTTGCAGTTTAAAGTATGGTGGAGTGACAGAACAGCCACAGATGGAAGCGGTCACAGATCATGGCTGACCATTAGCTTTTCCAGGGCTTATACCCAGCTTTCCCAAACTGTTGAGCGTCAAGTCTCTCTTGCTATGCAGGGTGAAGGGAAGGTATCACTGCTTTAGGCTACATGCACACGACCGTGCTTTGTCGTCCACAAATTACGGATCCGCAAGACACGGATGCTGCTCGTGCGCGTTCCGCAATATGTGGAACGGGTGGCCCATTATAGAAATTCCTATTCTTGTCCGCAAAACGGACAAGAATAATACAGGCTCTATTTTTTTGTTTAGCCAGGGAACGGAATAACGGATACGGGGCGCACATGGCGGAAGCTCATCAAAGCTGTCAATGTGGCTGTATTGTTGTCACCCAGCTTTCCCAGAGTCAGATATTCCTGAAGAAGCGCGCTATATATGAGCCGGGCCCTCATCACTTACCTCCCCCGGTCAGAGCAGAGTTAATACCGCCACCTCCTTTCCTTTCACACTTTGCTACATTTCTGTTACTTTCATTAACTGCGGAGGAATCTTTGCTCAAACCTCTGTGAACCCGAGGCCCCCCGCACCCCGACTCCTCCTGACGAGCCCTAATGAGCTAAGCAGGAATAAACAAGCGAGACGGAAACTTTACCGTCAATTTATCGGAGGCGTTAATTAAGTAACATTAAGCTTGACGCCGTCGCGGAGGAAATCTGAATACAGAGGCGAGCGCGGCAACATTAGAAAGTTCATTAGCGTCGTTACCCTGATGCCCGCTCCTCTCATTAACATTCTCTCCATTTGTTTTGCTCGTTACAGCTGCAAAATCTCCATTCCCGGGAGCGCGGCGGCAAGTCACCTGATCGTGACCTGCGAGATTCCCCGTGGAATTTCACTGCCTCATACTGCTGGCGACCCGTCGGCGCTCCAGTTTCCTGCGCGCTGGAGATTAAATCTTGTGTTTAGGCAAAGTTAATTAAGAAGAAAGTGGAGCGAGTCATTAATCTGTGTTAGCGAGATTCTGTTTTCATGCAAATATTTATTCGGCGATTATTTTTTCAGTAATTTATTGTTCATTTTATTATTATGGTTCAGGTGGAGCCGCGGCGCTGATAAAAGCGCAGACAGATGTCGGGATTGAATTCGTTTATGGTATCAATAACCAGACTAAGTTATCAGTTTGTTCCTGGGGACCCCAGTTTAGGGGCCCATATGCTGCCATATAACCCATAACGTATAGAAAGGGGCCCCGATGAGAAATATTATTTTCTGCTGTACTCATTGGAGACTCACAGATAAAGGGGGGGACCCTCTGGTCCCAGTGATTCTCCCTGACTAAATCCTCTGGGCTGCAGTACCATTCACATCCTGTGGACAGGCGTGGCGCTGTTTTGGAAGACAGTTGTTTTGCTATTCCCCCCCCTACCCCCCTTTACTAGACGACTGCTTAGAATCTCCCTGATGTTGCTGCTCACAGTCATCATTGTGGCGTCAGTTGTATTATGTACCTACGCAGAATCTAGGTTTTCTACATGTTGCTCAGCAGTAGAGTTGAGCGAACACCTGGATGTTCGGGTTCGAGAAGTTCGGCCGAACATCCCGGAAATGTTCGGGTTCGGGATCCGAACCCGATCCGAACTTCGTCCCGAACCCGAACCCCATTGAAGTCAATGGGGACCCGAACTTTTCGGCACTAAAAAGGCTGTAAAACAGCCCAGGAAAGAGCTAGAGGGCTGCAAAAGGCAGCAACATGTAGGTAAATCCCCTGCAAACAAATGTGGATAGGGAAATGAATTAAAATAAAAATTAAATAAATAAAAATTAACCAAAATCAATTGGAGAGAGGTTCCATAGCAGAGAATCTGGCTTCCCGTCACCCACCACTGGAACAGTCCATTCTCAGATATTTAGGCCCCGGCACCCAGGCAGAGGAGAGAGGTCCCGTAACAGAGAATCTGTCTTCATGTCAGCAGAGAATTAGTCTGCATGTCATAGCAGAGAATGAGGCTTCACGTCAGCCACCACTGCAACAGTCCATTGGCATATATTTAGGCCCAGCACCCAGGCAGAGGAGGGAGGTCCCGTAACAGAGAATCTGTCTTCATGTCAGCAGAGAATTAGTCTGCATGTCATAGCAGAGAATGAGGCTTCACGTCAGCCACCACTGCAACAGTCCATTGGCATATATTTAGGCCCAGCACACACACAGGCAGAGGAGAGAGGTCCCGTAACAGAGAATCTGGCTTCATGTCAGCAGAGAATCAGTCTGCATGTCATAGCAGAGAATGAGGCTTCACGTCAGCCACCACTGCAACAGTCCATTGGCATATATTTAGGCCCAGCACACACACAGGCAGAGGAGAGAGGTCCCGTAACAGAGAATCTGGCTTCATGTCAGCAGAGAATCAGTCTGCATGTCATAGCAGAGAATGAGGCTTCACGTCACCCACCACTGCAACAGTCCATTGGCATATATTTAGGCCTAGCACACAGGCAGAGCAGAGAGGTCCCGTAACAGACAATCTGGCTTCATGTCAGCAGAGAATTAGTCTGCATGTCATAGCAGAGAATGAGGCTTCACGTCAGCCACCACTGCAACAGTCCATTGGCATATATTTAGGCCCAGCACACACACAGGCAGAGGAGAGAGGTCCCGTAACAGAGAATCTGGCTTCATGTCAGCAGAGAATCAGTCTGCATGTCAAAGCAGAGAATGAGGCTTCACGTCACCCACCACTGCAACAGTCCATTGGCATATATTTAGGCCTAGCACACAGGCAGAGCAGAGAGGTCCCGTAACAGACAATCTGGCTTCATGACAGCAGAGAATTAGTCTGCATGTCATAGCAGAGAATGAGGCTTCACGTCAGCCACCACTGCAACAGTCCATTGGCATATATTTAGGCCCAGCACACACACAGGCAGAGGAGAGAGGTCCCGTAACAGAGAATCTGGCTTCATGTCAGCAGAGAATCAGTCTGCATGTCATAGCAGAGAATGAGGCTTCACGTCAGCCACCACTGCAACAGTCCATTGGCATATATTTAGGCCCAGCACACACACAGGCAGAGGAGAGAGGTCCCGTAACAGAGAATCTGGCTTCATGTCAGCAGAGAATCAGTCTGCATGTCATAGCAGAGAATGAGGCTTCACGTCAGCCACCACTGCAACAGTCCATTGGCATATATTTAGGCCCAGCACCCAGGCAGAGGAGGGAGGTCCCGTAACAGAGAATCTGTCTTCATGTCAGCAGAGAATTAGTCTGCATGTCATAGCAGAGAATGAGGCTTCACGTCAGCCACCACTGCAACAGTCCATTGGCATATATTTAGGCCCAGCACACACACAGGCAGAGGAGAGAGGTCCCGTAACAGAGAATCTGGCTTCATGTCAGCAGAGAATTAGTCTGCATGTCATAGCAGAGAATGAGGCTTCACGTCACCCACCACTGCAACAGTCCATTGGCATATATTTAGGCCTAGCACACAGGCAGAGCAGAGAGGTCCCGTAACAGACAATCTGGCTTCATGTCAGCAGAGAATCAGTCTGCATGTCATAGCAGAGAATGAGGCTTCACGTCACCCACCACTGCAACAGTCCATTGGCATATATTTAGGCCTAGCACACAGGCAGAGCAGAGAGGTCCCGTAACAGACAATCTGGCTTCATGACAGCAGAGAATTAGTCTGCATGTCATAGCAGAGAATGAGGCTTCACGTCAGCCACCACTGCAACAGTCCATTGGCATATATTTAGGCCCAGCACCCAGGCAGAGGAGAGAGGTCCCGTAACAGACAATCTGGCTTCATGTCAGCAGAGAATTAGTCTGCATGTCATAGCAGAGAATCAGGCTTCACGTCAGCCACCACTGCAACAGTCCATTGTCATAAATTTAGGCCCAGCACCCAGGCAGAGGAGAGAGGTCCCGTAACAGACAATCTGGCTTCATGTCAGCAGAGAATTAGTCTGCATGTCATAGCAGAGAATGAGGCTTCACGTCAGCCACCACTGCAACAGTCCATTGGCATATATTTAGGCCTAGCACACAGGCAGAGCAGAGAGGTCCCGTAACAGACAATCTGGCTTCATGACAGCAGAGAATCAGTCTGCATGTCATAGCAGAGAATCAGGCTTCACGTCAGCCACCACTGCAACAGTCCATTGTCATAAATTTAGGCCCAGCACCCAGGCAGAGGAGAGAGGTCCCGTAACAGAGAATCTGGCTTCATGTCAGCAGAGAATCAGTCTTCATATCATAGCAGAGAATCAGGCTTCACGTCACCCACCACTGTAAGAGTCAATTTTCATAAATTTAGGCCCAGAACCCAGGCAGAGGAGAAAGGTCCCGTAACAGACAATCTGGCTTCATGTCAGCAGAGAATCAGTCTTCATATCATAGCCTAGAATCAGGCTTCACGTCACCCACCACTGTAAGAGTCAATTTTCATAAATTTAGGCCCAGAACCCAGGCAGAGGAGAAAGGTCCCGTAACAGACAATCTGGCTTCATGTCAGCAGAGAATCAGTCTTCATATCATAGCAGAGAATCAGGCTTCACGTCACCCACCACTGCAACAGTCAATTGTCATAAATTTAGGCCCAGCACCCAGGCAGAGGAGAGAGCTCCCGTAACAGACAATCTGGCTTCATGTCAGCAGAGAATCAGTCTGCATGTCATAGCAGAGAATGAGGCTTCACGTCACCCACCACTGCAACAGTCCATTGGCATATATTTAGGCCTAGCACACAGGCAGAGCAGAGAGGTCCCGTAACAGACAATCTGGCTTCATGTCAGCAGAGAATCAGTCTGCATGTCATAGCAGAGAATGAGGCTTCACGTCACCCACCACTGCAACAGTCCATTGGCATATATTTAGGCCTAGCACACAGGCAGAGCAGAGAGGTCCCGTAACAGACAATCTGGCTTCATGACAGCAGAGAATCAGTCTGCATGTCATAGCAGAGAATGAGGCTTCACGTCACCCACCACTGCAACAGTCCATTGGCATATATTTAGGCCTAGCACACAGGCAGAGCAGAGAGGTCCCGTAACAGACAATCTGGCTTCATGTCAGCAGAGAATCAGTCTGCATGTCATAGCAGAGAATGAGGCTTCACGTCACCCACCACTGCAACAGTCCATTGGCATATATTTAGGCCTAGCACACAGGCAGAGCAGAGAGGTCCCGTAACAGACAATCTGGCTTCATGACAGCAGAGAATCAGTCTGCATGTCATAGCAGAGAATGAGGCTTCACGTCACCCACCACTGCAACAGTCCATTGGCATATATTTAGGCCTAGCACACAGGCAGAGCAGAGAGGTCCCGTAACAGACAATCTGGCTTCATGTCAGCAGAGAATCAGTCTGCATGTCATAGCAGAGAATGAGGCTTCACGTCACCCACCACTGCAACAGTCCATTGGCATATATTTAGGCCTAGCACACAGGCAGAGCAGAGAGGTCCCGTAACAGACAATCTGGCTTCATGTCAGCAGAGAATTAGTCTGCATGTCATAGCAGAGAATCAGGCTTCATGTCAGCCACCACTGCAACAGTCCATTGGCATATATTTAGGCCTAGCACACAGGCAGAGGAGAGGTTCATTCAACTTTGGGTAGCATCGCAATATAATGGTAAAATGAAAATAAAAATAGGATTGAATGAGGAAGTGCCCTGGAGTCCAATAATATATGGTTATGGGGAGGTAGTTAATGTCTAATCTGGACAAGGGACGGACAGGTCCTGTGGGATCCATGCCTGGTTCATTTTTATGAACGTCAGCTTGTCCACATTGGCTGTAGACAGGCGGCTGCGTTTGTCTGTAATGACGCCCCCTGCCGTGCTGAATACACGTTCAGACAAAACGCTGGCTGCCGGGCAGGCCAGCACCTCCAAGGCATAAAAGGCTAGCTCTGGCCACGTGGACAATTTAGAGACCCAGAAGTTGAATGGGGCCGAACCATCAGTCAGTACGTGGAGGGGTGTGCACACGTACTGTTCCACCATGTTAGTGAAATGTTGCCTCCTGCTAACACGTTGCGTATCAGGTGGTGGTGCAGTTAGCTGTGGCGTGTTGACAAAAGTTTTCCACATCTCTGCCATGCTAACCCTGCCCTCAGAGGAGCTGGCCGTGACACAGCTGCCTTGGCGACCTCTTGCTCCTCCTCTGCCTTGGCCTTGGGCTTCCACTTGTTCCCCTGTGACATTTGGGAATGCTCTCAGTAGCGCGTCTACCAACGTGCGCTTGTACTCGCGCATCTTCCTATCACGCTCCAGTGCAGGAAGTAAGGTGGGCACATTGTCTTTGTAGCGTGGATCCAGCAGGGTGGCAACCCAGTAGTCCGCACAGGTTAAAATGTGGGCAACTCTGCTGTCGTTGCGCAGGCACTGCAGCATGTAGTCGCTCATGTGTGCCAGGCTGCCCAGGGGTAAGGACAAGCTGTCCTCTGTGGGAGGCGTATCGTCATCGTCCTGCCTTTCCCCCCAGCCACGCACCAGTGATGGACCCGAGCTGCGTTGGGTGCCACCCCGCTGTGACCATGCTTCATCCTCATCCTCCTCCACCTCCTCCTCATCCTCGTCCTCCTCGTCCTCCAGTAGTGGGCCCTGGCTGGCCACATTTGTACCTGGCCTCTGCTGTTGCAAAAAACCTCCCTCTGAGTCACTTCGAAGAGACTGGCCTGAAAGTGCTAAAAATGACCCCTCTTCCTCATCCTCCTCCTCCTCCTCCTGGGCCACCTCCTGTTCCATCATCGCCCTAAGTGTTTTCTCAAGGAGACATAGAAGTGGTATTGTAACGCTGATAACGGTGTCATCGCCACTGGCCATGTTGGTGGAGTACTCGAAACAGCGCAACAGGGCACACAGGTCTCGCATGGAGGCCCAGTCATTGGTGGTGAAGTGGTGCTGTTCTGTAGTGCGACTGACCCGTGCGTGCTGCAGCTGAAACTCCACTATGGCCTGCTGCTGCTCGCACAGTCTGTCCAGCATGTGCAAGGTGGAGTTCCACCTGGTGGGCACGTCGCATATGAGGCGGTGAGCGGGAAGGCCGAAGTTACGCTGTAGCGCAGACAGGCGAGCAGCGGCAGGATGTGAACGCCGGAAGCGCGAACAGACGGCCCGCACTTTATGCAGCAGCTCTGACATGTCGGGGTAGTTGTGAATGAACTTCTGCACCACCAAATTCAGCACATGCGCCAAGCAAGGGATGTGCGTCAAATTGGCTAGTCCCAGAGCTGCAACGAGATTTCGCCCATTATCACACACCACCAGGCCGGGCTTGAGGCTCACCGGCAGCAACCACTCGTCGGTCTGTTGTTCAATACCCCGCCACAACTCCTGTGCGGTGTGGGGCCTGTCCCCCAAACATATGAGTTTCAGAATGGCCTGCTGACGTTTACCCCGGGCTGTGCTGAAGTTGGTGGTGAAGGTGTGTGGCTGACTGGATGAGCAGGTGGAAGAAGAGGAGGAGGAAGCCGAGAAGGAGGAGGTGGCAACAGGAGGCAAAGAATGTTGCCCTGCGATCCTTGGCGGCGGAAGGACGTGCGCCAAACAGCTCTCCGCCTGGGGCCCAGCTGCCACTACATTTACCCAGTGTGCAGTTAGGGAGATATAGCGTCCCTGGCCGTGCTTACTGGTCCACGTATCTGTGGTTAGGTGGACCTTGCTACAGATGGCGTTGCGCAGTGCACACTTGATTTTATCGGATACTTGGTTGTGCAGGGAAGGCACGGCTCTCTTGGAGAAGTAGTGCCGGCTGGGAACAACATACTGTGGGACAGCAAGCGACATGAGCTGTTTGAAGCTGTCTGTGTCCACCAGCCTAAATGACAGCATTTCATAGGCCAGTAGTTTAGAAATGCTGGCATTCAGGGCCAGGGATCGAGGGTGGCTAGGTGGGAATTTACGCTTTCTATCAAATGTTTGTGAGATGGAGAGCTGAACGCTGGCGTGTGACATGGTTGAGACGCTTGGTGACGGAGGTGGTGGTGGTGGTGTTGGTGGTACATCCCCTGTTTGCTGGGCGGCAGGTGCCAACGTTCCTCCAGAGGCGGAGGAAGAGGCCGAGGCGGCAGCAGCAGAATAGGCCGAGGCGGCAGCAGCAGAAGAGGTAGCAGGGGGAGCCTGAGTGACTTCCTTGGTTTTAAGGTGTTTACTCCACTGCAGTTCATGCTTTGCATGCAGGTGCCTGGTCATGCAGGTTGTGCTCAGGTTCAGAACGTTAATGCCTCGCTTCAGGCTCTGATGGCACAGCGTGCAAACCACTCGGGTCTTGTCGTCAGCACATTGTTTGAAGAAGTGCCATGCCAGGGAACTCCTTGAAGCTGCCTTTGGGGTGCTCGGTCCCAGATGGCGGCGGTCAGTAGCAGGCGGAGTCTCTTGGCGGCGGGTGTTCTGCTTTTGCCCACTGCTCCCTCTTTTGCTACGCTGTTGGCTCGGTCTCACCACTGCCTCTTCCTCCGAACTGTGAAAGTCAGTGGCACGACCTTCATTCCATGTGGGGTCTAGGACCTCATCGTCCCCTGCATCGTCTTCCACCCAGTCTTGATCCCTGACCTCCTGTTCAGTCTGCACACTGCAGAAAGACGCAGCAGTTGGCACCTGTGTTTCGTCATCATCAGAGACATGCTGAGGTGGTATTCCCATGTCCTCATCATCAGGAAACATAAGTGGTTGTGCGTCAGTGCATTCTATGTCTTTCACCGCTGGGGAAGGGCTAGGTGGATGCCCTTGGGAAACCCTGCCAGCGGAGTCTTCAAACAGCATAAGAGACTGCTGCATAACTTGAGGCTGAGACAGTTTCCCTGGTATGCATGGGGGTGATGTGACAGACTGATGGGGTTGGTTTTCAGGCGCCATCTGTGCGCTTTCTGCAGAAGACTGGGTGGGAGATAATGTGAACGTGCTGGATCCACTGTCGGCCACCCAATTGACTAATGCCTGTACCTGCTCAGGCCTTACCATCCTTAGAACGGCATTGGGCCCCACCATATATCGCTGTAAATTCTGGCGGCTACTGGGACCTGAGGTAGTTGGTACACTAGGACGTGTGGATGTGGCAGAACGGCCACGTCCTCTCCCAGCACCAGAGGGTCCACTAACACCACCACGACCATGTCCACGTCCGCGTCCCTTACTAGATGTTTTTCTCATTGTTATGGTTCACCACAACAACAAATATATTATTTGGCCCAATGTATTGTATTCAAATTCAGCGGGATATAAATTTGAGGCCTAGTATTTAGGCGCTGGGTGACCGGTATGGATTTAGTGACAGAATTAGACTTGGAAATGCACAGAAGCGTGTGTGTGAAGTTATTCTGAATGACCCTATGTGCACCTTCAATATTATATACCCTTTTAGGGATAGATTTCAAATAGCTCTGATATAGCAGAAACCACTAAATTATGAAATTGCTAAATTGGGAATTGTACTTCAACCCAGAACAAAAAATGTGCTTTGACGGACACTAAATATCTTGCCCAGCAACAACAGTACAGCGGTGGGTAACGAGAGATTTAGAGGGATTTAAATTTGAGGCCTAGTATTTAGGCGCTGGGTCACCGGTATGGATTTAGTGACAGAATTAGACTTGGAAATGCACAGAAGCGTGTGTGTGAAGTTATTCTGAATGACCCTATGTGCACCTTCAATATTATATACCCTTTTAGGGATAGATTTCAAATAGCTCTGATATAGCAGAAACCACTAAATTATGAAATTGCTAAATTGGGAATTGTACTTCAACCCAGAACAAAAAATGTGCTTTGACGGACACTAAATATCTTGCCCAGCAACAACAGTACAGCGGTGGGTAACGAGAGATTTAGAGGGATTTAAATTTGAGGCCTAGTATTTAGGCGCTGGGTGACAGGTATGGGTTTAGTGACAGAATTAGACTTGAAAATACACAGTAGCGGGTGTGTGTGAAGTTATTCTGAATGACCCTATGTGCACCTTCAATATTATATACCCTTTTGGGATAGATTTCAAATAGCTCTGATATAGCAGGAACCACTAAATTATGAAATTGCTAAATTGGGAATTGTACTTCAACCCAGAACAAAAAATGTGCTTTGACGGACACTAAATATCTTGCCCAGCAACAACAGTACAGCGGTGGGTAACGAGAGATTTAGAGGGATTTAAATTTGAGGCCTAGTATTTAGGCGCTGGGTCACCGGTATGGATTTAGTGACAGAATTAGACTTGGAAATGCACAGAAGCGTGTGTGTGAAGTTATTCTGAATGACCCTATGTGCACCTTCAATATTATATACCCTTTTAGGGATAGATTTCAAATAGCTCTGATATAGCAGAAACCACTAAATTATGAAATTGCTAAATTGGGAATTGTACTTCAACCCAGAACAAAAAATGTGCTTTGACGGACACTAAATATCTTGCCCAGCAACAACAGTACAGCGGTGGGTAACGAGAGATTTAGAGGGATTTAAATTTGAGGCCTAGTATTTAGGCGCTGGGTCACCGGTATGGATTTAGTGACAGAATTAGACTTGGAAATGCACAGAAGCGTGTGTGTGAAGTTATTCTGAATGACCCTATGTGCACCTTCAATATTATATACCCTTTTAGGGATAGATTTCAAATAGCTCTGATATAGCAGAAACCACTAAATTATGAAATTGCTAAATTGGGAATTGTACTTCAACCCAGAACAAAAAATGTGCTTTGACGGACACTAAATATCTTGCCCAGCAACAACAGTACAGCGGTGGGTAACGAGAGATTTAGAGGGATTTAAATTTGAGGCCTAGTATTTAGGCGCTGGGTCACCGGTATGGATTTAGTGACAGAATTAGACTTGGAAATGCACAGAAGCGTGTGTGTGAAGTTATTCTGAATGACCCTATGTGCACCTTCAATATTATATACCCTTTTAGGGATAGATTTCAAATAGCTCTGATATAGCAGAAACCACTAAATTATGAAATTGCTAAATTGGGAATTGTACTTCAACCCAGAACAAAAAATGTGCTTTGACGGACACTAAATATCTTGCCCAGCAACAACAGTACAGCGGTGGGTAACGAGAGATTTAGAGGGATTTAAATTTGAGGCCTAGTATTTAGGCGCTGGGTCACCGGTATGGATTTAGTGACAGAATTAGACTTGGAAATGCACAGAAGCGTGTGTGTGAAGTTATTCTGAATGACCCTATGTGCACCTTCAATATTATATACCCTTTTAGGGATAGATTTCAAATAGCTCTGATATAGCAGAAACCACTAAATTATGAAATTGCTAAATTGGGAATTGTACTTCAACCCAGAACAAAAAATGTGCTTTGACGGACACTAAATATCTTGCCCAGCAACAACAGTACAGCGGTGGGTAACGAGAGATTTAGAGGGATTTAAATTTGAGGCCTAGTATTTAGGCGCTGGGTCACCGGTATGGATTTAGTGACAGAATTAGACTTGGAAATGCACAGAAGCGTGTGTGTGAAGTTATTCTGAATGACCCTATGTGCACCTTCAATATTATATACCCTTTTAGGGATAGATTTCAAATAGCTCTGATATAGCAGAAACCACTAAATTATGAAATTGCTAAATTGGGAATTGTACTTCAACCCAGAACAAAAAATGTGCTTTGACGGACACTAAATATCTTGCCCAGCAACAACAGTACAGCGGGGTAACGAGAGATTTAGAGGGATTTAAATTTGAGGCCTAGTATTTAGGCGCTGGGTCACCGGTATGGATTTAGTGACAGAATTAGACTTGGAAATACACAGTAGCGGGTGTGTGTGAAGTTATTCTGAATGACCCTATGTGCACCTTCAATATTATATACCCTTTTAGGGATAGATTTCAAATAGCTCTGATATAGCAGAAACCACTAAATTATGAAATTGCTAAATTGGGAATTGTACTTCAACCCAGAACAAAAAATGTGCTTTGACGGACACTAAATATCTTGCCCAGCAACAACAGTACACCGTGGGTAACGAGAGATTTAGAGGGATTAAATTTGAGGCCTAGTATTTAGGCGCTGGGTCACCGGTATGGGATTTAGTGACAGAATTAGACTTGGAAATACACAGTAGCGGGTGTGTGTGAAGTTATTCTGAATGACCCTATGTGCACCTTCAATATTATATACCCTTTTAGGGATAGATTTCAAATAGCTCTGATATAGCAGAAACCACTAAATTATGAAATTGCTAAATTGGGAATTGTACTTCAACCCAGAACAAAAAATGTGCTTTGACGGACACTAAATATCTTGCCCAGCAACAACAGTACAGCGGTGGGTAACGAGAGATTTAGAGGGAATTAAATTTGAGGCCTAGTATTTAGGCGCTGGGTCACCGGTATGGATTTAGTGACAGAATTAGACTTGGAAATACACAGTAGCGGGTGTGTGTGAAGTTACTCTGAATGACCCTATGTGCACCTTCAATATTATATACCCTTTTTGGGATAGATTTCAAAGAGCTCTGATATAGCAGGAACCACTAAATTATGAAATTGCTAAATTGGGAATTGTATTTCAACCCAGAACAAGAAATGTGCTTGAACGGACACTAAATAACTCGCCCAGCTACAGCACTAGGGACAGATTTAGCTGGATATAAATTTGAGGCCTAGTATTTAGGCGCTGGGTGACCGGTATGGATTTAGTGACAGAATTAGACTGGGATATGGCCAAAAAATGAACAGACTATTGCTGGTTAAATGCACTTGGTGTGACAGCTTCACCCTGATGTAGGCTTTAGCCAAAAAACAACCACACCATTGAGGGTTAAATGCACTTGGTGACAGGCGCAGCTTGCCCCTGATTTTGTATATGGCCAAAAAATGAACAGACTATTGCTGGTTAAATGCACTTGGTGTGACAGCTTCACCCTGATGTAGGCTTTAGCCAAAAAACAACCACACCATTGAGGGTTAAATGCACTTGGTGACAGGCGCAGCTTGCCCCTGATTTTGTATATGGCCAAAAAATGAACAGACTATTGCTGGTTAAATGCACTTGGTGTGACAGCTTCACCCTGATGTAGGCTTTAGCCAAAAAACAACCACACCATTGAGGGTTAAATGCACTTGGTGACAGGCGCAGCTTGCCCCTGATTTTGTATATGGCCAAAAAATGAACAGACTATTGCTGGTTAAATGCACTTGGTGTGACAGCTTCACCCTGATGTAGGCTTTAGCCAAAAAACAACCACACCATTGAGGGTTAAATGCACTTGGTCGCAGCTTGTGCTGGCGCACCACAAGACACAAAATGGCCGCCGATCACCCCAGAAAAATGAGACTGACAAACGGTCTGTGCAGCCTAAAAACAGTGAGCAATTGAGGATCAGCAGCTCAATGATCCACAGCTGCAGATCGATCAGTTAATCAAGTCCTTTGGAGGAGTTAATCTGCCTAATCTCGCCCTACTGTCGCAGCCGCAACCTCTCCCTACGCTAATCAGAGCAGAGTGACGGGCGGCGCTATGTGACTCCAGCTTAAATAGAGGCTGGGTCACATGGTGCTCTGGCCAATCACAGCCATGCCAATAGTAGGCATGGCTGTGATGGCCTCTTGGGGCAAGTAGTATGACGCTTGTTGATTGGCTGCTTTGCAGCCTTTCAAAAAGCGCCAAGAAAGCGTCACAAAAGCGCGAAGAAAGCGACGAACACCGAACCCGAACCCGGACTTTTACGAAAATGTCCGGGTTCGGGTCCGTGTCACGGACACCCCAAAATTCGGTACGAACCCGAACTATACAGTTCGAGTTCGCTCATCCCTACTCAGCAGCCAAACATCTCTCTGTCGGGATGACCCCCATTGGGCTGTGTGCTGCACAGTGCACTTCCTCCACAGACTGCACAGACTTGCTTTAGATCTTTCCCACATGTAGCATCCGGATAAACCTGATGCACAAAGAAAGTGGCGGAACAGCGTCACAGCGGCCCCTTGTCTGCCGCACAATCGATTTGGCAAGTGGGTGGTGAAGGGGCTGCAGTACCCGTCACAGCCACACTCATATGCGCGGCGCTGTGCCTGGGTAAACAATGAAGGGCTGCAGTACAGACACAGCCACACTCATATGCATGGTGCTGTGCCTGAGTAAACAATGAAGGGGCTGCAGTACCAGACACAGTCACACTCATATGTGCGGCGCTGTGTCGGGGTAAACAATGAAGGGCTGCAGTACCAGACACAGCCACACTCATATGCGCGGCACTGTGCCTGGGTAAAGAATGAAGGGCTGCAGTACCAGACACAGCCACACTCATATGTGCGGCGCTGTGTCGGGGTAAACAATGAAGGGCTGCAGTACCAGACACAGCCACACTCATATGCGCGGCGCTGTGCCTGGGTAAACAATGAAGGGCTGCAGTACCAGACACAGCCACACTCATATACGCGGCGCTGTGTCTGGGTAAACAATGAAGGGCTGCAGTACCAGACACAGCCACACTCATATGCATGGCGCTGTGCCTGGGTATACAATGAAGGTCTGCAGTACCAGACACAGTCACACTCATATGCATGGCGCTGTGCCTGGGTAAACAATGAAGGGCTGCAGTACCAGACACATCCACACTCATATGCATGGCGCTGTGCCTGAGTAAACAATGATGGGCTGCAGTACCAGACACAGCCACACTCATATGCATGGCGCTGTGCCTGGGTAAACAATGAAGGGCTGCAGTACAGACACAGCCACACTCATATGCATGGCGCTGTGCCTGGGTAAACAATGAAGGGCTGCAGTACCAGACACAGCCACACTCATATGCGCGGCGCTGTGCCTGGGTAAAGAATGAAGGGCTGCAGTACCAGACACAGCCACACTCATATGCGCGGCGCTGTGTCAGGGTAAACAATGAAGGGCTGCAGTACCAGACACAGCCACACTCATATGCATGGCGCTGTGCCTGGGTAAACAATGAAGGGCTGCAGTACCAGACACATCCACACTCATATGCATGGCGCTGTGCCTGGGTAAACAATGAAGGGCTGCAGTACCAGACACAGCCACACTCATATGCATGGCGCTGTGCCTGGGTAAACAATGAAGGGCTGCAGTACCAGACACAGCCACACTCATATGCGCGGCGCTGTGTCGGGGTAAAGAATGAAGAGCTGCAGTACCAGTCACAGCCACACTCATATGCGCGGCGCTGTGTCAGGGTAAACAATGAAGGGCTGCAGTACCAGACACAGCCACACTCATATGCGCGGCGCTGTGCCTGGGTAAACAATGAAGGGCTGCAGTACCAGACACAGCCACACTCATATGTGCGGCGCTGTGCCTGGGTAAACAATGAAGGGCTGCAGTACCAGACACAGCCACACTCATATGCATGGCGCTGTGCCTGGGTAAACAATGAAGGGCTGCAGTACCAGACACAGCCACACTCATATGCGCGGCGCCTGTGCCTGGGTAAACACGGATGGGGCTGCAGTACCAGACACAGCCACACTCATATGCATGGCGCTGTGCCTTGGTTAAAACAATGAAGGGGCGGCAGGAACCACACACAGCACAAACTCATATGCGCGGCGTCTGTGTCGGGGAAAAGAATGAAGAGCTGCAGTACAGACACAGCCACACTCATATGCGCGGCGCGTGTCGGGGTAAAGAATGAAGAGCTGCAATACCAGACACAGCCACAACGCTATGCAATGGCGCTGTTCAGGGTAAACAATGGAAGGGCTTGCAGTACCAGAAACGGCCCACCTCATATTCATGGCGCTGTGCCTGGGTAAACATGAAGGCTGGCAGTAACCGTCACGCCACATCATATCGCGCGATGTGGTCAGGGTAAAGAATGGAAGAGGCTGCAGTAACCAGTACACAGCCACACTCCAGAATGCGCGTCGCTGTGGTCATGGGTAAACAATGAAGGGCTGCAGTACCGAAACAGCCACACTCATAATGCATGCGCGCTGTGCCGTGGGTAAACAATGAAGGGCTGGCAGTACCAGACACAGCCACACTCATATGCGCGGCGCTGTGCCTGGGTAAACAATGAAGGGGCTGCAGTACCAGACACAGCCACACTCATATGCGCGGCGCTGTGTCGGGGTAAACAACGAAGGGGCAGCAGCACTCCATTCTGCTGAGCAGCGAGGACCCCGTCATACTGTATGTTGCTATAGAGCACCATTCACCCAGCGGAGGGTCTCATCCTGGGAGCACTGACACAAGCTCCAGATCTGTGTAGGTGAGAATTACGTAAGGTCTGGCGTTCCGTACCGAGCGACCTCCAATTAACATCCGAAAATCTGTGATAATTCTGCAAGCAAAACACCTTGGAACAATAAGTGGGGAGTGAATGCTGGGGCAGACAATACGGGGGGGGGGGGGGGGGGGGGGGTCCGGGGGTGTAAATGAATTCTCTAACTTTCTAATATACTTTACGGAGCAACCTTTAAGATTCCTGCTTGCTGTCAGCGAATGAACAACTTTCTGTGTAAATTCAGAGGCTAAAAAAAACACACAGATTCTGGAAGTGAGAGTTTGTTACTATTGTATCCAGTGTGGACAATCCTCCTCCTGCTGCGCTGATACATTGTAACAAGTCATCAGGACTGGATAAAGATTTGTGCTGTGAATTCGGTAACAGGCTCCAGGTATTACGAGTGGTGGTGTCCTGTGAGGTGGCACAGGAGTGTTCGGGCCCCTCAGTCACCAGGGCCCAGGGTGACATCTACCTCTGCAGCCCTTTTATATGTGTTCCTGATAGTGGGACCTCATAAGAAACTCTGGAAGAGGTCCCCCTCTGCCATCATTACTACCATCCTCTATATCTTCTGCTTCCATGTCCTCACCACCCACTACACCCATCCGCGTTCAGATTCTACCACTTTTCAAATGGCTGCTGGAACAATTTTGATCACAGCTTTGGATGTGAATGGAGTATAAGTCAAGCCAGTTCAAGATAAAGCAAAACAACGTAATGAAAAGGAAGCAAAAACGCCAGCTGCCCCCCAAGAAGGGGATATATGATGGCATCTAAATATACAGTCAGGTCCATAAATATTGGGACATGGACACAATTCTAACATTTTGGGCTCTATACACCACCACAATGGATTGGAAATGAAACGGACAAGATGTGCTTTACCTGCAGACTGTCAGCTTTACCTGCAGACTTTCAGCTTTACCTGCAGACTGTCAGCTTTACCTGCAGACTGTCAGCTTTACCTGCAGACTGTCAGCTGTAATCTGAGGGGATTTACATCCAGATCAGGTGAACGGTGCAGGAATTACAGCAGTTTGCATCTGTGCCTCCCACTTGTTAAGGGACCAGAAGTAATGGGACAATTGTCTTCTCGGCTGTCCCATGGCCGGTGTGTGTTATTCCCTCATTATCCCAATTACAATGAGCAGATACAAGGTCCAGAGGTCATTTCCAGTCGGCTATTTGCTATTTGCATTTGGAATCTGTTGCTGTCAACTCTCAAGACGAGATCCAAAGAGCTGCCACCCTCAGCTCAGCAACACCAAAAGACCCTGAAGACCATGGAAAACAACTGTGGTGGATGAGCGAAGAATTCTATCCCCGGTTAAGAAAACGCCCTTCACAACAGTTGGCCGGATCAAGGACACTCTCCAGGAGGTAGGTGTATGTGTGTCAGAGTCAGCAATCAGGAGAAGACTTCACCAGAGTGAGTAGAGAGGGTTCACCACAAGACGGAAACCATTGGTGAGCCTCAAACAGGAAGGCCAGATTCGAGTTTGCCAAACGACATCTAAAAAAGCCTTCACAGTTCTGGAACAACATCCTATGGACAGAGGAGACCGAGATCAACTTGTACTAGAGTGATGGGAAGAGAAGAGTATGGAGAAGGAAAGGAACTGCTCATGGTCCTAAGCATACCACCTCATCAGTGAAGCATGGTGGTGGTAGTGTCATGGCGTGGGCATGTATGGCTGCCAATGGAACTGCTTCTCTTGTATTTATTGATGATGTGACTGCTGACAAAAGCAGCAGGATGAATTCTGAAGGGTTTCGGGCAAAATTATCTGCTCATATTCAGCCAAATGCTTCAGAACTCATTGGACGGCGCTTCACAGTGCAGATGGACAATGACCCAAAGCATACTGCAAAAGCAACCAAAGAGTTTAAGGGAAAGAAGTGGAATGTTCTGCAATGGCCGAGTCAATCCCCGGACCTGAATCAGATTGAGCATTTCACTTGCTGAAGACAAAACTGAAGGGAAAATGCCCCAAGAACAAGCGGGAACTGAAGACAGTTGCAGTAGAGGCCGGGCAGAGCATCACCAGGGATGAGACCAGCGTCTGGTGATGTCTATGCGTTCCAGACTTCAGGCTGTAACTGACTGCAAAGGATTTGTAACCAAGTATTAAAAAGTGAAAGTTTGATTTATGATTATTATTCTGTCCCATTACTTCTGGTCTCTTAACAAGTGGGAGGCACAGATGCAAACTGCTGTAATTCCTGCACCGTTCACCTGATCTGGATGTAAATCCCTCACATTACAGCTGACAGTCTGCAGGTAGAGCTGACAGTCTGCAGGTAGAGCTGACAGTCTGCAGGTAGAGCTGACAGTCTGCAGGTAAAGCTGACAGTCTGCAGGTAGAGCTGACAGTCTGCAGGTAAAGCTGACAGTCTGCAGGTAAAGCTGACAGTCTGCAGGTAAAGCTGACAGTCTGCAGGTAGAGCTGACAGTCTGCAGGTAGAGCTGACAGTCTGCAGGTAAAGCTGACAGTCTGCAGGTAAAGCACATCTTGTTTGTATCATTTCACATCCATTGTGGTGGTGTATAGAGCCAAAAATGTTAGAATTGTGTCCATGTCCCAATATTTATGGACCTGACTGTACATGAGCCTCTCCCATCCCCCTCTACTGCAGGCATAGCGCCTATCAAATATACAACCCGCAGTATGTATCCTTAGCAGAATACCAGTAACTGGATAACTGTGAATGCAGCTCTGGTTGTGACAGGAGCATAATACATATCATTCATTAAAAGTATTTACAAAGCTGCTTGATGTGCCGAAGGTTTCTCCTGTAAAGGTTGTGGAGCTGTTTCTGGGAGGAAGGCGCCATCTTTTTTCATCCTGAAACCTTGAAAAAAAGAAAACGCACCAGCATCTGAAGAACAACTTTATTTCCTAATATCACGGTTGAGAATTGTACTTTCCCTGCAGGCGACTGAGAGGAAAGTATTTCCCATGTTTATTCTGCTGCACTTCAGAGCTGAGAACACATTACTGAGGATGATCGCCGCATAAAGGTTTCATATCATTCTACAGGAGCGCAGTATTGGAAATGTAGAAACAGGAACTGCAGCAGAAACAAAACCAGTGTAATCGAGGGGGGGGGGGGGGGAGGTTGGGGATCACAGCTCTGGAGTATAATACAGGATGTAACTCAGGATCAGTACAGGATAAGTAATGTATGTACACAGTGACTGCACCAGCAGAATAGTGAGTGCAGCTTTGGAGTATAATACAGGATGTAACTGAGGATCAGTACAGGATAAGTAATGTATGTACACAGTGACTGCACCGGCAGAAAAGTGAGTGCAGCTCTGGAGTATAATACAGGATGTAACTCAGGATCAGTACAGGATAAGTAATGTATGTACACAGTGACTGTACCAGCAGAATAGTGAGTGCAGCTCTGGAGTATAATACAGGATGTAACTAAGGATCAGTACAGGATAAGTAATGTATGTACACAGTGACTGCACCAGCAGAATAGTGAGTGCAGCTCTGGAGTATAATACAGAATGTAACTCAGGATCAGTACAGGATAAGTAATGTAGGGTCACAGTGACTTCACCAGCAGAATAGTGAGTGCAGCTCTGGAGTATAATACAGGATATATCTCAGGATCAGTACAGGATCAGTAATGTATGTACACAGTGACTGCACCAGCAGAATAGTGAGTGCAGCTCTGGAGTATAATACAGGATGTAACTCAGGATCAGTACAGGATAAGTAATGTATGTACACAGTGACTGCACCAGCAGAATAGTGAGTGCAGCTCTGGAGTATAATACAGGATGTAACTCAGGATCAGTACAGGATTAGTAATGTAGGGTCACAGTGACTTCACCAGCAGAATAGTGAGTGCAGCTCTGGAGTATAACACAGGATGTATCTCAGGATCAGTACAGGATCAGTAATGTATGTACACAGTGACTGCACCAGCAGAATAGTGAGTGCACCTCTGGAGTATAATACAGGATGTAACTCAGGATCAGTACAGGATAAGTAATGTATGTACACAGTGACTGCACCAGCAGAATAGTGAGTGCAGCTCTGGAGTATAATACAGTATGTAACTAACTGATTTTCCTAGTCTACGACGTAAAGTCATAGTTTTATTAAGACACGGAGGCGAATATTGCTTTCTCTTCCTTTACTGATCACCATAGCAGCAAGGAGAAACAAAAAACAAATGCAAATGGTCACCATAGTAACCCATACGTCCCACCCCTACAGCCCCAATATAAGGCTGCGTCCAAGGTGGTACTTCCTCTTTCTCTGCGAACCAGTCCATAATAACCGATGAACAACAACTCCGGAACACTCAAAGAACAATCCGCGTCAACGAAAACCCTCAGAATCCAAGCAGGAACTCTCCAGCGACAGGATCCACATCAGGGGAAGGACTGGAACCAACATCCAAGACTCTCAGCAAATCCAACGTGGAAGAAGCAGGAGCCGGAGGAAAAACCTCATCCAGAACAGGAACAATCCAGGGCAGGAAGACTCAACCTGAAAGAACAAGAGACATAAACTCCGATAAAGCGAGATCATGGCCCAGCCAAACCCATCTCCAGCGGACACCAGAGTTCCAGGCCGATGGGAAGCATACATACAAGCATGAGCACATAATGGCGAACAACTGAACCTTCACAGTGCATAACAGTTCAAAACCGGCCTACCCACTAAATAGAGCTAACAGGCCAAACACACCCCCATACTACCAGAGCCCAGGGGAGGGAAGGGAGGGCAATATTCGCCTCCGTGTCTTAATAAAACTATGACTTTACGTCGTAGACTAGGAAAATCAGTTAGTTTTACATCAGACACGGAGGCTTCATATTGCTAGTTCAAAGCTGGCTAACCAAGGGATCAAACAAATGAGGAGGAGGACGGAAATAATACTCACGGAAAGTGGAGGCACTCGACCAGTCCGCCAATCGCAGGATGTCCTCCAGGCGAGCCCCCGAGACCGCCAAGGAGGTAGACGCCGCCCCGCGCGCCGAATGAGCTGTAAACACCGAAGTGTCCACACCGGCAAGAGCCATAACCCATTTCAACCAACGGGCCAAGGTGGGGCTAGTCACCGGGCCGAACGGGTGACGGATGGAGAGAAACAACTGTGGCACAGCCGGAGACCTGTGAGGACGAGTCCTGGCCTCGTATTCTTTCAAACAAGCTACCGGACACAAGGCCGGGGAAGCCGGAAAGCTGGGGTACGACACCACCCGGATGTTCGTCTTCGTGCGTCTCGAAATGTTAAACGCCACGCCCTCCGGGGTGAAGGACCTGGCGTCGTGGTCCAGAGCCCGCACATCAGAACTCTTTTACAAGAAATTAAGCAAAAGAGCGTGAGCAACTTCGCGGAAAGCTGACGTAAGGAAAGGTCAGCATTGGGAGGCCAAGAGGACAAAAAGGTAAGCACCAGGGAAACATCCCAAGTGGAAGAAAACCTCGGGCGGGGAGGCCGAGATAGACGCGCGCCTCGGAGGAGGCGCGAAACGGAAGGATGCTGTCCTGCCGGAACGCCGCAAACCCTAGATGTGACGAAGAAATCGCCGAACGAAACAGGTTGATCGTTCTGTAAGCCTTACCCCCTTCAAAAAGAGAGGTGAGGAATTGAAGCAACTGAGCTACAGGAGCTGAAACGGGATCCAGGTCCCGTTCCAGGCACCAGCCAGCCCAAGTTCGCCAGGCCGCCCGATAAGATTTTCGGGTGCCGGGAGCCCAAGCGTCGTCCAAGAGGCGCCTAGCTGCCTCCGAAATTCCGTCGACCGCTCCTGGAGTCCTGAGAGCCGGCAGGCCATCAAACGTAGGGATCCGTCCAGGAGCAGGGGGTGGGGAGTCCCCTGAGGGCAGCGCAGGAGAGAGGTCGGGTTCGGCAGAAGGACTGGAATGTCCACCAGAAGCTCCAGGAGAGACGGGAACCATACCTGAGAGTCCCAGAACGGGACTATCGCCACCAACTCCGCCCGATGGCGACGCACTTGGAGAAGCATCCGAGGAATCATCATGAATGGGGGAAAAGCATAGAGAAGGTCGGAGGACCAGTCCTGCAGAAACGCGTCCGCCGCCATCGCCTCCGGATCCGGGCGCCAACTGTAGAACCGAGGGAGGTGAGCGTTGAGCCGGGAGGCGAACAAGTCCACGGAAAAGGGTCCCCATCTGGATGACACCTCCGAGAAAATCGACGGGTCCAACTGCCAGTCGCTGCCGTCCGTAAGATGGCGGGAACTCCAATCCGCCCGCACGTTGTGAAGTCCCGGCAGGTACTCGGCCTGCACCATGATGTCCCTGGAGAGACAATACGCCCAAAAATCCTTCGCCAACCCCGCCAGGGTAGCAGACTGGGTTCCGCCCAAACGGTTGATGTAGCGAACCGCTGAAATATTGTCCATCCGGAGACGGATACATGCATTGGCCAAACCGTTGGTAAAACTCTTGACGGCCAAAGAGCCGGCCAGCAACTCCAAGGCATTGATGTGCAAGCGCGTCTCGACCTGCGACCAAGGTCCCCCGGTGGAGACCCCGTCGCAGTGCGCTCCCCAGCCCTGAAGGCTCGCATCCGATTCGATGGTGAATTCCGGCTGGAAGCCAAAAATCGCCCTGCCGTTCCAAGCTTCCAGATTGGCGATCCACCAACGGATCTCTTCTTTGGCCTCCGAATCCAATTCCACCATGTCCGCAAAGGAGGCCCCCGAGCGGAGGTGCGCAATCTTCAAGCGCTGTAGGGCCCGGTAATGCAACGGCGCCGGGAAGACCGCCTGTATGGAGGATGCTAGCAGGCCGATGATGCGGGCTAGATGACGCAGGGACAGGTGGGCACTGGTCAACGCCCGCCGCAGTTCCTTGCGAATGGACCGTAACTTGTCCCCCGGCAGGCTGAGGGATTCCGAGATCGAGTCCACTGTGAATCCTAGGAAGTCCAACCTCTGGGAGGGAGTGAGCCAAGACTTCTCCAAGTTGAGCAGGAAACCGAGCGACTCTAGGAGATCCGACGTCCATCGGAGGTGTTGCAGCAGTGACGATCTGGATTGATGCATCAGGAGGATGTCGTCCAGATATATGATGAGGCGCACCCCGCGACTCCTCAGCCAGGCCATGACCGGACGCAGGAGCTTGGTGAAACACCACGGAGCCGACGACAAGCCGAATGGAAGGCATGTGAATCTCCAGACCTCGTCCTTCCAGAGGAAGCGAAGGAGATCCCTGGAGTGGGGGGCCACCGAGACCGTCAGGTACGCGTCCTTCAGATCCAGCTTCACGAGCCAATCCCCGGGGGAGAGGAGGTCCCGAAGCAGATGGATGCCCTCCATCTTGAAGTGTCGGTACCGCACGATGCTGTTTAGCGCCCGGAGATTGATGACGGGACGCATCTGCCCCCCTTTCTTCTGGACCAAGAAAATGTTGCTTATCACCCCCCTTGAGTGGCCGTGGGCTCTCTCTATGGCCCCCTTGAGGAAAAGGGAAGAGAGCTCCTCGTCCACCCGAGCGGAGTCCGATCCCCTCCGAAGAGAGGCCGGCGGGAGTTGCACTGAGCAAGGGGTGTCTATGAGCTCTATGGAGAAGCCCCTGACCGTCATCAGTACCCACGGGTCTGACGTAATTAGCTCCCAAGCGAGTAAAAAATGCCGAAGTCTGCCCCCTACATAAGGTACCGAAGAATCCCCGTCCGGGGTCTGACTCACCGGATGATTTGCGGGGAGCCGTGTTTCCTCGGAAGGAACGGGAGCGCCATTGTCCCCCTCTGGATGGGAAGAACGTCTGGGAAGACCGCTGGTCTTGAAACGCAGCTCGCTGGGAGAAGGAGCCTCTGGATACACCCCTGCCTCGGGTGCTGGAGCGGCCGGACAGACGGCCCCTGTTGCTGCCGGCCCTGTGAGAGACCCGGCCCTGGAAGACTTTGCGCATAGTGGCCTGCGCCTTGTCCAGAGCGGAAAAAGTGCCGACGAAGCGGCTGAGGTCCTTTATAAAGGAGTCCCCAAAAAGCAGGCCCTCCGCCTCTTTGCCCGTCTCCGTCTGGGCGAGATTAATGAGCTTGGGGTCTATCCTAAGCAGGATGGCCTTGCGCCTTTCCACAGATAGGGACGCATTGGTTCCCCCGGCGATGCAAATCGCCCGCTGGGCCCAGCCCGTGAGCTCCTCAGGGTCAATGTGGGAACCCTCCTGTCTGGCGGACTCCGCCAACTCCATAATTTTTTCCAGTGGACCGAAAATATCCAGGAGCTTGTCCTGGCAGCCTCTAAGGGCCGAGTCCAAGCCCTTCTTGGCATTCCACCCCGACTTAGACAAAAATTGGGTCATCTTTGGATCCACAACGGGCGTGTCGCAGACTTTATGGGGTATAATGGGCCGAGGGCACTCAGCTCGCAGTTTACTGCGCGCCTCCTTGGACAGAGGACGGCGGGCCCAATGCTCCAGGTAACTGCTAATTTGGGAATCGGGGAGCCACTCCGCCGATCTGGGATGGTGGAGGGCCTCAGGATCAAACATGGGAGCCCCGGAGGAATCCAAAGGGAAATTGTCAGCAGAGGCAGAGGAGGAATCCTTAGTTAAAGGCACAGCAGGGGGAGTGGCAATGGGGTCGGAACCCCGAGGGGAGTCATCCTCCTCAGAAAAATCAGTAGCCTCTGCTGGATCCTCCGGGCCCGAACCCAGATCCGAGTCAGAGACGGCATCCGCTAGGGCTCTAGCGTGTTTCCACACCCGCGATTTATCAGCCTGGCGGGGACAAGCTCTCTTACGCGACCTCAGCGCGTCGTCTGGGGTGGTCATCAACACACCGGTCATTGTCTCCTGTCCAACAGGAGGTTCAGCAGCAAACGAGTGCTGTGCAGTCTCAGGGGGAGCAAGTCTGGCCCCAGCTAGGGGGTGTGCAGACAGGGCCTGGGAGATGGTCTGTGACAAGACAGTGGACATGGAACCCATAGCCTGTAGGATCGCATCAGACACAGAGCGCTGGATGAGCTGCGCCTGTGAGTCTGAGTCAGGGAGACTAGCAATGCCAGGGAGGGGGGCGGGGGGGGATTGGGCAGAGGGGTCCATGCTGGTCAAGCAAAAGGAAACAGGGTACCTGTAGGAGGAGGGTTGGGAGGAGAGCCAGAGGCACAAAGCAAGCTGCGCTAGATAAATGAGGGGTTAATCACCCCAGGAGCGAGAGGAGCGGAGCGCAGCACAGGAGAACCGGCAGCAGGCACGCAGGAGACCGGAGGAAGCGAGATCTCGCGGGAACGGGAACCAAAATGGCCGCCGGATCTCGCGAGATCTCGCTCCAGCCAGCCAAAGAGCGCGAAAGTGGGGAGAAAAAAGCCGCCGAGCCGTGCAGCAGACGCGCGCAAGACGGGGGGCGTGGCCCAGCACAGGGGAGGCAAAGATGGCGGTAAGGCAAGCGACCCTGCCAGGCACAAAGGGACCCCCAAGTAAGACTCCCAAGGGGAGAAGGAGCGGAGAGAGGGAACGAACGGAGCCCCAAAAGGAGAGGGTACCAGGGGAAAACGCTGCGCGCGATTAGGCCCCCGTGATACTGGGGCAGGCAGAGGTTGCCCAGACAGGGAAAAACCTAAGGGGCAAGGAAGCAGGATAAAAGATATATCGCTGCACCAAACCTAACCCACCTAAAGGGAGGAACAAAAACAAGCCCCAGGGATAGAAAATAACCCGGGGAATAGACAGTAAAACGAATAAAAACACTTAGGGAATAGCAGTCAGCAGATAAAATTAACATGTTACTTATCTGGTGAGCAGCAAGAAAGAGAAAGTACCACCTTGGACGCAGCCTTATATTGGGGCTGTAGGGGTGGGACGTATGGGTTACTATGGTGACCATTTGCATTTGTTTTTTGTTTCTCCTTGCTGCTATGGTGATCAGTAAAGGAAGAGAAAGCAATATGAAGCCTCCGTGTCTGATGTAAAACTCAGTATCAGTACAGGATAAGTAATGTATGTACACAGTGACTGCACCAGCAGAATAGTGAGTGCAGCTCTGGAGTATAATACAGGATGTAACTCAATGATTTTCCTAGTCTACGACGTAAAGTCATAGTTTTATTAAAGACACGGAGGCGAGTATTGCTTTCTCCTTCTTTACTGTCCACCAATAGCAGCAAAAAGAAAAAATGTACATACAGGAAACAACCATAGTAACCAAGGTCCCTCCCCTATAGCCCCTATAATAGGCCGCTCTTCCTCTGGACCTTCCTCTTTCTTTGAGATCCTGGTGCCAACATCACGAACACCTCAACGAAAAGTCTGAACTGCAACTGGAACGGACAAGTCCAACGCCAACAAAGCGCATCCAACTAGCCAACCTGGCCAAACTGTGGTAGAGAGATCAACCGGAAGCACGGCATCTTAGAATGGATAGACCTTCAACCTGAAAAAGAGAACAGACCATAGGTCCAGGTGAAACAAACACTTCAGGACCAAGCACGTCCGGAATCCCTCTACTCAAAATAGATACATTAGGGATTGAAGGACTGAAAACAATATAAATCTTAATAAATAACATTAAAGATAATGATAACTCTAATAAATATAATAACAATAATGACAATAACAATAATAATCTTAACAAGATCTATCATACAATGAGGCAAATAATGAACAACCCCTGTAACAAAAAACCGTGAGGAGACCCAAGGGAGGGAACGGGGTGGGCAATACTCGCCTCCGTGTCTTTAATAAAACTATGACTTTACGTCGTAGACTAGGAAAATCATTGAGTTTTACAGCAAGACACGGAGGCTCATATTGCAAGTTCAAAGCCGCTCTATAATAGAAGCAAACAAATTAGCCTGAGGACGAAAATAGAATTCCCTAAACATGGTGACATAAGACCAATCAGCCAGACGCATAACGTCCTCCAATCTGGCCCCTGAAACCGCCAAGGCGGTGGCAGAAGCACTACGAGCAGAATGGGCAGTGAAGACGGAAGTGTCTATACCAGCTAGCGACATGACCCACTTAAGCCAGCGTGCCAAAGTTGGGCTAGAGACCGGTCCGAAAGGATGTTGGATAGAAAGGAACAATTGAGATATGGCGGAAGACCGAAGGGCCTTAGTCCTGGATTCGTATTCCCTAAGGCAAGCCACAGGACACAAAATCGGAGACGAAGTGAAACTGGGGTAGGAGACAAACCGGATGTTAGTCTTGGTGCGACGCAAAATGTTAAAAGTGCCCCCCTCCGGGGTGAAAGAACGAGCGTCATAATCAAGGGCCTGAACATCCGAGACCCTTTTGCAAGAAATAAGACAAAACAAAGCCAACAATTTAGCGGACAATTGTCTAAGTGAAAGGGCAGAATTATCCAGCCAAGAGGATAAAAAGGAAAGGACCAGAGAGACATCCCATGTAGTGGAAAAACGAGGCCGAGGAGGACGTGCCAACCGAGACCCTCGCAACAGACGAGAGACCGAAGGATGTTGACCTGCAGGGACGCCCTCATAACCTAGATGTCACGACCATGGTCATGGTCGTGACTCCTGAACTGCAAGCTGTTGCCTGCGGTTTGGTTTGGTTGTTCAACCACAGGTGAGGGCCGCTACTATGTTGCCTCACTTGTGGTTGCCGTGGGCAACAAGTTGTTATTTTGTATGTCGCAGCATAGCAGCCTGAGCTGGTGCTAGGCAGCTTGCTGCAAAGTGCATGCGGTTGCACCTGGCAACCTGCCTTTGTTAGGTGTGTCTTTTGTATGTCTGGTGTGCACAGGGTTTTAGTTATGTGTGCACTTTACCCTTTAAGTGGCTTCCATCCCTTGCCTGGTGTAGGAAGGGTTAACTCCCTCTTTGTGTGAACACTGGGTGTGTCTGTGTGTGGGTGTGGCTACAGGGGCTATTTAACCTCAGTTGAGACCTGATGTCTGAGGGGTACTCCAGCCTTGTAGTAAGCTGGAGGCACCCTCCTGGTCTCTAATACCATCTGCCAGTGAGGGCCACCCTTGTGGTCATAAAATGTGATACACGATGTTATGAAGATGTGTTTGTGTTATGCTTGTTTATTGCACCTTATGGTCCTGGGTTCCTGTGTGATGTGTGTTGTGTGCTGTGTCCCTTGTAGTGTATAGCAGCATTTGCACATGGGTTCCAGGCTTAGTGTCTGTGGCAGGTGAATGTTGTGTTTGTGGCATGGACCTGCCATTGCCATAAGTTGTATGTTTCCCCTTCCTTGCAGCTTGGCCAGTGAGACTCCTGTTCCTCCGTATCCAGAAGGAACAAGTCGTCTTACACTGCTCCTAGTTTAGGGACACCCTGAGGGCTAGCAGGGACTTTAAGGTTCCAGAGTATGAGCCCTCCTACCATCAGGGTCGGCTCATACAGCTAGGAGTCAGGGTCAGATTAGGGATGCGATTAGGAGGTGACCTGCTCCCTAATTCTGTCATCCTGGTCAAGCAGCGACCACCATCTTCTGTCATCGCACAGCTGAGGGTTTTCCCCATCCTCAGCCGTGACTCTAGATGGGTAGAAGAAATAGCAGACCTGAAAAGGTTAATGGTCCTGTATGCCTTTCCCACCTCAAAAAGTGAGGTGAGAAACTGCAACAGGTGAGCTACAGGCGCCGAAACGGGATCCAAATTCCGTTCCACGCATCAGCTAGCCCAATTTCTCCAGGCTGCCCGATAAGACTTTCTGGTGCCGGGAGCCCATGCGTTGTCCAGTAACTATCGAGCCGCTTCCGAAATGCCATCGACAGCTCCAGGTGTCCGGAGATCCGGCACGCCAGCAGCTGTAGGGAGCCGTCGAGGAGAAGTGGGTGGTGCAGACCCTGAGGGTTGCGAAGGAGATCCGAACGGGACGGGAGAAGAAGAGGTACTTCCACTAGGATCCTCAGCAACGAAGGGAACCAGACCTGAGACCCCCAGAACGGAATCACTAACACCAAGTCCGCCAGATGTCGTTGAACCTGAAGGAGTGTCCTCTGAATCATCGAGAACGGAGGAAAAGTTGGGATACAGACCAATTTTGGAGAAAAGCATCCACCGCCACTGCTTCCGGATCTGGACGCCAGCTGAAAAACCGGGTGAGTTGCCTGTTGAGCCGAGAAGCAAAAAGATCGATGGACATCGGGCCCTATATGTCCGAAATCACTGAGAACACCTCCGGATCCAACTGCCAATCGCCGTCCGACAGGTAGCACGAGTTCCAATCCGCACGAACGTTGTTCAGCCCCAGTAAGTATTCCGCCTGCACCATGATGTCCCTGGAGAGGCAAAATGACCAAAACTCCTTGGCTAACCGAGCCAAGGTTGCCGAGTGAGTACCGCCCAATCGGTTGAAATACCGGACTGCTGAGATATTGTCCATCCGCAGTCTGATGCATGCGTTGGCGATCCCGTTGGAGAAGCTCCTCACTGCAAACGAACCGGCTAGGAGCTCCAAGGCGTTGATGTGGAGGAGGGACTCCTCTGCCGACCAGGCACCCCCCGTGGAGACTCCATTGCAATGGGCACCCCAACCCTGGAGGCTCGCATCCGACTCGATGGTCAACTCCAGCAGGAATCCGAAGATCGCCCTGCCATTCCACGCTTCCAGATTGGCGATCCACCAGCTCAACTCCGAGTCCAGGACCACCACGTCCGCAAAGGAGGCACCGGTCCGAAGATGGGCGATCTTCAGTCGCTGGAGAGCACGGTAGTGCAACGGGGCCGGAAACACTGCTTGAATCGATGAAGCTAACAGTCCGATGATGCGAGCCAGGTGACGCAACGAGAGGTGGGGAATGAGAAGAGCATGTTTCAGCATGTTCTAGCAGCCCCACGCTGGAATTGTACATCAGGAGGATGTCGTCCAGGTAAACAATGAGGCGTACGCCACGAATCCTCAACCATGACACGACTGGACGCAGCAGCTTGGTGAAGCACCAAGGAGCTGAAGACAGCCCGAATGGGAGACAGGTGAACCTCCAGATCTCTCCTCTCCACCAGAACCAGAGAAGATCCCTGGAACGAGAGGCCACTGGGACCGTCAGGTAAGCATCTTTTAGATCCAGCTTTACCATCCAGTCCCCAGGAGACAATAGGTCCCGAAGGAGGTGGATCCCCTCCATTTTGAAATGACGGTAGCGTACCACCGTATTCAGAGCGCGAAGGTTGATGACCGGTCTCATCTGACCCCCTTTTTTTTTGAGCGAGGAATATGTTGCTGACGACACCCCACTCTGAAGGAGGGGCCCGCTCTATCGCCTGTTTTTGTAGGAGAGAGCACAGCTCCGTGTCTACCAGTGCGCAATCTGGGCGCGACAGTGGTATGGGCAGGGGGGAAGGCACTGTGAGCTCTATGTGGAAGCCCCTGACCGTGGTCAGTACCAATGGATCTGAAGTGATGAGGCCCCAACCATGAGAAAAAAGTTGGAGTCTGCCCCCTACACAAGGGACCATAGAATCCCCAATCTGGGGAAGACTTACCCAAGGGTCTGCGAGAGTTGAGGTTGCCTCTGAAAGAGCGGGATCGCCACTGGCCTCCTCTGGTAGCGAAGAAGGGTGAGGGGTTGCGCTGGTCCTGGAAGGGAGGTCGCTGTCCAAAGGAACCTCTACCCATGCCACGGGCCTCAAAGTTTGTACGGCCGGACAGGCGGCCCCTGCTACTGCCGGCCCGATGAGAGACCCGTCCCTGGAATACCCTGCGCATAGATGACTGTGCTTTGTCTAGCGCGGTGAAGGTACCCACAAATCGGCCCATATCCTTAATAAAGGAATCGCCGAATAGGAGACCCTGGGCGTGAGTGCCAAGTTGGAAAATTTGGGATCAATTTTGAATAAAATGGCTTTGCGCCTTTCAATTGTCAAAGAAGTATTGGCGTTACCGGCAATGCAGATTGCCCTTTGGGTCCAACCCCGCAATTCTTCAGGGTCTATCGGGGAGCCCTCAGTCCTAGCAGTCTCAGCTAGTTCAAAAATCTTGGCCAGCGGGCCGAATATATCTAATACTTTATCCTGGCAGCTGCGTAGAGCTGAGTCCAGGCCCTTTTTGGGGTTCCAACCAGTCTTGGCCAGGAATTGTGACATCTTGGGATCCACAACGGGAGTGTCACATACTTTGTTGGGGACTAGTGGCCTGGGGCACTCGGCCCTAAGTTTATTCCGTGTTTCATGGCTTAGAGGGTGACGCACCCAGTGTTCTAAATAAGAACCCACATGCTCAGTGGGAAGCCACTCCGCCGATCGAGGGTGATGCAAGGTCTCAGGGTCGAACATCGATTCGCCCGCAGAATCTAGCAAAGCATCAGATCGGTTAATGGCGGAGGAGGACGCTACGTCCTTGGCAGAGGAGGCCGCAGTAGCGGAGACTGAGGGGCCCTGAACTGGGGGGGCAACATTCTCCTCTGACACATAATCAACATCCGCAAAAGCCTCCTCGTCTGATGCTCTGTCCGAGTCAGACACATCAGGGGATTGTGCTCTAGCGCACTTCCATGTTCGCGCCCGTTCTGCCTGGCGTGATGAGGCCCTTTTTCATGAACTATGCACGTAATCTTGGGTGGCAGGATGCGCACCAGTCAAGGTCTCCTGTGGAACAGGAGGTTCAGTGAAGGTAGGCTGCGGTGTGGTAATAGATTCCTGCAGAGCAACTCTAGAAGGCTGAGCAGATAATACCTGAGTAATGCTCTGGGATAGTATACTAGACATGGAGCCCATGGCCGCCATGATGGCATCAGACACAGAGCGCTGCAGGGCAAGCGCCTGTGCATCTACATCAGTGGTTCCCTGACCCTCAGGAGAGGAGGGGGGGACATTGTTGGTGGGAGTATGGGCAGGGGTAGACATGGTATCCCGGAAAATGGCCAGTCAAAAGAGGGGCACACTGGGGAATATATATATAATAGAACCTGAAAACCCAGATGAGGCGATGCGAGCGCACAAGCGGGCGGGAGATAGGAGCAGTGCTCAGGAGCCGGAGGCCGGAGTAATGTGCAGGAGCCGGAAGCGCAGAGGGAACGGAAGCCGGCAAATCCCGCCAGAATCGCGGCACGTAAGCAAGTAAAATGGCCGCCGAGATCTCGCGGCCGGACGATCCACTAAAAGCGCCCTCAGCAATGGCGCCGCAGCAGCGTGGAGAAGGAGGCCCCCGTCCCCGACTGCCGGGCCGAGCACGGGGACCGAGAAGGTAACAGGGGGGGGAGACGCCACAGAGTGCGGTCCCCGAAAGCTATAGGGAAGCGCCGTAACTGGGGTAAGCAAATCGCAGAGAAACTCACAGGAGGAAAAACAAGAATAAGGGGAAATAAAACACACAAACGTCAATAAATGCGTAGAAACCCAGCAAGGGTTAGTCACCCTGAAATGGAGCAGCGCATAAGATAACCACAAATACAAGAACCATTATAGTAAAAGATAACAGAATCTATAGGTGCACTTAACTGGTGGCAGCAGCAAAGAAAGAGGGAGGTCCAGAGGAAGAGCGGCCTATTATAGGGGCCATAGGGGCGGGACCTTGGTTACTATGGTTGTTTCCTGTATGTAAATGTTTTCTCTTTGCTGCTATTGGTGGACAGTAAAGAAGGAGAAAGCAATATGAGCCTCCGTGTCTGGCTGTAAAACTCAGGATCAGTACAGGATAAGTAATGTATGTACACAGTGACTGCACCAGCAGAATAGTGAGTGCAGCTCCGGAGTATAATACAGGATGTAACTCAGGATCAGTACAGGATAAGTAA
Source organism: Bufo gargarizans (assembly GCF_014858855.1). Lineage (NCBI taxonomy): Eukaryota > Metazoa > Chordata > Amphibia > Anura > Bufonidae > Bufo > Bufo gargarizans. The sequence continues at coordinate 372,625,469 of NC_058085.1, read as the reverse complement.
TGTATGTACACAGTGACTGCACCAGCAGAATAGTGAGTGCAGCTCCGGAGTATAATACAGGATGTAACTCAGGATCAGTACAGGATAAGTAATGTATGTACACAGTGACTGCACCAGCAGAATAGTGAGTGCAGCTCTGGAGTATAATACAGGATGTAACTCAGGATCAGTACAGGATAAGTAATGTATGTACACAGTGACTCCACCAGCAGAATAGTGAGTGCAGCTCTGGAGTATAATACAGGAGGTAACTCAGGATCAGTACAGGATAAGTAATGTATGTACACAGTGACTCCACCAGCAGAACAGTGAGTGCAGCTCTGGAGTATAATACAGGATGTAACTCAGGATCAGTACAGGATAAGTAATGTATTTACACAGTGACTCCACCAGCAGAATAGTGAGTGCAGCTCTGGAGTATAATACAGGATGTAACTCAGGATCAGTACAGGATAAGTAATGTATGTACACAGTGACTCCACCAGCAGAATAGTGAGTGCAGCTCTGGAGTGTGATACAATATTTAATTTAGGATCAGTACGGTATAAGAGGTAAACATAAATTTTGGGCGCGACTATACGAATTGCGAATTTTAATCGCGAATATCGCCACTTTGAGAATTCAGGAATATTTAGAATATAGTGCTATATATTCGCATTCGAGAATATTCTAGATTTCTTTGTACTTGAACACATGATCCATCCCTGCTTCTTGCTTGTGGGCCAATGAGAAGGCTGCAATGTCTTTGTCTGAGCTTAGCAACATCCCTAGCAACCAATAGGAAAGCAGCCCCCCCCCCCCCTTACTATATAAGAAACTCCCCAGCAGCCATTTTCTGTAGTGTTTTTGTAGTTCTGAGAGAGAGAGCAGTGTCATTGCTGTGCTCTGTGTTTTTCTGTGTCACATTACATTAGATAGTTTGTTAGTCAGTTCATATATATATAATGCAGATAGTCAGTGTAGGTTATATCCTGATATAGTGGAGCTGTTGCAGTGCAGGGTGTTAGGTAGTGTGATAGGGATTACTGTTTCTCTGCTGTCCATACATACATGCTACAGACATAGCGCTGTGATGTCACAACAATACTTAGTGCACCAATCAGTAATATGTAGTCAGACCTGCTAAAATGTGACGTTGCACGTATTGCACCAAAATATGCGCATCATTAATTGCCGATTTGCAAAATTGCGAATATATTGGAGCACTCTATCTGCATATAAAGCTATTGTAATGTTCTGCCGTGCCGACCATTGTCTCCAGTCTCAGGAAACTTCTAGCAGCTTAAAAAATGTACCAAAAGTGACCCACCCCTGTATTGCACGCTCATTACCCGAATATTACATTTTCACAATCAAGAAAATAACTGCAAATTCGAATACTGCTCATCAGTAGTATACATTTATTTTTGTTTGACTGCATTGATTTTTGGCAGTCTTAGGCCTCTTTCACACGTGCGTTGCGGGAAAATGTGCGATTTTTCCACACGAGTGCGAAGCGTTTTAATGCGTTTTGCATACGCGTGAGAAAAATCGGCATGTTTGGTACCCAGACCCGAACCCGGGTTTGGGATCGGTGTTCTGTAGATTTTATTATTTTCCCTTATAATATGATTATAAGGGTAAATAATAGCATTCTTAATACAGAATGCATAGTACAATGGGGCTGGAGGGGTTAAAAATAATAAATTTAACTCACCTTAATCCACTTGGTCGCGTAGCAGATTTTACTTTCTTCAGGACCTGGCTAAAGGACCTTTTATGACATCACTGCGCTCATCACATGGTCCGTCACATGGTCCACCATCCTTGATGGACCATGTGATGAGCGCAATGACGTCACCACAGGTGTTTTTCATCAAAAATGAAAGAAGACATGCCAGGCTGAGCGTTCAAGTGGATTAAGGTGAGTTTATTGTTTATTTTAATTTTTTAACCCTTCCATCCTTATTTTACTAATCATTCTGTATTAAGAATGCTATTATTTTCCCTTATAACCATGTTATAAGGGGAAATGATAAAGATCGGGTCCCCATCCCGATCATCTCCTAGCAACCATGCGTGAAAATCGCACCGCATCCGCACTTGCTTGCGATTTTCACTCAGCCCCATTTACTTCTATGGGGCCTGCGTTGAGTGAAAAACGCACAATATAGAGCGTGCTGCGATTTTCACGCAACGCACAAGTGATGCTTGAAAATCACCGCTCATCTGCACAGCCCCATTGAAATGAACGGGTCCGGATTCAGTGCGGGTGCAATGCGTTCACCTCACGCATTGCACCCGCGCGGAATTCACGCCCGTGTGAAAGGGGCCTTATTGTGATAAACCCTTATCTGTCTCACACTATTGCATTCGGTAGGTCCATACTCATCGCTTAACATCCGCAATAAGTTGCGGCAAGTTTTCAAATAATCCTCTATCCACAGAATAGGGGCTAACTAACTGATCATTCAGGGTTGATTGCTGTGTCCCCATGATCCCGAGAATGCGCTAGTGGAGCACAGTACTTGGCTATTTACCTCCATCCGATAAAAAATTAAAGGAGCATCTCAGGATCAATGGGGTCCCAGCGGTCAGATCCCAAACGATCACTTAGTTATCTCCTATCTTGTGGCGCAACCCCTTTAAGAAAGCCGCGTCTCATAGCCGGTTATTAAAAATAGCCGTTCTCCATAGATCTTGGACTGACATCTTTCTGCATAAGTGAAGTATCCGTTCTTTTTCATCAATAATTTTAATATTGAGAGACGTTCCATCCATTTGTTTTCCTAGAATAGACGAGTAAAAGCTGTTTTCTTCTTGAGAGTTTTCATACAGGATCTGAGCTAATTACCACATTCCCGCTCCCCCCCCCCCCGCATATTTTCTGTAAAAAGCTCTTTAGAAAATGCATTTCCGTGTAACATTTTCCTTTGGCATGTAATCATTAATTATATTTTTAATCATCATCTTGAGGTTAATTGCAATTTTTGGCTTTCAAGTACCCAACCGCATCCTATTAATGACCCCAATTTTCTGGCGCTTGCAGAGCTGCCCCCGCCGTTCCCCTGCCACAAGTAATGACCTGCTCGAGGGTGGAACATACTCGATCAATAATTGGGAGCTGGAAGCTTTTACATTATCTGCTTACCCTGTTTATTAAAACCGGCAGCTGGAATGAGCATAGTCTTCAGAGACAAAGAGGAGCGAAGCTTTGCAACCTACATGTGCAAATCTAGAATAAAACATCACAGTGCGATTCAATATTGGGGGCTCGTCCGGGATGGGAATGATGAAGACAGCAGCATTGTCATATATATTGCGGACGATTTGCATTCTAATTTAATGAAATGTTTTATTTTTTCCTATTTATTGACAGTTGGAATCTGGGAATGGGATTTGTGTGAGATTTTATAGGATGATAATTGCTCGCTTTGAGCCTCTGGGAAAGCAGGGTTTAAGAAGAACATGGCTGGTGTCGCATGCAGCCCAGAATGAATGCAGGAATGAGGCACTTTGTCCTGTATGACATGCACACTGTACTCTTATTATAATGGGATACTTTCTCAAATTACCATAATGCTTTATTTAGTTTCTGTTTTCCTTCCCAATGATCTTGAACAGATTTATTATGTCTTTTACATACTTTTTGTGCTTCACTTAACAGGGACGTGACTAAGAGGAGACGTAAAATAGCAATTCACGACCGGCAAGTGTCATCGTTATGGAGCAAAATACTGATGCTAAGTAAAATAGCAAGAAAAAGAGGGGCGGCGAGGAAAGTCTCCATTAGGGATGAGCGAATCGACTTCGGATTAAATATTTGAAGTCGATTCGCATAAAACTTCGTTGTAATTCTGTACGGAGCAGGAGAAGGTATTGGCTCCGATGAGCCGAAGTTATTGCTTCGTAAAGTCTGTAATAACTTTATAAATTAATTTGTACTGTAAAGATTCGGGTTCGGTTCCAAGGTACCACTTCCCTAGTCCCATCATGTCTAGCAAGAAAATCCAAATCTGTCAAATGGCCAGTGCCACGTGATCAATTTGGCGCATCTTCTGCCTGATTAGTTAGGGCAGTAATTATAAATCTTCCAAATTATTTTGCAAGATGAGCTATGAAACCCCCCAATCAGATGTTATGTCTAGGTTTAAAGGGATTCTGTCACCAGATTTAACCCTATTAAACCAGCTGACACTAGCGATGTGCTAATGTCAGCTAAACCTAACTAGCCTTTTCCTTTTATCTATGCCCCCGTTACGCCAGAAATCTAACTTTTATAATATGCAAATTTGCCTCTAGGAGCGGGGGGCGGGGGGGGGGGGCGTTGTTCCTGCTCCTAGAGGCTCCGTTCTCCCACCTTTGTCGCCTCCCTCCAAGTCCTGATTGATGGGGCCAGGCAGCGCTCTGATCTGTCTGCCAGCCCTGTGCTCTGGTGAAATCTCACACCGTTCAGAATTCGGCGCGGTGAGGAAGCTGGCAGCTGGCGATCGTCTTTCCCTCACCGCGCCTGCGCCAAGATTTTACCAGAGCACAGGGCTGGCAGACAGATGGCCTTTAAGATGAGGTGCTCAGATGACTAACAAAAGTGGTTGTGGTGCAGATAGGAGTGCTCTCCGACTGTAGGCTGCAACCTGCATCTACCCAGCGGTCTGCAAACCACAACTCTCATCAGTTGGCCAGGAATGCCGGGGATTTTAGTTTCCCAGTAGCTGCAGAGTCAGAGGCTATAGATTACTGCTCAATGACAATACCTCTAGCACCTGTGATGGCCGTCATAATAATAACCCAACTTTTCTCTAAGAAGCTGATGAATATAACTTGTAATTCTAGGACAGAAGGAGTTTTTTTCCTCTGCTGATCCTGGTATTTCTCCAGACTTGTCTCTAGAAGAGTCACTTAGAAAGCTGAATAGAATTAGCAGCCATTGATTGCAGTAACGATCCCACGTCAGGAATCGGCGCGCAGCGTAAGAACAGCTCCATCCCAGTGAATTTGTTCAATATTGTTTAGCCGGTAATTATCGGTGATGATGTTTGGAGAGCTGGAGGTCACGCTTTCTGCAGTTACCGTCATGTTCACATGAAGACAGGCGCCGCTCTGCAGCCACGTGGCATGTCGTGTGCAGTACTGTGCAGTTATTATACAGTTACTAGAGGGAAGTTGTACTGCGCAGTACTCTGCAGTTTCTATACAGTTACCTAGAGGGAAGTTGTACTGCGCAGTACTCTGCAGTTAATATACAGTTACTAGAGGGGAGTTGTACTGTGCAGTACTCTGCAGTTAATATACAGTTACATAGAGGGAGGTTGTACTGTGCAGTACTCTGCAGTTATACAGTTACATAGAGGGAAGTTGTACTGCGCAGTACTCTGCAGTTATTATACAGTTACATAGAGGGAAGTTGTACTGCGCAGTACTCTGCAGTTATTATACAGTTACATAGAGGGAAGTTGTACTGCACAGTACTCTGCAGTTAATATACAGTTACATAGAGGGAAGTTGTACTGTGCAGTGCTCTGCAGTTATTATACAGTTACATAGAGGGAAGTTGTACTGTGCAGTGCTCTGCAGTTATTATACAGTTACATAGAGGGAAGTTGTACTGCGCAGTACTCTGCAGTTAATATACAGTTACATAGAGAGAAGTTGTACTGTGCAGTACTCTGCAGTTATTATACAGTTACATAAAGGGAAGTTGTACTGTGCAGTACTCTGCAGTTAATATACAGTTACATAGAGGGAAGTTGTACTGCGCAGTACTCTGCAGTTATTATACAGTTACATAGAGGGAAGTTGTACTGTGCAGTACTCTGCAGTTAATATACAGTTACATAGAGGGAAGTTGTACTGCGCAGTACTCTGCAGTTAATATACAGTTACATAGAGGGAAGTTGTACTGTGCAGTACTCTGCCGTTACTATACAGTTACATAGAGGGAAGTTGTACTGCGCAGTACTCTGCAGTTACCTAGAGGGAAGTTGTACTGTGCAGTACTCTGCAGTTAATATACAGTTATATAGAGGGAGGTTGTACTGTGCAGTACTCTGCAGTTATACAGTTACATAGAGGGAAGTTGTACTGTGCAGTACTCTGCAGTTACTATACAGTTACATAGAGGGAAGTTGTACTGCGCAGTACTCTGCAGTTAATATACAGTTACATAGAGGGAAGTTGTACTGTGCAGTACTCTGCAGTCCTCCCGCGAGAGCCGAGATTTCCTGTGAACGCGCGCACACAGGAACGGAAGGTAAGAGAGTGGATCTCCAGCCTGCCAGCGGTGATCGCTCGCTGGCAGGCTGGAGATGTGATTTTTTTTAACCCCTAACAGGTATATTAGACGCTGTTTTGATAACAGCGTCTAATATACCTGCTACCTGGTCCTCTGGTGTTCCCTTTTGTTTGGATCGACAACCAGAGGACACAGGCAGCTCACTAAAGTAGCACCAAACACCACTACACTACACCCCCCCTGTCACTTATTAACCCTTTATGAACCACTGATCACCCCATATAGACTCCCTGATCACCCCCTGTCATTGATCACCCCCCGGTAAGGCTCCATTCAGACATTTTTTTGGCCCAAGTTAGCGGAAATATATATATTTTTTTGTTTGTTTTTTCTTACAAAGTCTCATATTCTACTAACTTGTGTCAAAAAATAAAATCTCACATGAACTCACCATACCCCTCACGGAATCCAAATGCGTAAAATTTTTTAGACATTTATATTCCAGACTTCTTCTCACGCTTTAGGGCCCCTAAAAAGCCAGGGCAGTATAAATACCCCACATGTGACCCTATTTTGGAAAGAAGACACCCCAAGGTATTCCGTGAGGGGCATATTGAGTCCATGAAAGATTGAAATTTTTGTCCTAAGTTAGCGGAAAGTGAGACTTTGTGAGAAAAAAACAAAAAAAAAAATCAATTTCCGCAAACTTATGCAAAAAAAAAAAAAATTCTATGAACTCGCCAGGCCCCTCAGCGAATACCTTGGGGTGTCTTCTTTCCAAAGTGGGGTCACATGTGGGGTATTTATACTGCCCTGGCTTTTTAGGGGCCCAAAAGTGTGAGAAGAAGTCTGGGATCCAAATGTCTAAAAATGCCCTCCTAAAAGGAATTTGGGCCCCTTTGCGCATCTAGGCTGCAAAAAAGTGTCACACATCTGGTATCGCCGTACTCAGGAGAAGTTGGGGAATGTGTTTTGGGGTGTCATTTTACATATACCCATGCTGGGTGAGAGAAATATCTTGGTCAAATGCCAACTTTGTATAAAAAAATGGGAAAAGTTATCTTTTGCCAAGATATTTCTCTCACCCAGCATGGGTATATGTAAAATGACGAATATAACAAAGTGACGGATACCGCGCTAACTATCTAAAGCGATCTATAGAAATAGGTATTAATAGGCACCAAAAACAACTGAATGATCTACTATAAATGGATTTCACTGGTTCATATTAATCATACGAATAATCAGATGCGAAAAACAGATGTTAAAAGTCTATGTTTCTCACATGAATTACCAACCACTTCACTTAAACACATAGACCAAAGAGTAGTTGTCTCGCTTCTATATTAAACGTACAATAGACCCGTTGTCTGTCTCCAACATATAGTTGGATCACACTGATAGCACCAGCGACTCGTTCTTAAAAGTCAGAGTTATTATGCTCTGCACAATAATAAGCCTCTCCAACAGATAGTTAGATATTACTATAAAGCTTCAGTCATTCGTTCCATACGGGTCAGAGTTACCGTACAATGGACCAGCTATCCACCACTAGCATATAATGGGATCTTGCTATTAACACCAGACGCTCGTTCTCAAACAAGTCGGGATTATCCGGCGTTGGACACTAATCTCCGTCTCCAGCAGGTGATTGAATCTTGCTGCAAGGAACCAGGTGTTCGTTCCAACAATTCAGGATTACCTTTTGCAAAGGACAAAGAAAGATGGTGCAATACCCTCACGGTTTAGAGGTAAGAATTTTTTAATCTACTCACAAGCATAAATTTTCACATGCGTGTAAAATGCCCGACCCGGGTTTCGCACTTAGCTTCGCCAGGGGCTGCGGCAGCGGAAGCTAAGTGCGAAACCCGGGTCGGGCATTTTACACGCATGTGAAAATTTATGCTTGTGAGTAGATTAAAAAATTCTTACCTCTAAACCGTGAGGGTATTGCACCATCTTTCTTTGTCCTTTGCAAAAGGTAATCCTGAATTGTTGGAACGAACACCTGGTTCCTTGCAGCAAGATTCAATCACCTGCTGGAGACGGAGATTAGTGTCCAACGCCGGATAATCCCGACTTGTTTGAGAACGAGCGTCTGGTGTTAATAGCAAGATCCCATTATATGCTAGTGGTGGATAGCTGGTCCATTGTACGGTAACTCTGACCCGTATGGAACGAATGACTGAAGCTTTATAGTAATATCTAACTATCTGTTGGAGAGGCTTATTATTGTGCAGAGCATAATAACTCTGACTTTTAAGAACGAGTCGCTGGTGCTATCAGTGTGATCCAACTATATGTTGGAGACAGACAACGGGTCTATTGTACGTTTAATATAGAAGCGAGACAACTACTCTTTGGTCTATGTGTTTAAGTGAAGTGGTTGGTAATTCATGTGAGAAACATAGACTTTTAACATCTGTTTTTCGCATCTGATTATTCGTATGATTAATATGAACCAGTGAAATCCATTTATAGTAGATCATTCAGTTGTTTTGGTGCCTATTAATACCTATTTCTATAGATCGCTTAGTAGTTAGCGCGGTATCCGTCACTTTGTTATATTCGTCATTTTACATATACCCAGCTGGTTGAGAGAATATCTTGGCAAAAGATAACTTTTCCCATTTTTTTATACAAAGTTGGCATTGACCAAGATATTTCCTCTCACCCAGCATGGGGTATATGTAAAATGCAACCCCAAAACACAGTCCCCAACTTCTCCTGAGTACGGCGATACCAGATGTGTGACACTTTTTTGCAGCCTAGATGCGCAAAGGGGACCAAATTCCTTTAGGAGGGCATTGTTAGACATTTGGATCCCAGACTTCTTCTCACACTTTTGGGCCCTAAAAAGCAGGCAGTATAAATACCCCCCATGTGACCCCATCTGGGAAAGAAGACACCCCAAGGTATCGCTGAGGGGCCTGGCGAGTTCATAGAATTTTTTTTTTTTTGCATAAGTTTGCGGAAATTGATTTTTTTTTTTGTTTTTTTCTCACAAAGTCTCACTTTCCGCTAACTTAGGACAAAAATTTCAATCTTTCATGGACTCAATATGCCCCTCACGGAATACCTTGGGGTGTCTTCTTTCCAAAATAGGGTCACATGGGGTATTTATACTGCCCTGGCTTTTTAGGGGCCCTAAAGCGTGAGAAGAAGTCTGGAATATAAATGTCTAAAAAATTTTACGCATTTGGATTCCGTGAGGGGTATGGTGAGTTCATGTGAGATTTTATTTTTTGACACAAGTTAGTAGAATATGAGACTTTGTAAGAAAAAACAAACAAAAAAATATATATTTCCGCTAACTTGGGCCAAAAAATGTCTGAATGGAGCCTTACCGGGGGGTGATCAATGACAGGGGGTGATCAGGGAGTCTATATGGGGTGATCAGTGGTTCATAAAGGGTTAATAAGTGACAGGGGGGGTGTAGTGTAGTGGTGTTTGGTGCTACTTTAGTGAGCTGCCTGTGTCCTCTGGTTGTCGATCCAAACAAAAGGGAACACCAGAGGACCAGGTAGCAGGTATTAGACGCTGTTATCAAAACAGCGTCTAATATACCTGTTAGGGGTTAAAAAAAAATCACATCTCCAGCCTGCCAGCGAGCGATCACCGCTGGCAGGCTGGAGATCCACTCTCTTACCTTCCGTTCCTGTGTGCGCGCGTTCACAGGAAATCTCGGCTCTCGCGGGAGGACTGCAGAGTACTGCACAGTACAACTTCCCTCTATGTAACTGTATATTAACTGCAGAGTACTGCGCAGTACAACTTCCCTCTATGTAACTGTATAGTAACTGCAGAGTACTGCACAGTACAACTTCCCTCTATGTAACTGTATAACTGCAGAGTACTGCACAGTACAACCCTCTATATAACTGTATATTAACTGCAGAGTACTGCACAGTACAACTTCCCTCTAGGTAACTGCAGAGTACTGCACAGTACAACTTCCCTCTATGTAACTGCAGAGTACTGCACAGTACAACTTCCCTCTATGTAACTGTATATTAACTGCAGAGTACTGCGCAGTACAACTTCCCTCTATGTAACTGTATATTAACTGCAGAGTACTGCACAGTACAACTTCCCTCTATGTAACTGTATAATAACTGCAGAGTACTGCGCAGTACAACTTCCCTCTATGTAACTGTATAACTGCAGAGTACTGCACAGTACAACTTCCCTTTATGTAGCTGTATATTAACTGCAGAGTACTGCACAGTACAACTTCCCTCTATGTAACTGTATATTAACTGCAGAGTACTGCGCAGTACAACTTCCCTCTATGTAACTGTATAATAACTGCAGAGCACTGCACAGTACAACTTCCCTCTATGTAACTGTATAATAACTGCAGAGCACTGCACAGTACAACTTCCCTCTATGTAACTGTATATTAACTGCAGAGTACTGCGCAGTACAACTTCCCTCTATGTAACTGTATATTAACTGCAGAGTACTGCGCAGTACAACTTCCCTCTATGTAACTGTATAATAACTGCAGAGTACTGCGCAGTACAACTTCCCTCTATGTAACTGTATAACTGCAGAGTACTGCACAGTACAACCTCCCTCTATGTAACTGTATATTAACTGCAGAGTACTGCACAGTACAACTCCCCTCTAGTAACTGTATATTAACTGCAGAGTACTGCGCAGTACAACTTCCCTCTAGGTAACTGTATAGAAACTGCAGAGTACTGCGCAGTACAACTTCCCTCTAGTAACTGTATAATAACTGCACAGTACTGCACACGACATGCCACGTGGCTGCAGAGCGGCGCCTGTCTTCATGTGAACATGACGGTAACTGCAGAAAGCGTGACCTCCAGCTCTCCAAACATCATCACCGATAATTACCGGCTAAACAATATTGAACAAATTCACTGGGATGGAGCTGTTCTTACGCTGCGCGCCGATTCCTGACGTGGGATCGTTACTGCAATCAATGGCTGCTAATTCTATTCAGCTTTCTAAGTGACTCTTCTAGAGACAAGTCTGGAGAAATACCAGGATCAGCAGAGGAAAAAAACTCCTTCTGTCCTAGAATTACAAGTTATATTCATCAGCTTCTTAGAGAAAAGTTGGGTTATTATTATGACGGCCATCACAGGTGCTAGAGGTATTGTCATTGAGCAGTAATCTATAGCCTCTGACTCTGCAGCTACTGGGAAACTAAAATCCCCGGCATTCCTGGCCAACTGATGAGAGTTGTGGTTTGCAGACCGCTGGGTAGATGCAGGTTGCAGCCTACAGTCGGAGAGCACTCCTATCTGCACCACAACCACTTTTGTTAGTCATCTGAGCACCTCATCTTAAAGGCCATCTGTCTGCCAGCCCTGTGCTCTGGTAAAATCTTGGCGCAGGCGCGGTGAGGGAAAGACGATCGCCAGCTGCCAGCTTCCTCACCGCGCCGAATTCTGAACGGTGTGAGATTTCACCAGAGCACAGGGCTGGCAGACAGATCAGAGCGCTGCCTGGCCCCATCAATCAGGACTTGGAGGGAGGCGACAAAGGTGGGAGAACGGAGCCTCTAGGAGCAGGAACAACGCCCCCCCCCCCCCCCCCGCTCCTAGAGGCAAATTTGCATATTATAAAAGTTAGATTTCTGGCGTAACGGGGGCATAGATAAAAGGAAAAGGCTAGTTAGGTTTAGCTGACATTAGCACATCGCTAGTGTCAGCTGGTTTAATAGGGTTAAATCTGGTGACAGAATCCCTTTAAACCTAGACATAACATCTGATTGGGGGGTTTCATAGCTCATCTTGCAAAATAATTTGGAAGATTTATAATTACTGCCCTAACTAATCAGGCAGAAGATGCGCCAAATTGATCACGTGGCACTGGCCATTTGACAGATTTGGATTTTCTTGCTAGACATGATGGGACTAGGGAAGTGGTACCTTGGAACCGAACCCGAATCTTTACAGTACAAATTAATTTATAAAGTTATTACAGACTTTACGAAGCAATAACTTCGGCTCATCGGAGCCAATACCTTCTCCTG